>NC_139223.1:73704222-74084222 GCF_055691185.1 Crinia signifera | reverse complement strand
CTGCACCTCTGTATCCATTGGAATGGAGGCCAGGGAGGAGAAGGAGAGAATGCCCTGCCTTGTTTCATCTGCACTGGCCCACACACTGATGTTAGTCCTGTACTCTTCCGGTAGGAGTAGCAGGTCTGATCCTCCTCCTCTATGTACATACACTGTAGAGCTGTACAGCATACTCGGACTGATTCAGACCTGCTTGCTGGGCTGCGAGTTTTCGAAGCCCAGTGAGCAAATAAACGCCTCCCCATCACCCTGCCGAGCTCCCCCCCGACCCCTGTGCATGGCTGCGAATGTGTTCATAGCCGTTAACATGGAAAAATCACTCATCGTGGAAACCTGTTCCCCCTGCTCGCAAGTGCAGAGTAAGTCTATACTTACCCAGTGCTGCCAAGGCCATGCTGAGAAGGAGGCCGCTGATAACGTCAGTGGGCCTCCCTTTCCAACGGCCAGGGAACGCTACCACCACCCAAACGGTCTCAGGGTGTCAACTACCTTTTGAGCAGCCAGCAACGACTAGCCTTTGCATGGATGTTTTGCACATGCGCACGGCGTACCGATAATCGCTCAGGCTGTGAATTCACAGCACAGTGAACAAGTCTGTATGGGGCCCATTGCGCTTGCAGATCTATGAGTACCTGTGATCTGAGATATAGTTATGATGGTGAGCATGGTGCTTTCATTAAATACCCTACATTGAAATAACAGAATATCTCATTATATGCACTTAGCAGTTCTACAGTATATAGTCTAGCATAGTGGTTCCCAAACTGTGTGGCTAGGCACCCTGGGGTGCCTAGGGACACTTGCAGTACCCCACCTTTGATTAGTGGTCTAGGACAAATACATATTAGTTATGGGCAAAGCAATAGGCAAAACCAGATTTGGTGGCCACCAATCATGAAATATGTGGGCAAACAAAAGCAAATCTGGTTCTTGACTACATTATTGCGTATGACATATAAACACAATTGACTTCATTAAAAAAAAAATCTAAATTTAACAACAAGAAACTTTTCACCTTGGTATGCCGTGAAAAATATTCTGATATTCTAGGGCGCCGTGGTTCAAAATCTTTTGGGAACCACTGGTGTAGCATAGTGTAGACTCTTCATCAAATATATACAAGTTTAACACTGAATCATTGAAAGGCAGCTAAGAAAGTCTGGTTATTTATTCAACGCAAAGTATAAGCTATTATGCGAACTGGCTGCGCCATTGTTTGACGCTACTCAATGGTTAATAAGTAAATGTCCAGAAGTATGATCAATGAATATTATTTATGTAAGTAGATGAATAAAACAGCATTAAAGATTACACATTATATGGTAAACAATATTACAATCATTACCGTTGAATACCAGCATCCTTAATACAGATGTTTACATTACAATGTGGTTTTGTATGTATGTGTATGTACAGGGCTGGGGGTGTGGCTAGACAGCAGCATACATGAACCTGGTGTCGGACATTTTAAATTCAGCTAACAAAAGGCTGTGCCACATGGTTACAGGAAAGAATCCCTATCATACTGACCTTCCATACAAAGCTATTCTTGAGCAATTATATAATGATAAACTGGCTGCACATTCACTCATCTGTCCACAACATTACATCAAATTACCACTAACCGGCATCATGCTATACATCACAACCCTGTATATAACTCTCACATTCAACAACCATGGCAAGCCTACAACATATACAATTTGAATATTGAGTTATAATGTAATCCTTAAATGATGCCCCTAACTGGCACTATACAATCCAAGCCTTGCTATACAATAATCCATTACATGGCTAGTGAGCCATGTATTCACAACAGTAACCCTTTACTACCAGTTTAACTAGATATTCTAACTGGATACTATACTATGATACAAAGCTTTCCCACAATCAACCTAGGACAACACAGCCAAATGCCACTTCACAGACAACTGTAGCTTCAAGACCCAAACACATGGCTGTACACAAAGGAATCCATTTATACTATAGTGAAAACACACGCAGCACATATACACAGGCCTGCAGCCTGTCCACATGGGAATAATAGAAAGATAATATTCCTAGAATCATTGTGCTTTCCTAATGACCATTTTAAGAACATGCTGGGTTCAATCTATCACTAAAACAGCATGTAACCATCACCAAGACTTATCATTCCAAATACCAAGCTACATTTAGATCATGCCAATAATCTACAAACTGCTTAGGGTTACCACCCGTCTGGGATTACTCCGGACAGTCTGGTAATTTAGACCGGCGTCCGGAGTCCAGACGGATGGCTTCCCCGGACTATACATAGTCCAGGAATGATCCCCCTGCCTGGCCGGCACGCACGCACCACTGTCCGTCCCTCCGCTTGTTAATATGGTGCGCAGCGGCGCCGGGCGGCCATGATCGTGACACAGGATGCAGCGTGGGGCGGCGCAGAGTCATGAGTGACACTGTCAGTCACTCCGTCGTGGCGCTCGCTGGGATGGGGAGGTGGGACGAACACACACAGACAGTGAGTGTGTCACTGACTCCACCTCCTCCCATGCTCCTCCTCCGGTGGGTTGCACGCGCTCAGCGCAGTGTGAGTCTCAGTCTGAGACACACACACCTCATCTCCGGCACACCATGGTGAGTGCATGGTTCTTAATCTGGCTGTCTGCTGTGACTAAATTGGTTCAGTTGGCACAGTGGCACTTGTAAGTTGACTTATTTTCACGCTCGTTGTGTTTCTGTGCATATGAGGGCAGAGGGCCACACTGTCACCACAGTCCAGGCAGGCAGTCCCTGTCTGCTCCCCAGCCAGGCCTGCTCCAGCCAACCTCCCAGCCAGGCCCAGCCAGCCCTGCCAGCACTTAGCACAGCCACAGGAGCTACTCATTCTCTAGATTTACAACTGTGGCCAATGGGCTGGCCACACAGCGCTGGGCTGGGCTGGGCCTGGCCCTGGCCCAATATAATAGTATGTTGTTGTTGTTGTATGATGATGATCACTATTTTTCAAGCAAGCTTTTGAAAGCAAATAATAGTGTAGTCACCAGTGTGTCAGTGAAGATTTTTCTTTAAAGTAAACTTAAAATAAATCTTTGCTATGCTTTATTAATAGTATACATATATTGGGGTATATTATATTCAATGCCGCGGGTGAGCTGTGACTAGGGTTACCACCCATCCGGGATTACTCCGGACAGTCCGGTAATTCAGACCAGAGTCCGGATGGATGGCTGTCCCGGACTATTCAATGTCCGGGATTCGGGCAGCCCTGGCAGCAGCAGCTGTAGTGCTGTCCGGGTGATGGGAGGAGAGTCTGCGGCTAGGAGGCAGCTCCGGGGGGTTAGCACGGGTGGCGGGAGAGACAGGTATGGTCTGGGCTGGCTCGGTCACTTCACCCCGGGGTCCGGCAGCCCAGGCAGACAGGGGGTCCCTCCAGGGTATGAAAAGTCACCGGCGGGGTCCCTCCAGCGCATGGGAAGTAACTGGCGGTGTCTCGCCGGTTACTTCCCATGCACTGGAGGGACCCCGCCAGTGACTTCCTATACCCTGGACCTGGAGGGACCCCCTGCCTGCCTGGGTTGCGGACCCCAGGGTGACCTGATACTGCCGGACCCTGGTGTCAGGGCTAGCCGCTTAGCAGCGCCTGCAAAGCAGGGAGGCGCCGTGCTGGAGAGGTGCCTGAGCCTCTAAGTTGGCAACGAGCATTAATTAAACTCTCCCTTGGCAACGAGCATTAATTAAACTCTCCTTTGGCAACGAGCATTCATTAAACTCCTTCGTGGCAACGAGCATTAATTAAATTCCCCCATGGCAACAAGCATTGAATAACTCCCCCTTGGTAATAGGCATTTGTTTCCCCCTTGGCAATAGGCATTTGCACCCCCCCCCCCCATGGCAACATGCATTTGCACTCCCCAGTGGCATCGAGCATGAAGGCCCTGGCATCAAGCATGAAACCACTATCAATTAACATGTAGGTAAGTGGCACTTATATGGCATAATATCTAATAGGCTTTATGGTGTGTGGTGTATGTAATGGGCATCACAGTATGTGGCATAATGGTCATTACTGTATTTGGGATAATGTGTAATGGGCATTACGGTGTTTCTCATAACATGTAATTGGCATTACAGTGTGGCATAATGTGTAATGGGCATCATGGTGTGTGGCATAACATGTAATGGGCATTATGGCATGTGGTATACTATGGCATTTTGTACACTATGTAATGAGTGTGTGATGTGTAATTAGCGTGACCAACTCATCCCTTTAATCCGGGACACATATTAATTACACAGGTTCTGTGGCAGTTTAAAACCAGGTGAAATGGAATCTTAGGGTGTGGCAGTTTAAAACCAGGTGAAAGCCAGCCACAGAACCTGTGTAATTAATATGTGTCCTGGATTAAAGGGATGAGTTGGTCACCCTACGTGTAATCGGCATTATGTTGAAAAATGTTGGCGCGTGCTTACGGCGTGCACTGTCTGTATTGCTCCTCCTTTACAAAAAACTTTTTCAGTCCTGGCATATCGTGTAATGGCCATTGCGGTGTATGGCATAACATGTAATGGGCATCACGCTGTTTGGCATAACGTGTAATGGGTATTACTGTGTATGATGTAACATGTAACTGGCATTATGGCATGCAAAATCAAGAATGAAATTGAAGCAAAGGTTAAAAAAGGTTAAAAAAAAAAATCAACAAAGGGCGAAGCTGGGGGCGGGACACTGCAGTGGGTGTGTCAAGGGGCGGGCCACTGCCTGGGAATCTCTCAACAAAAAGGTGGTAACCCTAAAGCTGCTATTGCATATAACTATTGTGAAACTATATATAAGGGTAATACAGTTACAATCCATCACACAGATCTTGTCTACAACAGGCTTTAAGGTGCCCACAGACGCATTGATCCCGGCGTGCGTTCTGTGCTTAACTAGCACACATAGCATTGCATCGTATGCCTTGTGCATATGATGTGCATGCGATGCGATGCTATGCGATAAAAAGCTAGTACAAAAAGTATGTGTAGCACATACTTTTTGTACTGTGCGATGAGGTGCCACGGGAGCGCGCACCTTATCGTATAGCATCGCACCGCCGGGATCGGTGCGTGTGTGGGCACCATAAGAACTTGCTTCTTAGGCCTGGACTTGAGCACATGGGAACACAGAAATCTAGGCCTCAGCCTGAACACTTGGTACTCTGCTGAGTCTTCTAATCGTTATAAAATGTGTCTGCAATGATCTGCTAATCATATGCAGATCATTTTGAGACTAAACATCGATGGTATGAGAATTATTTTTATCGGAAACTATATTACGTGCAAGATTCTGAAAATATGGAATTAATAAGATACACGCTTTGTGTTTGTACAGTATATGGGCTTTGACACAGCAGAAAAGCAAAAATATGTGTCATGGGTGAATGATTTTATTTTAATTTACTTACAAAATATATTGCCATTTGGCCTTGCTGTAGCTAACTAAGACTTAGGATTGGATGGTAGCCATAGTCACGCTTAGTAAAAGTTTAGCATTGTTTTAGTTTTGGCCGCAGGTCAACTAATCTTTAGAAAACGTACAATAAAAACCACTCTGCTGTTTACAAGTCATATCTTGTTCTCTTTACAGCTATAATATAAATAAAATACAAAGGGCATAAAAACTAAAGATTCTTTGAATAGATTACAAAATAAAAGAATAAAATATGTTTTAATAGAATTTCAAATTTATAACTAATGATTTATTAACCCCTTCACGACATTTGACGTATATATACGTCATGGCCGGGAAGTACTTCCCGACCGTTGACGTATATATACGTCATGGCTTCAAACTGTCACTGCGTCTAGAGACGCAGTGACAGTTTGGAAATGTCTGCTGTCCCTGACAGCAGACATCCCCCCTCGCCGCCCGGGGGGGGCAGGGATGCCCCCACCGGTCGGCGATCGCTGTGATTGGCTGTTCAAATGTGAACAGCCAATCACAGCTATTTCTGTGTTACCGGCGGCTAAGCCGCTCGGTAACACAGGGATCGGCGGTGATCGGTGCTGGCACCGATCACCACCGATCCGCAGCTCTCCCTCCCACCCGCCCGGCAGCCGCTCTCCCTACCTCCGACCCGCCCGGCAGCTGCGCTCCCTCCGGCAGCCGCTCCCCCTCCCTCGCTCCCTGTCATCAAGATGCCGCCCCCCCAGCTCCAACCCCCCCGCATGTAAAAATCCACAAAATGGATAAAATGAATTCATATATATATATATATACACATATATATATATATATATATATATATGTATATGTATATATGTATGTATATGTATATGTATATATGTATATATATATATATGTATATATATATATATATGTATATATATATATATATATATATATATATGTATATATATATGTATATATGTATATATATATGTATATATATATATATATATATATATATATATATGTATATATATATATATATATATATGTATATATGTATATGTATGTATGTATATATATTTCTGTGCACTGTTTGCTTGATTTAATAATGGTTCCCCTTCTCCACAGTCTGCCCAAGCCCTCCGGTAGCCATGACAGCCCGGATGCGTCTCCTGGTTGCTAGGTAACAGACGCCAGGAACCAGCAGGACGTCCAGCCTCCCAGTGACGCAACCGGAAGCCGCGTCAGACGCTGCAGGGACGGCCAGACAGGAGAGTGAACCTCTTCATGCGCACGGTATAAAGGTATGCCATTTATCTTTTCACACTTGTTATTGTACACTTGAAGAAGGGGTGTTTGTATCCCCGAAACGTCTGTTGTTTCCCAGTAAACTTCGTTTGATCACCAAGCCCGCTGGAGTGCCTCTACTTGTTTCGTATCACCATCCTATTTATCTGGACCTGAAGGCACCCGCGGCAGTTGCACCCAGACTCACGAGGAGTGCCAGGCTGACCACGCACCTATATACACATATATATATATGTATATATGTATATATATATATATATATATATAGACAGATAGATATTCCAGACATATGACGTATATATACGTCATGGTCGGGAGGTACTTCCCGACCGTTGACGTATATATACGTCATGGCTTTGAACTGTCACCGCGTCTATAGACGCGGTGACAGTTTGGAGATGTCTGCTGTCCCTGACAGCAGACATCCCCCCTCGCCGCCGATCGCTGCGATTGGCTGTTCAAATGTGAACAGCCAATTGCAGCGTTTTCTGTGTTACCGGCGGCTAAGCCGCTCGGTAACACAGTGATCGGTGGTGATCGGTGCTGTTAAGTACAGCACCGATCACCACCGATCGCCAGCCCCCCCCTCCCACCCGGCAGCCCCCCTCCCACCCACCCGGCAGCCGAAGCGCCAGCACCCCTCCCACCCCCCACCAGTCGCAGCGCCAGCCCCCCTCCCCCACCATTCATTCCACCACCAAAAATCACTCCTTCCCTTCTGAGTCCTGCCATGCACCCAACTGGTATTTTTTGGTCACATGTGAGGCATTGCCGTACTCGGGAGAAATTGGGGCACAGATTTTGGGGTGCTTTGTCTCCTTCATTCCTTGTGAAAATGAAAACTTTTGAGCCAGATCTGCATTTTTGTGTAAAAAAATTTAATTTTTTACACAAAAATGCAGTACTGGCTCAAAATTTTTCGTTTTCACAAGGAATGAAGGAGACAAAGCACCCCAAAATCTGTGCCCCAATTTCTCCCGAGTACGGAAATGCCTCATATGTGACCAAAAAATACCAGTTGGGTGCATGGCAGGACTCAGAAGGGAAGGAGTGATTTTTGGTGGTGGAATGAATGGTGGGTGCTATGTCGCATTAGCAAGACCCCTGAATCACCCATACAGTGGAACCCCCCCACAAGTGACCCCATTTTGCAAACTACACCCTTTAGGGAATTCATCAAGGGGTATAGTGTACATTTCAAACCCCCAGGGGTTTCACCAATTTTGATACAACTGAGCTGTGAAAATGAAAAATTAAATTTTTACATTTTCACAGCCCAGTTGTATCAAAATTGGTGAAACCCCTGGGGGTTTGAAATGTACACTATACCCCTAGATGAATTCCCTGAAGGGTGTAGTTTGCAAAATGGGGTCACTTGTGGGGGGGTTCCACTGTATGGGTGCTTTGGGGGTCTTGCTAATGCGACATAGCACCCACCAAAATTCCACCAGAATCTGAGCTGCAAAATCCAAATATCACTCCTTCCCTTCTGAGTCCTGACATTTTTTGGTCACACATGAAGCATTGCCGTACTCGGGAGAAATTGGGGCACAGATTTTGGGGTGCTTTTTCTCCTTCATACCTTGTGAAAAGGAAAAATTTTGAGCCAGAACTGCATTTTTGTGTAAAAAATTTAATTTTTCATTTGCACAGCCCAGTTGTATCAAAATTGGTGAAACCCCTGGGGGTTTGAAATGTACACTATACCCCTAGATGAATTCCCTGAGGGGTGTAGTTTGCAAAATGGGGTGACTTGTGGGGGGGTTCCACTGTATTGGTGCTTTGGGAGTCTTGCTAATGCAACATACCACCCACCATTCATTCCACCAAAATCTGTGCTGCAAAATCCAAAAATCACTCCTTCCCTTCTGAGTCCTGCCATGCGCCCAACTGGTATTTTTTGGTCACATGTGAGGCATTGCCGTACTCGGGAGAAATTGGGGCACAGACTTTGGGGTGCTTTGTCTCCTTCATTCCTTGTGAAAATGAAAAATCTTGAGCCAGAAGTGCATGTTTGTTTAAAAAAATGTAATTTTTCATTTTCACACCCCAGTTGTACCAAAATTGGTGAAACCCCTGGGGGTTTGAAATGTACACTATACCGCTAGATGAATTCCCTGAGGGGTGTACTTTGCAAAATGGGGTGACTTGTGGGGGGGTTCCACTGTATTGGTGCAACATAGCACCCACCATTCATTCCACCGAAATCTGTGCTGCAAAATCCAAAAAACACTCCTTCCCTTCTGAGTCCTGCCATGCACCCAACTGGTATTTTTTGGTCACATGTGAGGCATTGCCGTACTCGGGAGAAATTGGGGCACAGATTTTGGGGTGCTTTTTCTCCTTCATACCTTGTGAAAATGAAAAATTTTGAGCCAGAACTGCATTTTTGTGTAAAAAATTTAATTTTTCATTTGCACAGCCCAGTTGTATCAAAATTGGTGAAACCCCTGGGGGTTTGAAATGTACACTATACCCCTAGATGAATTCCCTGAGGGGTGTAGTTTGCAAAATGGGGTGACTTGTGGGGGGGTTCCACTGTATTGGTGCTTTGGGAGTCTTGCTAATGCAACATACCACCCACCATTCATTCCACCAAAATCTGTGCTGCAAAATCCAAAAATCACTCCTTCCCTTCTGAGTCCTGCCATGCGCCCAACTGGTATTTTTTGGTCACATGTGAGGCATTGCCGTACTCGGGAGAAATTGGGGCACAGACTTTGGGGTGCTTTGTCTCCTTCATTCCTTGTGAAAATGAAAAATCTTGAGCCAGAAGTGCATGTTTGTTTAAAAAAATGTAATTTTTCATTTTCACACCCCAGTTGTACCAAAATTGGTGAAACCCCTGGGGGTTTGAAATGTACACTATACCCCTAGATGAATTCCCTGAGGGGTGTACTTTGCAAAATGGGGTGACTTGTGGGGGGGTTCCACTGTATTGGTGCAACATAGCACCCACCATTCATTCCACCAAAATCTGTGCTGCAAAATCCAAAAAACACTCCTTCCCTTCTGAGTCCTGCCATGCACCCAACTGGTATTTTTTGGTCACATGTGAGGCATTGCCGTACTCGGGAGAAATTGGGGCACAGATTTTGGGGTGCTTTGTCTCCTTCATTCCTTGTGAAAATGAAAAATTTTGAGCCAGAACTGCATGTTTGTGTAAAAAAATGTAATTTTCCATTTTCACATCCCAGTTGTACCAAAATTGGTGAAACCCCTGGGGGTTTGAAATGTACACTATACCCCTAGATGAATTCCCTGAGGGGTGTAGTTTGCAAAATGGGGTGACTTGTGGGGGGGTTCCACTGTATTGGTGCTTTGGGAGTCTTGCTAATGCAACATACCACCCACCATTCATTCCACCAAAATCTGTGCTGCAAAATCCAAAAATCACTCCTTCCCTTCTGAGTCCTGCCATGCGCCCAACTGGTATTTTTTGGTCACATGTGAGGCATTGCCGTACTCGGGAGAAATTGGGGCACAGACTTTGGGGTGCTTTGTCTCCTTCATTCCTTGTGAAAATGAAAAATCTTGAGCCAGAAGTGCATGTTTGTTTAAAAAAATGTAATTTTTCATTTTCACACCCCAGTTGTACCAAAATTGGTGAAACCCCTGGGGGTTTGAAATGTACACTATACCCCTAGATGAATTCCCTGAGGGGTGTACTTTGCAAAATGGGGTGACTTGTGGGGGGGTTCCACTGTATTGGTGCAACATAGCACCCACCATTCATTCCACCAAAATCTGTGCTGCAAAATCCAAAAAACACTCCTTCCCTTCTGAGTCCTGCCATGCACCCAACTGGTATTTTTTGGTCACATGTGAGGCATTGCCGTACTCGGGAGAAATTGGGGCACAGATTTTGGGGTGCTTTGTCTCCTTCATTCCTTGTGAAAATGAAAAATTTTGAGCCAGAACTGCATGTTTGTGTAAAAAAATGTAATTTTCCATTTTCACATCCCAGTTGTACCAAAATTGGTGAAACCCCTGGGGGTTTGAAATGTACACTATACCCCTAGATGTATTCCCTGAGGGGTGTAGATTGCAAAATGGGGTGACTTGTGGGGGAGGTTCCTAACTTTTAGCACTTATGGTGCCTAGAAACCTACATGGTGCCTAAAAAAAAATCTCATAAAAAGGAGGCTCCAAAATCAAGTAGGTGCTCCTTCTATTATGAAGCCTGTGGTTTGGTCAACGTGCACACTAGGGCCACATATAGGATATTTTTGAAAACAAAATAATTGGGGGAATCAATTTTTAGTCACATTTCTCTAGTAAAATCTACTGTATTCGTTAGAAAAATTTATTAAAATTGAAACTCTGCAAAAAAAAAGAAATTTTGAAATTTCACCTACACTTTGTTTTAATTCCTGTGAAACACCTAAAGGGTTAACAAACTTCCAAAATGCTGTTTTGAATACTGTGAGGGGTGCAGTTTTTGAAATAGCATCATTTATGGGGGTGTCTCACATACAAGTCCCTCAAAGTCACATCAGAACTGAACTGGTCCCTAAAAAAATCAGTGTTTGAAATTTTCTTGAAAATTTGAAAATTTGCTATTCATATTGTAAGCCTCCTAGTGTCCAAAAAAATGAAAAGGAAGTTGAAATAATGATGGAAACATAAAGTAGACATATGGTCTATGTTAGTTATTAACTATTTTGAGTGGTATGATTATTTGTCTCACAAGCAGAAAATTTAACATTTTGCAAATTGCTAAATTTTCCATTTTTTCACGATATTTTGGTATTTTTCACAAAAAAACACAGACTGTATCGACCCAAATTTACCACTAACTTGAAGTACAATGTGTCACGAGAAAACAATCTCAAAATCACTTGGATAAGTAAAAGCAAAAAAAAGTTATCCCCACTTAAGTGAGACATGTCAGATTTGAAAAAAAGGGCTCTGTCATGAAGGCACAAACTGGCTCTGTCATGAAGGGGTTAAATTCCACATGGGTGTTTGGAAAAGCTTTGTGTTTCAGACTGTCTACTCTCAATGCAACAAGACTTATTTAGATTCAAGAATTGGAATGAGCTGGAAGTGAAAATTCATACATCAAAACTATGTTAAAAGGAACGTCATGTAAAACTAATGTTGTCCTACAGGGCCTTTAACTAGAAACACAATTCCTAAGAAATCCACAAGTGAAATGTACTGAAAGACTGCACCAGAACAGCGAAGAGTAACTGTTCTTGCTGGAGGCTCTGTTGGTTGTCTTTACAAGTAGATGGCACTTTACATCTTACTTTAGAGTCTGGCAACAGATTACTTAGAGGGAAACATATTTAATGCTCCGCTTTACTCAAGGAAAGCAATGCACTTGCAAGGCAGTATATATATATATTTATATATATATATATATATATATATACATATATATATATATAGTGCACAAGAACAGTTTCAAGTATTTTACGGAAGTGTTACTGTATCGTACTAATATGGATATATAGATATATGCACACAAAAAATTATACTGAGCTGGTGCTTCCAAAATATTATCCGTAACTGTCTTTTTGTCACGTCAGTCCTCCTTGTCTTTGAAATATAATGCTCGCTATCAAATTTGGGTGGCAGCTGGGGTTTTTCTGTGAGGATCGTTTGTTGAAGTGTAAGGCAATACTACAAGAAAATAAAACACAGCACCCTCTAGTGTAGTAATTACAAGGAGGGTAATTTAAATTGAGCAGGCTTATCAAATAAGGGTCTTTTGTCGTTTAGAAGATCAGCGGACCCAGCCACTTCAATTGCAGTGTGTATATGGTCCAGGTCTGTCCCTTCTCAAAGGTCATTGCACAGTGTCATGTGGATATAAGGCAAGAAACTTTTATTTATTTTATTTATTTATTAACAGTTTCTTATATAGCGCACACAGATTCCGCAGCGCTTTACAGAGAATATTTGACCATTCACATCTGTCCCTGCCCCAGTGGAGCTTACAATCTATATTCCATACCACATGTACACGCGCACACATTCATTCTAGGGTTAATTTTGTTAGGAGCCAAATAACCTACAAGTATATTTTTGGATTGTGGGAGGAAACTGGAGCACCGGAGGATACCCACACAAGTACAGGGAGAATATACAAACTCCGCATAGATAGAGCCATGGTGGGAATAGAACCCATGACCTCAGTGCTGTGAGGCAGTAATGCTAACCATTACACCATCCGTAGTGCCCCATTTTCATAGTATATTTACATAAGGAGTTTTTATTTGCACATAAATACCACAAAAATGAGTTCAAATAAACAATAAATCTTACATAAAGGCAGGTTGGAGTAGTGCGGGTTCAGGGCTTCTAGATACCCTCAATGTGTTTTGTCTCTTATGCCCAAGTAATTGTGGCCAGACTTCATCAGGAATGTGCATACTGTATATATATATTTTTCAGTTGCACAGCACTTATGCACTTTAAGCACACATCTTGAAGAAAAGACAGCACAGGTCTTGAAACATCAGCATGACTCTGTATGTATAATTGACTTGCATTATAAATATGGTTTGCACCTAAGCCGACTATTAATTAATTTTATTAGTATAATCATTGTTTGCACAAATATGTTATTATATTTTTACATCTTTTTTTTTTTTTTTTTGTATAAAGTCTTTTTTATTGAACAAAATGTAAGTACAGAACAAGCAGCACAATGGCAGTAGCATTACCAGTTTCTTAATGTATGCATTGTACACATAGCCTGCACATAAGTATTAAAATATCTTCAATTTTTTTTTTTTTATTACACTAAAACTAAATAATTACAAATAGTAAAATATATATATATTGATCTAACCAGTCCTGTTCTCTAAAATTTAATCTAACATCTATCATCAAGAAAGAATAATATTCCTTTTATAAATTCATATAGACTTTAAGTGAACGATTACTTTGCCTTTGAGGCTGCACATAATAATATCTAATGTTTGAAAAACACTAAAGTCAATCAGCATAAACTGAGTTGATCCATCTATGCCATAACCTATCCTATTTAGACATTCTATCCCTTGACATATATATATATATATTTTTCATGCTGTAAAGTAGAATTGACTAACCCCTTCCAATCTTTTAAAAACGGACCCGACTGTGCCATCCAAGCGCGAGCTATACATAACTTTGCTAGAGCAATCAGGTTAATAACATACAAAGAATCATCTTTATGAAGTATTTCTGGAAGTATTTACTTTTACATCTTTAATTGTATTTTTATATACTTTTATTAAATAAATAATAAATTAGATCAACACAGTGTGCTCTCTTATTGTTTAGTTTTTTTTTTCTGTAGAATCTGAGTGATTCTTTTGGGAGCAGCGTCATTTATAATTAAAGCTGTGGTATATATAGCTAATTATTGAATTGATCAAATGAATCTAATTTTGGTCAATATATACTATTATTTCTTATATTATTTTTGAACCTGATGTACTTTTAGTATATTTGTTTTTATGTTCAAAACACACCCGCTACAATGATGGATATGTCTACTGTCACTGCATATGATGCTGTCTCCATTGAAAGAATGGTGGAGGATTATTTATTTAATTAAGTGACAATATTCAAGGAGATATGTCAGACAGTCCATTTATTATTATTTACAGTTTCTTGATGAAACAAAGTTCAAATTGGGTAGTACTACTAGTAACAGACCGATATAGAGGTGGGAGGGCCCTGCTTGCAAGCTTTCAATCATGCAATATATTGGCAGGAAAAATATGCAATGTTTCAGATGGGCCTTGCACAAACTACAGTACTTTTGTTTTACTACATTGTGTCTACTCTTCATTGCAGTTTAATATCTGATACAGTTAAGTAAATGTTATGATCAGATCCTAATCAAACAATACAAATTGAATTCTCTTATTGGATATTACTAATCCAAATTAGTGTTACACTGCTGTAGCATACCGTCCTATGAGAGCAGGGGTAGCCAACTGCAGTCCTCCAGAGCTACCAACAGTTAACGTTTTCCAGGTCTCCTCACAGATCACAAGTAATTAGCTCCACCTGTGGATCTTTTAAAATGTGTTAGTCAGTAATGAGTGCAGCTGTGTACCTGCGAGGTGAGCTGCAAATCGTGAACTGTTGGTAGCTCTCGAGGACTGGAGTTGGCTACCCCTGTATTAGAGTGTATAGCTGTCATCATAGGGACAGCATAAACATACCTGATGGTGAACAACAGGGTGTGGAATCCAGTCCAGTTATTCCTGTTGACAGAGACTGAGCAACAACAAGCTTGATTGCAGACACCTGTCAGCTTGCTGTTAAAATGGGTTCAGACACAATAGAACGTGCTCCTAATAGTGAACTGGAGGCCCAGGTAATAGAGGATAGAGGTAGTTACTGTTAGGGGCCTGCTTTCTGAAGAGGTTTCTCTCTGCATGCCAAGAACTGCTGTGAACTACATTGTGAACCTGTATTCTCCTTTGTAACCTATGACATGATGCAAATGTTCAGTTGTGAATTACCTATCTGTGGAAAAGTTGTGGAAAATAAACCTGCAACTTTCCTGCAACCATCCAACTAGTCGGTTGGTTGTAATGAAAAATCTGGTACTGTATGGGAGTAAATGATAATCATCAATTTTCTCACAAAGCCTGGAAAATGGACAAAAACATTCAAATTGTTTAACTCAAACAGATCAACTACAGGACCTTGTCTGATTTACAGTTTGTGACCGTTTCCAGATTTTGGAAGCAAATTACTGAATTACAAATTACATTTGCTCCCACCCAGTACCAGATTTTTATTCCATCCAACCAGGGCTAACCCGAGCTTAATTTTTTTGGCAAGCAAATATAAATTTTAGCACCCCTTGATGGGATAAACATTTTAAAGGGATGGCATATGCTGAAGGGGTGTGGTTTTAAAAGAAAGGGGAGTGGTCATACAATAGTACCACCAAGGGTAAAGGGAGATAGTGGGTGACTGGATAGGCAAGGGTGACACAGAGATAGTAGGTGACTTGGGAAGCAGGGGTGACAGACAGATAGTGGGTGACTGGTTAGGTCGGATTTGACTGGGGAGGTAGGAGCGACAGGGAGATGGAGGGTTACTGGAGAGGCAGTGGTGGCAGATAGATAGTGGGTGACAGGGAAGGCATGGGTGACAGGGAGATAGTGGGTTACTAAAGAGGCAGGGGTGAAAGGGAGTTAGTAGGTGACATGGATATAGTGGGTGACTCTGGAGGAAGGGATGATAAGGAGATAATGGTTGACTTACGAGTCAGGGATGACAGGGAGATAGTGGGTGACTGGAGAGGTAGGGATGAAAGAGAGATAGTGGGTGACTGGAGAATCAGGGGTGACATGGAGATATTGGGTGACAATGTACCTGTTACCCTATAGAAGTCTATAGGCTTCTTTGTGGCATTCAGCATGCATATAGGGACTCTGGGGTACTAAATAAGGAATTCCAGTTACAGGTGCTGATCATAAAGTTCAGCTCTAATTGAGAGGGATGACCTTTACAAAACTAATCACATATGTCAATACAGATGCGATTAGTATGTTTGTGATAAGTAGTGGAATGTACTGCATCATAGATGTAGTACATAATGTCCTGAGAAAGAGAGATAGGGGAGTACAGAGAGATAAGGGAAATGAGTGGTAAAGAATATGGGGGGAGAGAGAAAGAAAGAGTTGGGAGGGGAGTTGCGACGGGAGAGTGCGAGGAAAGCAAGGGTAGAGAGTGAATGGGGGACATTGGACTGAGACGTACATTTTATAAAGTGTACAGTTATAATGAAAACTAGGATGTACTCACAGGGCAGCGGAAGAGGGAGGAAGTGTCTATAGAATGTAAGCTTGTGAGCAGGGCTTTCTTACCTCTATATCAGTCTGTAGCGACCCAATTTGTTTTATCACTGTTTCCATTTGTAAAGTGCAACGCAATATGCGTAACTGTAAATAAATAAATCCACAGCTGTAAATTGTACAATGGAAGCTGGTCTTGGGTAGAAATGAATCTCTGGAAGGCCCTTAACACAGGCTCAGAATCATCCTGGGAATCTCCATCTTAATGTAGATGCCCTCTAGTAAATATATAACGCATGATCCTCCAGAGAGACAACCCTTCTTGTGAAGCTAGGGGAGGGGGAAGATGATGCTATGAAAAAAAGTGGGGAAGAGGTGACTCCCCAGACTTCTAACAGGAATAAAGGTAAGCAACGTGGCGTTGTCATCTGAAGAATTGGCAGGTTCTCTGTGTTGGTTGTAGCCAAGGGAAAAAAGTGTAACAGGGACAGCATAAACATACCTGACATGGATGTTGAACAGCAGGGTACGGAATTCCCTCAAGGTATTCCAGTTGACCATGTCTAAGCAACATACTATTGCTGATGACAAACTATATTATAATGAGGCAAAATAATTCATGAATATTAATTACTTGGTATCCCCATTTTGCAGACCTGACAGCGGAGGTGTGTGAAGGAAAGTAAACTGGGCTTCATCAGAACTTCAGTGTGGTGGGTGGAGTAGTGTGACTAGGTGGTGTAGAATGTAGTTTGGATTTTTTTTTCTGAATAATTATTTTATTTCGCATTTGCTACTATTTCTTTAATTCAAGCTGTGTGATAGCTCTTTAGATTATTCTTTTAGAGTTATCCCCCTTAACCTACATTATCAGGTGCGCTTGGACTGGCTAGAGATTTATTTACACATGCATGAGCTTGCTGTCCTCTTCAGAGCTGTTTATAACTGTTGTAAACACAGTAAGCTTGGAGTGCATACAGCATGTTCAGGCAAGGCATTTGTTTAATTTTCATTATTAATGAGATTTCAGATCCAGCCGCTGTCTAAGACATTGAGTCACAATGCCCTTAAAAAGTCTGAGAAAGAAATATGGTAATTGCATGATGGATCACTGGTTTCTCATCATTAAATGTGTCTCATTAATAAGCATTTGACAAAGGGTGGTGTCAGGAAAGTAAAATGAGAGGGAGGGTCAATCTAAGGCAAGTTCCTGGCGTGTTTCATTGAGAAAAAATGTGATATGACGTGGTTAAAGGCAACCACTTCTTAAAGGCAAGCTTTTATTCATCCAGTGCCAGTGCAGAACCTCTAACTGTTTCCACATGCACAGTTGTGTATTTGCTGACATTACTGACATAAATCATACAATACAATGCAAAAAGTTACTGTAGTCTTGTATCTCTATTGCTTGTACAGTTATACCATTATACCAGAAGCTCTGTACCCTCTTCCAATGGGAGCCAGGTGCTGCAGTGCCGTTTTAAGTTAACATACAAAAGTAGTAAAATAATATCAAGGCGTATCCCCAAGTGGGGAAGAAATGGCAATCACCAGACTTTAAGTTGATATGTAGAGGGTTGAATCTAATTTAATCAAAGTTGCCCAAAGTTCAAGCAGAGAATGTGGGGGAAATTTACTAACAAAAATTCGTGAAAAAAATGGTATTTTCATACGAAAATACGATTTTTTTTGTGTATACGTATTTTTGGCATTTACTATGCCAAAAATACATATTTTCGTATTCTTAATGATGGGACATTCGTATTTGTATTTACAAATATGAATGAATACACCATCGAAGGAATGCAACAAAAATCACCATTCAAAAGAAAGGTGGTTCCTGATTTACTAAGCGGCCGTATTGATAATACGGCCGCTGATTAGCGTGAAACGGCCGCGAATATATGGCAGAAAAATACACTTTATTTTCCTGTCGTATTTGGCTTTAGCCTGCACGGATCAGTCAGATCCATGCAGGCTTCAGTGTAAAAAATAGAGAAATAAATAAATAAAAAAATACGGCGTGGGGTCCCCCCCACGGCCGAAACCAGCACCAGGCTGAAAGAGCCGGGGCCGGTAATAAAAAATAAGGAAACCCGACAAATAGGGGTTCCCCGATTTTTTAAAATCAGCCCCAGGCTCCAGGTCTGGGGCTGTATTCCTAAAATGACACTGTTAGCAGGCAAAAATGCTGGAGTGTGACCTAAGTGTATGAAAGAAAATTAGGCTCATTGGGTTTCTCCAATCCTATATTTACAAAGTAGGTATCTGAATGGCACTTACCCCAGAATGACCATCCAAACGCTTCTGATAGCAGGCAGAATGTAGTGGATAGAGGCTAGGGTTTACAGGGGCGTAACTATAGCACCGCAGCTCCCGCGGTCGCGGGGAGGGCACTGTGCATGTGGGGGCGCTGGGGGGATGCAGTGCTATAGTTAGCCCCCACCCTCCCGACAGCCGCCGGCAGCCTGCAGCCTTATCTGTCTTCAGTGGTGGTCATTCTTCTGCTAGTAAGACGGACCACAATAAAATGTCCGCCCCATATAGCAGACAGTTCTCTGAAACTGTCTGCTGTATGGGGACGGACATTTTATGTTGGTCCGTCTCCATAGCAGAAGAATGAAGCCAGCAAGGGAGCCGGGACCAGCAAGACAGGTAAGGCTGCGGACGGGTGAGGGGGGTGCAGACGGGGGAGGGGGCGCCCAATTCATAGCTACGCCACTGAGGGTTTATATAGGGATATAGGGAGATGATGCAAATTCACAGCCATCTTATGGAAAAATCCATCTAAGGGTATGTAGTAAAGCTAAAAGCAAAACCCTGAAAAGTCACCCACCCCCATACGGCCATTTAGGTAACGAACAAATGGGGAACTAGTCTAAACTAAATAAACACTATTTGGGCCTTATTCAGATCACATCGGTCCTGCTTGCATTCGCACGCAGTACTGATGTTGCACGTCTGCGCAGGCGGGTATCTGCGCATGTGCAGGTGTATGGTGCGTGCACCCACGGAAACCTTTCGGTTCGCGGGGTGCACGCACCCATGGCGGCGTGGGGGGGGGCGGAGATGGGCGGGGGGCGCCGGGTTGCCCCATTACCATATGGAAACGCCCAGCGTTCCATGGGCATTCTCATGGTAATGAGGCAGTGACGCGGATGTGGGGGGCGGGTAGCTGACATCACCGGATGTCAGCTGCCCGCCTATATCCACGCCATCGTGCACGCAAATGTAAGTAACTAAAAAGTCACTTATATAGACGTGCACGCACCTCATCATTCGATGGTCGGTGACCATCGAAAGATGTGGGCGGTTACCAGAGCCATGCGAATGGATGTTTATGCAAAACATCCATTCGCAGCTGTTCGGGCAAAGCCACACTCTGAGGGGGCGGCGGAGGGGGGGGGGCGGTCGTTCGCAGGGCGGGGTTTGGTGGACTCGCAAGGCTGCGAATTCGCAGCCTTGCGAATCAACCAGAATAACCCCCTTAGTCCCCAAATATGACAAAAACCCGTTATCACCCTAGGAATTTCTTCGATCTGAAGTGAAGGTACCTGTGGTCCAGCGGGTCTAATTTAGAGACCATCCAAATAGGAGGAGCTTATCCATGTATCATTATTACCATGGTAGGTGGAATCCTTACCCCGTAGGACTAACATAAAATTTATGCTGGAATAATTAAAATAGCAACTGTACTCCCCCATAGGTTATCTATTCCTCTGATTATATGAAGATCCTTTCAGCGACTGATAACAGGACATATTCCTAAACTATAGCCCTTAAAGCATTTTAGGTAAGAAAAAATATTTTTTCACATACTTAAGTGTATGTTTTGTCATCCCCTCATCGCTTGCTCACCCCATGACCCCCTAACACTGAAAATTACTGAAAATTGCCATATCTTTTTTAGATTTTATACAACTGTGTGAAAACACTTACCCACACAAATTTTGTTGTGAGGTTGATAACTTCTTCTGGTATGTATTTTCCCATATCATTTTTTAATTGGCCTTATGTACGGTGCTTATGTATAAACACTCATACTATACCTTGTTTTATCTGTACCATCTGTAGCCATACCACTAACAAAATCCCCTGTGACGAAACGCGTTGGGTTTTATGAATAAAAGACCATTTGTCTGACTAGGAGTCATTTCCTGATTTGAAAAGTGGATGGAAGAACTATGTGTGTTTTTAAAAAAATAACTGATAAATGCATCAGTGGAATGTACTGAAAGTGTAAATTGGCTAGGTGGTACTTTGTTTAGCACGCTCCGATAACCCCCTTGTTGCATTTTTTATACCCCTGGTTCTCACTAACAGGAGAACCATATCGGAGAAGCTGCTGCTAGATTAGGAATATCGCACCACGGAGATTAACCCATTTGTTCATATATATATATATGAGAAAATGAAAGGTGTCTACTGTCCATATTGCCCCTGATGAAGTCACGTGTGTGACGAAACGCGTTGGCCCACATGTGTTTTCGACACCTTACAACTGTGAACAAAGCATTATTATATTGATCCAATGGATTATCTGAATTATTATTAAATTTGTGTTTTTAACAAAAATTGTTGTCTTATTGGGGAGTGCCCACTGAATACTCTTCTGCATTTCTAAACCCTTGGTCCCGTCTAACAGGGGGCCTTTTTAGAGGTGCTGCTCCATTCCTGTAGAGTGTGCATAATTGGGGTACCCATTCTCTTTCCATATATATATATATATATATATATATATATATATGTATACATAACAGCAGACCCCTGAGCATAGCAATGTAATGGGTCCCCTACCAATTCTCCAGCGGTAAGGGTGGGGGGTGCTATGAGCAGAAGCTTTGATGTCCCACAGGTGATAGGGGGTATTATTTCAACGGCTCAGCATGTAGGGCCTGGATCAGTTATTTCCACTAATTACCCATTTACTGCACAGATGGTCGGAGATGGGGTGGGAGAAGGGGGCATTGGGCTGAATAAAGGGGTCCTGATACATAACTTCCAGGGTGGTAGAGTAGGGGTGTATAATGGAGTGGGCTTATAATTCATAATTTTCTGGTGGGAGGACAGCTTGCTTGACTGCAGATATCTCCAGTTCCCAGAAATAGATTTCTTAGCTTTTAATGGAATTTAAAAACTAGAGAATCTCACCTACCAAATGGTACTGGGGACTAGGGGATCAGAGTTCAGAAAGCAGAGCAATCTGCCAATGAGAATATAAAACTACATACCAGGTGTGTGGAGCTGGAGCAGTAACCAGCTGCTGGAAGGCTAATATCTCTGGTTCTGGAAAAAGTAGAGACAAGCTTCTAGTGTCCATCAAAGGGGGAGAGTCCCAGCTTTTGGAATATACCCTCAAAAAAACTCTAAGTCAGACAGAACCTGAAATATCTGACTGGGAAGAGCAATTAACAGGCATGGATGGGGACCACTGCTTTGAAGTCAGATATCTCCGGTTTCCCAAGGGCCGATTTTTTAAACTGTTGTTCCCATGGAAAGAGGGAACCCTCAGATTTCAGTGAAGGGCCCTTAGATTTCTGGGGGGGGGGGGTTCTGGGTACTCAGAACCCCCCCCCCCCCCACCCTGTGTGCGCTACTGAAGTACTGTACTGTAACTGTATGCTACTGTACATAGAATTTTAAACAGCAGGAGCCCCATAGTCCATGCGTGATTTAACTAGTGTAATGAGATGCACATACTGTTGCTTGCTTCATATATGTGGTTTCCACCAGGTGCTGGTTCACAGGCTGCAGCCATTTTGTGAACCCCCTTCGATGCTCAAGTCGGACCTGCTATGTATGTCACTCTGTAGCTCATCTCTATAGCCCCTGTGTGTTTTAAACGTAAAGAGATGCACGAGCAGCATTGCCCTTATACATGTAAAACCTATGCCGCTGGTTGCTTCATCGCTGTGGGCTTCCACAATGCGCTTGTTCATGGACGACAGCCATTTTACCTACTTGGTGCTTGAGTCTGACCTGCTACCAGTGGCGTAACTATAGTCCCGCAGCCCCCGCGGTGGCAGGGAGGCGCTAGGCAGGTGTGGGCGCCTGGGGGGGTCTGCGGGACTATAGTTACCACCTGGTCCCGGCTCCTGACTCCTGCCCTCCCCCTCCTTACCCCATTGCCGCCGGCGCCGCTGCCTCTAACCCGACATGCAGATCTGTGTCGGGTGACGGGCGGTCCCCGGCTCCGGCTGCAATGCTAATATAATAAGAGACACTCGGAAAATGGCTGCCCCAATCAGGGCTGCCAAGAGAAATAATGGGCCCTGGTACAACAACTTTCCAGGGCCCCCATGGAGGGCACTCCCCGCAGACTCCGCAGGCACTGGCTCCCCAAGCCGCTGCAGAGTATGCGTACCCATCAATATGCCACTGCTTCCTAGATGGGCGCTTACTGAGTAGCAGTTATTGGATAGATGGATAGATAGATAGATAGAGCATCCGGTCCCAGCAGGGGCTGGCTGGCAACTTTTATCTTGGGGGCAAGTCCAAAGCACTTGCCCATAATTAACATTGCATCCTTTTATGGAGGTTTCTCATCTTGCATGGGGTGGGATTTCACTGGGCAGCATATGAATAATACCCCGTTCTCACTGCAGCCAAATTCCCGGGTCTAGCATGTAGACCCGGGAATTTTCCTTTTAACACAGGATTTTTGGCAGTGTGAACAGGTCGCATACCCGGATCTCCGACACGGGTAAAACCCTTCTTTTTACCCGTGTCTGAGATCCGGGTATGCAGACACGGGTTGATCCGTTCACACTGCCAAAAAACCCGTGTTAAAAGGCAAATTCCCGGGTAGAACTTCTTCACCCGGGAATTTGCCTTGCAGTGAGAACAGGGGTCCAGCCCGCCAGTCCCCGGCGTTTCAATGCCGGGGAAAAGCCGTGTATTTCTCACTCGCAGTGAGAACACGGCATATTATTGCTGGGCTCTGCAAATTAGTAGCGCAGCGATCAGGTCTGAATAACTCTGAAAGTTCAGTATAGCATACCTCCCAACATGACCCTCTCCAGGCGGGACACAATGCTCTGCTCCTGGACTTTCCTCATAATGTATGATTGCTGTCACCTGTGTTGAACAGGTAAATTGCTAAGAAAGGTGCTTCGACACAGGTGATGGCAATTATAAATTAAGAGGGAAGTGCAGAAGCAGAGCAATGTGTCCCTCCTGGAGAGGGTCATGTTGGGAGTGATGGTATAGTGTTAGTGTAAAGCTATGTACACAGCTCAGTTTAAACCTAAAATCCATATTTTAAGAAAATATGGTCAGCACTTGCTCTGCAATGAAATTATTGACTAATTAAGCAATTGGAAGTTTCCAATTAAACTAATTAGTCCTTAATAGCTCACGTGCAGTTCTGTCCATGGACCAGGCAGAGGACAGGTGCTATCCCTAACTCTTTACCTCTAAAACTGCACCCGCTTCCCACACACCACCTTAACTACAGTACCACTAACCCTGCACCCACTTTCCTCACACTCTACACTTAAACCTGCTTCTCTCGCACACTATCCCTAAACCTGCACCTGTTTCCCCACACACACTATACTGCCGCTAACCCTTCACCCACTCTGCACGCACACTATACTAATCACCACTACCCCTGCACCCACTACCCATGCACACTATACTATCACCACTAACCCTGCACCCAGTCCTCACACACACTATACTATCACCACTAACCCTGCACCTGCTCCCCACACACTATACTATCACCACTAACCCTGCACCTGCTCCCCACACACTATACTATCACCACTAACCCTGCACCTGCTCCCCACACACTATACTATCACCACTAACCCTGCACCTGCTCCCCACACACTATACTATCACCACTAACCCTGCACCTGCTCCCCACACACTATACTATCACCACTAACCCTGCACCCACTCCCCATGCACACTATACTATCACCACTAACCCTGCACCCACTCCCCATGCACACTATACTATCACCACTAACCCTGCACCCACTCCCCATGCACACTATACTATCACCACTAACCCTGCACCCACTCCCCATGCACACTATACTATCACCACTAACCCTGCACCCGATCCCCACACACTATACTATCACCACTACCCCTGCACCTGCTCCCCACACACTATACTATCACCACTAACCCTGCACCTGCTCCCCACACACACTATACTATCACCACTAACCCTGCACCTGCTCCCCACACACTATACTATCACCACTAACCCTGCACCCACTCCCCATGCACACTATACTATCACCACTAACCCTGCACCTGCTCCCCACACACTATACTATCACCACTAACCCTGCACCTGCTCCCCACACACTATACTATCACCACTAACCCTGCACCCGATCCCCACACACTATATCACCACTAACCCTGCACCCGATCCCCACACACTATACTATCACCACTACCCCTGCACCCGATCCCCACACACTATACTATCTCCACTAACCCTGCACCCGATCCCCACACACTATACTATCACCGCTAACCCTGCACCCACTCCCCATGCACACTATACTATCACCACTAACCCTGCACCCACTCCCCATGCACACTATACTATCACCACTAACCCTGCACCCACTCCCCATGCACACTATACTATCACCACTAACCCTGCACCCACTCCCCATGCACACTATACTATCACCACTAACCCTGCACCCACTCCCCATGCACACTTTACTATCACCACTAACCCTGCACCCGATCCCCACACACTATACTATCACCACTACCCCTGCACCCGATCCCCACACACTATACTATCACCACTACCCCTGCACCCGATCCCCACACACTATACTATCACCACTAACCCTGCACCCGATCCCCACACACTATACTATCACCACTAACCCTGCACCCGATCCCCACACACTATACTATCACCACTACCCCTGCACCCGATCCCCACACACTATACTATCTCCACTAACCCTGCACCCGATCCCCACACACTATACTATCACCGCTAACCCTGCACCCACTCCCCATGCACACTATACTATCACCACTAACCCTGCACCCGATCCCCACACACTATACTATCACCACTACCCCTGCACCCGATCCCCACACACTATACTATCACCACTAACCCTGCACCCGATCCCCACACACTATACTATCACCACTACCCCTGCACCCGATCCCCACACACTATACTATCACCACTAACCCTGCACCCACTCCCCATGCACACTATACTATCTCCACTAACCCTGCACCCGATCCCCACACACTATACTATCACCGCTAACCCTGCACCCGATCCCCACACACTATACTATCACCACTACCCCTGCACCCGATCCCCACACACTATACTATCACCACTAACCCTGCACCCGATCCCCACACACTATACTATCACCACTACCCCTGCACCCGATCCCCACACACTATACTATCACCACTAACCCTGCACCCGATCCCCACACACTATACTATCACCACTAACCCTGCACCCGATCCCCACACACTATACTATCACCACTAACCCTGCACCCACTCCCCATGCACACTATACTATCACCACTAACCCTGCACCCGATCCCCACACACTATACTATCACCACTACCCCTGCACCCGATCCCCACACACTATACTATCACCGCTAACCCTGCACCCGATCCCCACACACTATACTATCACCACTACCCCTGCACCCGATCCCCACACACTATACTATCACCGCTAACCCTGCACCCGATCCCCACACACTATACTATCACCACTAACCCTGCACCCGATCCCCACACACTATACTATCACCGCTAACCCTGCACCCGATCCCCACACACTATACTATCACCGCTAACCCTGCACCCGATCCACACACACTATACTATCACCACTACCCCTGCACCCGATCCCCACACACTATACTATCACCACTAACCCTGCACCCGATCCCCACACACTATACTATCACCGCTAACCCTGCACCCGATCCCCACACACTATACTATCACCACTAACCCTGCACCCGATCCTCACACACAAACTATACTACCACTAACCCTGCACCCGATCCCCACACACTATACTATCACCACTACCCCTGCACCCGATCCCCACACACTATACTATCACCGCTAACCCTGCATCCGATCCCCACACACTATACTATCACCGCTAACCCTGCACCCGATCCCCACACACTATACTATCACCACTACCCCTGCACCCGATCCCCACACACTATACTATCACCACTAACCCTGCACCCGATCCCCACACACTATACTATCACCACTACCCCTGCACCCGATCCCCACACACTATACTATCACCACTAACCCTGCACCCGATCCCCACACACTATACTATCACCGCTAACCCTGCACCCGATCCCCACACACTATACTATCACCGCTAACCCTGCACCCGATCCCCACACACTATACTATCACCGCTAACCCTGCACCCGATCCCCACACACTATACTATCACCGCTAACCCTGCACCCGATCCCCACACACTATACTATCACCGCTAACCCTGCACCCGATCCCCACACACTATACTATCACCGCTAACCCTGCATCCGATCCCCACACACTATACTATCACCACTAACCCTGCACCCGATCCTCACACACAAACTATACTACCACTAACCCTGCACCCGATCCCCACACACTATACTATCACCACTAACCCTGCACTCGATCCACACACACCCACTATACTACCGCTAACCCTGCACCGATCCCCACATAAACTATACTATCACCACTAACCCTGCACCCGATCCCCATATAAACTATACTATCACCACTAACCCTGCACCCGATCCCCACACACTATACTATCACCGCTAACCCTGCACCCGATCCACACACACCCACTATACTATCACCACTAACCCTGCACCCGGTCCTCACACACAAACTATACTACCGCTAACCCTGCACCCGATCCCCACATAAACTATACTATCACCGCCAATCCTGCACCAGCTCCCCATATAAACTATACTATTACCACTAACCCTGCACCCGATACACACACACTATACTATCACCGCTACCCCTGCACCTGCTCCCCACATAAACTATACTAGCACCGCTAACCTGGACACACTCCCCTCATATATTACTATCCCCCTGCACTCACGCTGAGCACTGGCAATCATCCGCAGGCTGCACGCTAACTAAAAAAAAAAACACCTGTAGGATTTTGCCTGCCAAAAATCATGTTGCAATTTTTTCCTTCATTGGATACTGCACAAACTAAACTCGCAGTAATATAAAACTAAAGGTTCAACTGTGTAGCCAATAAAATAAGGCCCTTAGTCCCCCCACATTGTATAGAACCCCCCCAGCAGAGTTAGACACATAATTTGTATACACAACCAACAATATATACATGTTTTTTGTGTATGCAAGAGTAGCAGGCAACCCCCCTCTCCCCTCTCTCTACCTTTCTGTCTCTCTCTTCCAGTCCATGATGGGTCTTTCTTCAGATGCAGTTTCTCTCTTCTTCATTTGCAGCAGGCCCCGTTAAGCCCCGCCCCCTATTTCCCTCTTGTGTTTCCTGGAAAGGAAACCTGGCTCCCCATTGGTAAACGGCAGCCATCTTTTTGTAGCCTGGCATGTGGGCAGTCATTTTCTGTTAGCCCCTGCCTGCTACATCTTCCTATAGAAGAGCTGCGCAGGGGAGTCCGGACTGGAGTCGGAGAGCAGGAACATTCTCTACACTGAAGCTGCCGCTGGACGCTGCCACTGAACACACTGTAAGTGACAGCTGAGCTCACCCTATCCCCGCCGCTCTCCTACTCCTCCATTATACCTAGCACCCGCCTGCACTCCCACCTGCGCGACCGCCACTACACACGGGCAACCGCTACCAAAATAAACAATTTTTTACAAAGTGTGTGTGTGTGTGTGTCCAGCCTGGACCAGGGGCCCCCTGACAGGCCCGGGCCCCGGTAAAATGTACCCGCTCCCCCCCTCTCTCGGCGGCCATGGCCCCAATAATGCTGTATGGGGGCAGCCATTTTCCGAGTGTCTGTTATTATATTAGCACTGCAGCCGGAGCCGGGGACCGCCCGTCACCCGACACAGATGTGCGTGTCGGGTTAGAGGCAGAAGCGCCGGCGGCAATGGGGACGGGTAAGGAGGGGGTTAATATTTCGGGGGGGCGCCCGAAATGTCCGGTGGGGGGGCGCAAAAAAAGTAGTTACGCCTCTGCCTGCTACGTATTTCCCTCATACTGTAGCTTGCTTATCCCCATAGCCCCTATGTGTTTTACCTAGCATAATTGGACACACGTACAGCATTGCAATTAGACATGTAAAAACCATACCATTGCTTGCTTCATAGATGTGGGCTTCCACGAGGTGCTGGTTCACAGGCAGCAACCATTTTGTGAACCAGCTTGGGGCTCAAGAGTGGCCTGCTACATACATTGTTCATAGTGTAGCTCGCTTCTCCCCATTGCCGGTGTTTTAGCTAGTGAAATGAGGCGAACTAGCAGCATTGCCCTTAATTGCGTAATTGTCACTGTACATTACTGTACTGTAATTATATTACAGTGTACTGTATGGATGGAATACTGAACGTTGTACAGTAGCATAACATTTTGTATGCACATACTGTACTGTGCAGTTAATATTACTGTAATACAGTAATATGACTCTTCTACCAGCATCCTCTCCCCAGCTGTGTGGCTGCCAGAGTTAACTCTTTCCAGTGGTTTTGGCTCCTTTACCCAGGAGATACACACGCCAGTATGCTCTATTATCAGTGGGTCAAATGAAAATAAACCATGATGTCATGTTGGCGCCAATTCAAATCCCCTCCCTATATAACTAAGGCTGTGACTGAATACTATTCAGTGTTATAGAAAAAAATAATTCTTGGGAATAAAGCGCTCCCAGAACATGCAGCCTTAAATGAACACCTGTAGTGTTATTGTCAACCACTACAAATAATATATCATAAAAGTGAACAAAAAATGGTGTAAATTCAAATGGCGCTTTCCTTTTAAAAACAATCTGAAACCACCAAATCTGTTAGGATTTAACGTGTTTCAAGTTCTCAATATCTTGAAAGCTTGAAACGCGTTAAGTGTGGCTTACACCTGATTGGGGATGGACCGCTGTTGATGTACTTACATCCTGGCCCTGTTGGAGACCCACTGCTGTGGTAGCTGCTTTGCCCCTTGGAATTATTCACATGCTTTTATTATCGTCTACAATTTGTATGTGCTATGTACATTAAAATCGCCTATGTTTTTAAAGTGATGCACCATGATTCTCTTCTGTTTTGTGGTCAACATTAAAATCCTGTGCTAAGGGTTTTATAGGAGCAGTCTCTTTCAGAAAATACTGTTACCTGCTACAAAGAACAAAGAGGAGAATATACCAGGTCTATGTATTTATCATAATCCTCACAGATTTGGTGGTTTCACATTGTTTTTAAAGGCAAAGCGCCATTTGAATTTACACCATTTTTTTATTCACTTGAATACTATTTAATGCCAGAGTATTAGGATCACTCCAGTGCTCCTATATTTCCATTGAAAATAATAATAATATTTCGAACACTATTTATACAAAGATGCATTCTTTTAAGCAGTGTATGTTTTTTGGAGTGCTGCATTTATTGCTAATTTTCTACAGGCTGTTGCGGAGTGCCAACTCTCTTTTACTGTATGAGAAACCTGGACCACCAAGTTTATTGTGTGGGCAAAGCATGGAATATGTTTAAATTGGACATTTGAATTGCATATATAATGTTAGCAGGGCCTCCTGCGTAGCTACATATTTAGCCTGTCTAATCCTTGCCATGCGCCTGCCAGATCCCTTTCACTGGCGAGCGCCAGTGATAGGGACTGGGATGCACGTGCGTCTCACGTGCATGCGTGTCCCAGTATCACGGCGGCTGGGCAGCGTCTCCCTGTCCATCTCTGCTTCAGGGAGACACTGCCCAGTTCGTGGGGGTCGGGGCAGCAAGGGGACTGGCGGCGACAGCGGGGGGAGGCGGCGGGGACCAGCGGTGGGCTCCGCTGCCACAGGGCACGCGAGTGCCCTGTGCGCGCGAGCCCCCTGGCGGTGGCTGGCGATAGAATCGCAAGCCCGTGCAAAGATGTGGCCGCTACATCTGTAGGTCTCCTGCCACCTGCAGCCGAGTTTCCTCCTCAGTGGCTCCAGACACCCGCACGGTCTCCTCATCGGCAGCTCCGGACGCCCGCATGGTCTCCTCCTCGTCTGCTCTGGATGGCTACCAGTTCAGCTGGGTCTCCTGACTCAGCGTCTCCAGCAGCTGGGTCTCCTGCTTAGCATCGCTGCCAGGAGATTCTCCTGGTTAGTGGCTCCGGTAGCGCACAGGGTCTGCAGCTTAATGTCACCAGAGGCTGCATCTCCTGCTCAGCGCAGCCACAGCATGGGCAGCAATATTTGAAAAACAAATCAAGAGGGTGCAGGGGATTGCCTTGGGCCCCCCAAGCTGCCGGGCCCCATTGCAGTTGCATCCCCTGCACCCTCTATAGTTACGCCACTGCAACAGCCATTGAAATGTGTTCGAAAATGACAATTGGGAGTTGATTGGCTGGTGCTTTATCTCCTTTCACTTTATCTCCAGTTTTTCTCTTCTCCAGGCTTAATATATCTGCCCCATTGTACCTTAATGCAGAATACTATGAAATCTTTTCTGTTCTATGCAAGCTACTAAATCCATTTGAAAGTGTAACACACAAAGGGGTTTATTCTGCTTGGTACAGTGGGACCATATATGGGCGGATTGGGTTTTCTTTTCAACTGCGCATGCATAGCTTTCGCTATGCGCATGTGCGGCGACCTCACACCGCTCACGGACGGGTCTCTCAGTGCGAAAAAACCTGTCCGCAAGAACACGGTCATTGTGGGCGGCATGGGGGCGTTTTTAGGGGAGCGGCCGGAATAATGAGGAAAACTGGGCATAAACATGGGCGTACACGGGGGTGTGCACCAAAAATGTACGGTGCTACAACTGCGCCGATCTGCGAATGCACCATGCATTTTGGGCCAAAAACAGGCGGACGCCAAAGATAGCTCCAGACCACCCCTAGAGATACCTTATGAGAGCGGACGCCTGGGTCTGCTAATTAACGCTGATTACTACACCTGAATGTAATAAGCAATGCTGCAGCCTATTAAGTGAAAACCATGATTTCACTACCTGCAAGCCACACACAGCCCTCAAACACATTGGAAGCTTATCTTTCTACACTTCTCTACATGTAAAGGTTGGTTTAATTTTAGGTAAGATTCATTCTAAGACCTGGTTATATATGTCAAGGTAGTTATTTTGGGGGAAATTTACCAATATGAAAAACCTAGTTTTTCGTATTGGTATTTCCCCTACGACTGCATACGACTGTTTCAGTCATATGCAAAGTCGTGTTCCGGAGGGGAATGTACAAAGCAGTCATATACGACTGCTTTGTAACCCACCGATGTCGTAGGAATTTGTATTAGCTGGCCATATATATACGGCCGCTAATACAAATTCGTACAGGCAGTCTGCATGGATCAGTCAGATCCGTGCAGGCTGCAAGGTGTAAAAAAAATAGAAAAATTAAATAAATTTAAAAAAAAAAACAGCGTGGAGTCCCCCCCACAGCTGTAACCAGCACCAGGCTGAAGGAGCCGGGGCCGGTAATTAAAAATCATGGAACCCGACAAATAGGGGTTCCCTGATTTTTAACAACCAGCCCCAGGCTCCTGCTCTGGGGCTGGTTCCCATTTTAAGAACCAGCCCCAGGCAAAACCAGCCAGCAGGGTAATGCCACAGCCGGGGGGAGACTTTTTATACAAGTCCCCCCGGCCAAAGCATTCATCCCTACCGACTAGTCAGCCTGGCCAGGGGCCCTGGGGGAGTGGGGACCCCCCCAATAAAGGGGTCCCCCCCCCTCCAGGACTTACCTGACCAGGCTGAAGCCTGGTGCTGTCCCCGATGCCCCTGGGCGGTGGGCATTGGGCTGATTCAAGTGTAAAAAAAAATTAAACTATTGTTTTTTACTGTGGCACTACAAGTGCCAGCAAGCTGGGACTTGGAGAACCACAAGTCCCAGCCTGCTGGGCATTAAAGGGCCCACTGGCACTTGTAGTTCCACAGTTAAAAAAATAGTACACAAAACACACTGACACAAATTTTAAATAAAAGTTTAATACACACATCACACACACTGATACTTACCTATCTTGATCCCTTCGGTAGGTCGCTGGTCCGGTGTCGGCGGCTCCGGTGTCGGCGGCTCCGGGGTCGGCGTCCTGTCTGAAGAAAATCCATGGTGGACCTGTGGAAGGAAATCCTACTCACCAGGTCCTCCATGGATGGTCTTGTGTCTTCTGTCTTCTTTCCAGGGCTTATTTCTTTATCTTCTTTCTTCTTCTTTACGCTGCCGGGACTTTTAGAGCTTCAGAGATGTTTCCTCCTCGACGTCTGGACTAAGAATGAATTCTAGCCAATCAGGAGCCGCCTAGCGGCCAATCAGGAGCCAGTAAAGTCGGCTCCTGATTGGCTAGAATTCATTCTTAGTCCAGACGTCGAGGAGGAAACATCTCTGAAGCTCTGAAAGTCCCGGGACTCGGAGCCCGGCAGCGTAAAGAAGAAGAAAGAAGATAAAAAAATAAGCCCTGGAAAATAAGACAGAAGACACAAGACCATCCATGGAGGACCTGGTGAGTAGGATTTTCTTCAGACAGGACGCCGACCCCAGAGCCGCCGACACCGGAGCCGCCGACACCGGAGCCAGCGACCTACCGACGGGATCAAGATAGGTAAGTATCAGTGTGTGTGTGATGTGTGTATTAAACTTTTATTTAAAATTTGTGTCAGTGTGTTTTGTGTACTATTTTTTTAACTGTGGAACTACAAGTGCCAGCGGGCCCTTTAATGCCCAGCAGGCTGGGACTTGTGGTTCCCCAAGTCCCAGCTTGCTGGGGAGGCTTGCTGGCACTTGTAGTACCACAGTAAAAAACAATAGTTTAATCTTTTTTTTACACTTGAATCAGCCCGATGCCCAGGGGCATCGGGGACAGCACCAGGCTTCAGCCTGGTCAGGTAAGTCCTGGAGGGGGAGGACCCCTTTATTGGGGGGGTCCCCACTCCCCCAGGGCCCCTGGCCAGGCTGACTAGTTGGTAGGGATGAATGCTTTGGCCGGGGGACTTGTATAAAAAGTCTCCCCCCGGCTGTGGCATTACCCTGCTGGCTAGTTTTGCCTGGGGCTGGTTCTTAAAATACGGGGGACCCCTACTCATTTTGTCCCCCGTATTTTGGGAACCAGCCCCAGAGCAGGAGCCTGGGGCTGGTTGTTAAAAATCAGGGAACCCCTATTTGTCGGGTTCCCTGATTTTTAATTACCGGCTCCAGGCTCTGTCAGCCTGGTGCTGGTTTCGGCTGTGGGGGGGACCCTACGCCGTTTTTTTATTTATTTTATTTTATTTATGTTCTATTTTTCTGCCGTATTTTCATGGACAAAAGCAGCCATATTTTCTATACGGCTGCTTAGTAAATCAGGAACCACCATTCTTTTGAATGGTGATTTCTGTTGTATCCTATCGATGGTGTAGACATTCTTATTTGTAAATAAAAATACGAATGTTCCATCCCTAGGACTACGAATTGTTGTATTTTGGGGATAGAAAATCCCGAAAATACAAATTCGTAAAAAAAAGGTGTATTTCTCCCTACGAGTACACTTTTTTTCTACGAATCCATATTAGTAAATTTCCCCCTATTTTATAACCATCTACACCCATTCAGAAAGTGTTTTTGTATACTTTAAAAAGCAAGACACTCAATTCACAGAAGTCGACATGTGTCAACTTTTTCACTGTAACACCAACATAACTTTATTTAAAAGTTTAAAAGTTTGAACACGTATATAACGACTATGTTTGCTACCCTACTGTTCTAAACTTGGTAAACTTTTAATGTTTAATATGTATTTAATTGAAAAATGAAAAATAAAGAAAGAATTAAAAAAAAAAAAAAAAAAAAGTAAAACTAATGTGGGGACACATAGATAGTGATTAAAATGCCACATTAGAACATAAAAAATATAAAATTTTGGGTTAAAATGTTGTTTTATTAGGGTGTTTATTAAGGTAGACAATTGAGTTAATAGAAAACAATTATTGAATAACAGTTAGAATAATTAATTAATTGTCTTAATTATAGTTCAAAGGCAAGATTTTCAGTACCATATATGTGAAGGGTATGCCACCGTGCACGGACGTACGCTCACTCTCACGATCGGTGACACACGCTAAGTTTTCCATTGTACTGTGGCGTACGCTCAGATATACGGAAGATGTCGGTATGAAAACGGACAAGATCCGTCCGTATACGGTGGCGTACGCTCTGTTGTACGCCAGTTGATGGTGGCTAAGAGGAGATCCTTCCGTGCACGGTGGCGTACGCTCAAGTGTACACCACTCCCCATTGTCGGTGCCTGTGACCGTCCGTATGCGGCTGTTCTGTGGGCGGACTTTCGGTCACCGTCTGCATACGGGAAACGTACGGTGAAACGGACCGTACGTACGTTTCACCGACCTAACCAGAATAAGGCCCAAAGAGCCTGATTCAGATCCATTCATTTGGGTCTGAATTCAGACCCATTCTCAATGGTGGGGGTCTGCACCTGTGCGAATATGTGCTTGTACAAACCCCCTGTGCGAATGCCTTCGGTGAGTATCACACTCGCCACACTGTTAGGAGTGGAAAGGAGGCGGGCAGGGGGCTGGAGCAGGGGAACACCCAGCAATTTATGTGCACCTCATAAAATGCTGGGCATTCCCCATCACACACAGGCAGGGAGGGCAGATGACATCCCATGACATCAAGGCCCGCCTCCTTTTTCTGCGATCTGCAGCCGGAATAAAAGTCAGTCTAGACATATTACCCAAGGGAAGAAAAATCATTCGATGATCAGTGACCATCGAATGGTTTCTCTCCCGTTCAGCCGCATGCAAGTGGATGTGTTAGGGAACATTGATGTTAGAAATGAGATTCAAGCAGCGGGGGAGGGGGGGGGGGGGGGGAGTCTAGTGAACAGGTCTGAATCAGGCCAAAAGTGAGTTCTGAGACATCACCGGCCAGAGTCATACCCCTAAGAAAACTATTCAAAAAGCATTTAGAGAAGCTAGAGTAAAGTTATAATGAAACGATCGTTTCACCTTTCTGTGGCTTGGCAGTCAGGGGAGAGGACCCATGCATGCATATACATGGGTTCTCTTCAGTCTGGATGGTTTGGGAAGTTTGTGTTTTTGGGATGCCTATATGAAAAAAAGAGGAACAATCTACACTGGATATGGGTAAGTATATTTTTTTACTATTACCCAATGGAGAATGGAAGGGCAAGGAATTTAGGTGGGTTTATTTTTTAATGTGTATGATTGTTTATTAAAGTTATACTTTCACGGTGTATTTGTGTGTTTACTGTAATAGCTGTTTTACAGGTGGAACTATAGGTACCAGCCAGCCTTTAAATGCCCTTCATGCTTGTTCTCCAAGTACCAGCAAGAGGGGGAGGTTTGCTAATACCTGTAGTTCCATGCATAAAAAACAATAAATTGGAATTCAATAACATTTTATTTTAACTGAATTCTGTCAAGAGTGCCCCAATAAAGAGATTCTTTTTTCCAGGGTGCTAGTGTTTCTGTACTACTCCAATATTTGACAAGTATCCTTAAAAGTATGTTTATATTTTGGAATCACACCTCCTTCCTCGGCTGCAGCTGCCACTGGGAAATACATTATACTCAATGCTGTGTAATGTCATCCCATAGCCTTTGTGGAGATGCAGCTAGCATCCCTGTGGTTGGAATGCCAGCAGCAGTCAAAACACAGATACTGAGGCTTAGGGTTAGACACTAAATATGGGGTAGGTTTAGGCTACATGGGGATGGTTAAGATGGAGGGTTAGGATTAGGTTGCTTGGGAGGGTTAAGGTGTATACATACTGGGCATTTTTGCCCAGCGTGCATGCACAGCAATGAAGGGGAAATCACTGGACTGAAAATCGCTCAGTGCATACACACTGAGCGATTTTCACCTGTCCAATCGATTTTCCCTGGGGGTGGACCGCTTTCCATAGCAGGTTAGGCTGTAGCAAGTGAGGGTGGAAAAGGTAGGCATATTTATTGGACCCTTGTTGGGATTCACCCCATTGAGATACTGCTGTTGGTTTTCATCCTGTCCACCAGTCTTCCATATGTATTCCCCTCTGGGGGCTGACAACACCCACTTCCAGGGATGCCATGCCCATCCAGTCTCTGACCACTCCCTTCAAGCAGCATAACACATTCTAATCCATGTGAATTTGCCTTAGTATTTCCACAGTGGGCCAACAATAGTGATATGGGCTTTAACACAGTGATAAGAGAAGTTTTCCTGATATATCCTGTTAATGTCTTTCATTTTGGACACTAACAGTTGGTCACCTGACCATAGTTGGAGATACAAAATGGAATTCTACTGTATTTGAACTTTTATACTATTAAGTATGCACATAAATACTCTTGGAATGAGTTGTAGGTGTGTGTTTGCTGTGAAAATCACCTGTCAGACGCCAGCTCTACATTAACTTCAAAGACTTGCAGGCTCTTGTTTGAAGCTTTGATAAGAGATAAGCAGTCACTTCTACAAGGTCTACAGCAGTTTCATATTTCACGCCTGACATACAGTCAGGCTCCTTTCTTCAATCAACCACTAGCGCATTTTCTAGCAGTACACACAACACTTCTCCAGCCAGGATGAAATTAGGATATTCCTATTGTATAGTGTTAAAAGATCACAAATGATTATGCATTCAAATAAACAGCAAACATAAATCAGTATACAGATACTTACCTTGCCATATCATATTACACAAAACATAACTGCTCTTTCTGCAGTATAATGAAATGGAAATAAGCAAACAATGTAACCACAGTGGATAAAGCAGAGCCGAATTATGGATTTGGGGGCCACAGGACACTTAATACAGGGGGGCCGTAAAGTTCCCCACTAACTTAGCCAATAATTTGCTTGCAAACCTTTTTGGTTGGACCTACATATCCACAGTGGCATTCATTTATAATCTATCTATCTATCTATCTATCTATCTATCTATCTATCTATCTATCTATCTATCCATCTATCATCTATCCACACATACAAAACAACTGAACCAGCAGTGCATAACGTCTCTAGGTGTATCCAGTTGATAGTTCCACAGTGTCTACATAGACAGTCTGTAGGTCAACAACAAAATGTCGACATGCAATAGGTTAACAAGGCCAAACGGTCGACAATCAAACGTTTCACATGCAAAGGATCAACAGGGTTAAAAGGTTGACATTGTCAAAAGGTTGACATTCAAAAGATCGACGTGATTTTTCCACAATTTTTTTGAATTTTATTGGACTTTTTCATATGTCACCATCTATGTTGGCAGAGAGGGAGATTATAATAGTGGGCAGAGCGTAGCCCAAACCATGGCAAGCGAAGCGAGTCATACGAGGGTAAGCAATACACTAATTGAGGATGCATGTCAACAGGCGTGGACATTGTCACAATAAACTTATGTAGACCTTTTGAATGTCAAACTATTGACTCTGTCAATCTTTTGCATGTCTGACTTTTGTCGTTATTTTGACCCAGTCGGCTTTTTGACCCTGTCAACTTATGGCTGTCGCCCTACTGACTGCCCATCTAGACACTGTAGATCTCTCAATCCACAACAGTCTCGGGAGAGAGGCGGGATAGAGGTCAGGCAGGCAATAGAGGGTGGACAGAGGATGGGACGGAGGAGGCAGCTGAACCCCGAGGCGGAGAAACGCGTAAAGGAGCCACCCATCGGTACCGGTACCACATATTGCTGGGAGCCAATTCTTGATATTGCCACTAACCCGGGAGCATGGACGAGTCCGCCTGGCTGCACTGCACTTGCAGAGAATCTGCAGCTGAAGCCCGAGAGCTACATCTGAAGCTTGGCAAGTTAACCCCAAAAATAACCTTACTAATACGGTTAATGCTATTGCTAACTAGCAAGTGTATTCTTTGGACATTGTATACTAACATCCAATAACCTATAGGAGCTGTGAGAGAGCTACCTATGCTAACTGGACTAAGTTGCCTTACATAGGCTATTACAAGAATGCGAGCATACTAATCCAAGTTGGGCTGAGAACATAGTAAAGCACTCCCTAAAGGGATTGTCCCTCAATTAACCTCTCCCCCCCCCCTTTTTATACAATATTTTATTTTCAATTTTATGACTAATTATTTTCTATATATTGCTGGCCGGTGATTAATGTGTTATTGTAAGATGCAAAGAATTTTTTAATAAATTATGTTATACTGTTTAAATACTTGAATCAGCGCTGTCTCTAATTTTTTCTTGTGGTTTTTCTTGCAACTCAAGGGGTGGAGTATCCCCTTGATAGTGACAGCAGCAGATCCAAGATTGTTATATTGCAGTTCTGCGCTCTGGCAAATTGTTTTTTCAGGAATGGGATAGGACCAGATGGACTAGCCTTTGCTCCCTACATGCATCAATGAGCCTAGGTCACTCATGACCATGTCTTTGATGCACCAGTTGTCCTTCCTTTTACTACTTTTGGCAGGTGCTAACCACTGCATACCACTGCATAGGAAATGCTCTGACACACAATCTGGCCCTTGTCAATGTTGCTAAGATTCTTAAACTGGCCATACACCAGGATAATAATGTATCTTTGCAACTCATGCCGCCATGTACCCACTCAATAAGATTGACTGATCTGTAGCAGTTTGCAGGGGGGTGGGGGCTTTCAGAGAGGGAGGCCCGGCATACTTACATCCTGCTTCAGTAAGTGAGTGCAGCAGTGTACCAAACCTACAGTACTGCTGCCTCACATATTTTGGTTTATAGCCCCTCAGGGCTGTGAGCAACAATATACAAGTCGGGCACTAAGGGCCTTATTCTGGTTGGTGCGGCCGGGCCGTACGCGTACGTCCCGGGGTTTTTAATGATCTGCGCATGCGTACATTCGCTAATGCGCAGGCGCGAACACTCCACAACGCTTACGGACGGGTCTCTACGTGCGAAAAAACCTGTACGCGAGTGTACGGGCATTGGGGGCGGCATAGGGGCGTGATGAGGGGAGCGGCCGAAATAATGAGGGAAAATGGGCGTAAATATGGGCGTACACGGGGGTGTGCACCAAAAAATGAGCGGTGCTACTACCGCACGATCGACTAAAGCACCGTTCATTTCGGACACAAAACAGGCGGCCGCCAACCGCCATCTCAAACCACCCCTACAGATACCGCATGCCAGCGTGCGCCTGGGTTAGCTAATTTACGCTGATTACTACCAAACACATACACCTGAATGTAATAACCAATGCTGCAGTCTATTAAGTCCAAACCATGATTTCACTACCTGCAAGCCACACACAGCACTCAAACACATTGGAAGCTTATCTTTTTATACTTCTCTACATTTAAAGGTTTGTTTAATTTAAGGTAAGAATCTTTGTAAGACCTGCTTATATATGCTAAGGTAGGTATTTGTTAAACAGTTAGACACATTCACTACGTGCTTTCATAGACTTTACACAGTAGCACACTCAATCTACACAAGTCGACATGTGTCAACGTGTTCACTCTAATACAAACATAGGTTTTGTATTTATGATACAATAACATAAACCACATCTAACACCTACAAAGGATGTTTCAGCAATGTTTTAAGCCCATGCCCACTATTTTGCACATTAATTAATTCAATCAATTAATTAATTTTCATAATTATAGTTGAAAGGCAAGATTTGCAGGTCCATATATGTGAAGGGTATGTCAGCGTACACGGACGTACGCTCACTCTCACGAGCGGTGACATAAGCTGACTTTTCTATTGAAAACAATAGGGACCCGTCCGTGCAAGCTGGCGTACGCTCAGATAGCCGCAAGAAGTCGGTGGGAAGACGGCCGAGAGACGTCCGTAAACGGTGGTGTACGCTCAATTGTACGCCAGTTGTCGGAGTGTAAGGGCTGGCCCGTCCGTGTACGTTGGCGTACGCTCAATTGTACGCCACTCCCCTTTGCCGATGTTTCTGGCCGTACGAATGCGGCTGAGTTGTGGGTGGACTTAACTCCAACGGCCGCGTACGGATAGCGTACGTTAATAGCGAACGTACGCACGTTTGGCCGCTACGATCAGAATAACCTCCTAAAAGGGGCTGAGAGGAGTACAAGTGTGGATGCCATTGTTTGCATTTACATGCTACATCAATGGCATCTCACACCCTTCACAGTGAATTAAATTTATACCCAAATGTCAATTTTACCAGAAGGTCAAGCATAGGTAAAAGGTAAGTAGATATGGATATCTAATTTAAAATAGGAAACTTTGACAGGAGTAGTATTTGGGTTAAAACTAAATGGCTCAAAACATAAAATTAGCTGTGGCATCCATCAATCATTATCTCCTAAACAAATGAACAGTTAAACCATTATAATTCCCGAAATTCATATTATGAAATAAATAAAGCTGTAACAATATAGAAAATATAGTGAAGAAAATAACGTCCATTCCAGGTTGTAGTGTGACTGTGGCATTTGCCGCTTATTAGAGTGAATGTGAGGCTTGAGGAAGGCTTGAAGTTGTGGCCCAGTGGTAGCATTAGGAAAAATGCTACAAATTGCAGTTGAGATCCATATATCCAGTTACAAAAAAAAAAAAAGGTCCATTTCATGTGTGTATTGTGAAAAAGTGTGTGTGTGTGTGTGTGGGGGGGGGGGGGGGGTGGATATTGGGAAGAGGTATTGCAGGCTTTGGCAGGTATTCAATGCTTTGGGCGAGTGGTGACAGCAAGCAAAGCTTCCTGCTCGCTGTCACCACTCACCCTGACAGTATTCAATGCAGCCCCCCTCATACGCCAATTTCTCATCACTCCATTTTTTGAACCAGCGAGACTTGCGGCTAAAGACAGCGAGTTTCCTGCATTAGCCGCGGGTCTCACTGTTTGGGGGAATTCTCGCCGTCCTGTGACGGCGAGGATTTCCCAGGAACGTTGAATAGAGCGAGCGGTCAGCGCGGGGGTTAAACAGCGAGGATCACTGGTTTTCTGCAATCCTCGCTGTTTAACCTCCTCGCTGGCCGCTCGCTGCAGCATTGAATACACCCCATAGTGTGTTTAAGAGGGCTTAGGAGCTTGGGAGAGGCCCATACATTTTGTGCCTAATTACATCCTATCAATACCGATATAAAAGTAACTAGAAGGACAATAAGTGAAATGCGCAGTATACGTAATTATTCCATAACTTGCATACCCTTTAACCTAGCTACGTGCGAACAAAGCGTAGCGCAACGTAGCGGACCTTTTCCATGTATTGTACACGCTGGATCAACACCAGTAATTGAGTATCCCTTCGCAGTACTTAGTACCTAAAACTGCGAATACCTTTCGAGACAATGTCCGTAATATACCTTATCGCTAGATGCGAATAATAGACGAGACAAAGATATAACAAAGTGAGGAGATAGATTCTCCAAATAGTGTATTTTAGTCCCTAGCGGACAACAGGGGGTTACAGAAACAGAGAAAACAGTATAACACGTGATACAGTTAAATTAACAATACTAAGTACACTTTAAACTAACAGGGGAACAGAAACAGATACAGAATATAATCAGCCACATTACATAAACAGGAATACAAATGTTACCGTCATGGAATAGCGCAGCGCAGTCCGGTCGGAGCTTGCTATATTCAAATAGAACTATAGCCCGGTCAATGGTGAAGGGATAGATGCAGTGCCAAAGTGACTGAGCCAGCTCAGGAATAGCTATCTTTATAGTGTCCAAACAAAGGGGGGTCAAAGGCCGTTTCCATTGGTCAAGGGTTCAAATGTCAATTCCTCAGGGATTGGAGCAAAGTACTGCACCCAATAAGGATCGGTGCAGGGGGAGTGTGCTTTGGTGTCCTTTGTTTGTTGGCATCGTCGTCGGGGTCGTAAATCAGCAACAAGAACCGGTTATAGCTTGATTCCTTTGTCTTACACAGTTCTAACAGAAATAGCACATGGAATATGGATTTTGTCTGTAATTATCGGACCTTATGATTTGCGAAGATTTCGCTACGACTGGAGTGCTGCGCATGAGAAACGGAACATAAGGATACTAAACATGAACAGAAAGAATTGCATATTGTTAGTTAAACTATGTGTAGTGCACTAAACCTTTAAATAAACATCCTTTATTCTGTGTTAATGTGGGATATGAATTTATGTGTCTTAGTATGGCGGCTCTTAAGGTTTGCTTCGCTACACAGAACCTGTGTATAATACTTTATTTGCGCAACTCTGCGAACCAAAATGGCGGCCATACTATCCTAAAATGGCGTGTGTGCAACTCGACTTTAACAATCCCAATTCCAGTATGAGACTGCACCAGTGCATTGTGCTTGACTAATATCATTTGGGTTTGGACGGAGCTAATTTTTCCATGATTTCGGCAGCTGCTGTCACAGTGGTATCTCAGAGGGGTCAGTTTAAAAAAAATGGTTGCAGTTCCCGTCAAGGACCAACTACATCCTGGCCATGATTAACCTGCTGCCATCAGGCAGACGCTACAGGGCTATTCCCACCAGGTACAGTAGATGCCTAAAAAGTTTCTTTCCTTAAGCGGTTCACCTGTTGACACGTGAACTCATGAACACCTCACTGTCTAGTCGCACCATAACCCTTTGCACATAATGCTGTGAGACTAGGACACACCAGGAGATTGTGTTGATTACTTTACTTTGATATGCAGCATGTGTGTCTCTGTGTGTGAGTCTCCGTATACACATCGCATTGGAACCTGTGATAGAAAAAAATGATCGCTTTATAGTAGCACTTTTTATACAGATTCAGAGCGGGATGTTCTAACATCCGCAGCCCAGCTCCGCCCCCTTTTGCCCCCCATCGACTACATAATTATCGCATATGCTCTAACATATGCGATAATTATGGCAAATTACAGCTCTTGCGTTAAGAGCTGTCCTTTGCGGTGGGAAATAGCAGGTCCCACCGGGACCTGGTGGCTCCCCCCTCCCTCCCTTACCCGGTGCTGCTGCTGCTGCGCCAGGCTCTCCTCCCTGCACCCGGAAGAGGATCATAGTCGCAGTAGTAGCCCATAAGCTTCTATGGGGCATCGCCAGATTTTTCTGACGATGCCCCCCGTCATAATAACCCAGCGGGGGATGATTAGAGCATCCCAAAATGCGTTAAAAACCCGATAACAGGGATTTACAGCAATTTTAGTTTAGAGAATCTCCCCCTCAGAGACATAGTCGTACACAGTTCTCCCATTGTCCCCCAAAATACCGGCAGGTTATTTAGATTCTGACAAAAAAAAAATCAACCCTAGTGTGTATGGGTGTACATGTGATAGGGGATGTAAGATACACTGCGGCAGGGACTGATGTGAATGATTAAAATGTTCTCTGTAAAGTACAGATGGAGCAGGGCTCCCTCTTGCTGGCGAATCGCCAGCGGCGAGGCGCTCCATCTGACTGAGACTCGCGTGCATCTCAGTTTCCGGGCGGAGGGGCGACGGGAACACTGTCCGTCTCCGCTTCAGGGAGACGGACAGGGTTAGGGGAGGTGGTGGGGGGGAGCGGGGAGGCGGTGGGGACCCCGGGTGACCGCCGGCAAGCCAACGGGGACCCGGGGGAAGCGCCGTCGGAAGGGGACGCGCGCTCATCTTGTGCGCGCGCGTCCCCTTTCGAAGATCAGATGGCGGCTGGCGGGGGATGGCGACTGGTGATTCTGCCGCCATCCCCTGCAAAGACCAGGCCGGCTCTATCTGTAGAATATGTGCACTCTATGTAAATAACTTAATATATAACTTTTTATTGCAATAATTAATGGAAGTAACAAGAATTGTTTGCAGTGGTGTAATTTGTAATTTGTTTGTAAAAACTGTATTGTGACAACAATGAGATAAATAATTTATATTATGCTGCTTTCCCACTGCCAAGCTGTTTAAAGAATTGGTATTTTTAAACGGTATTTAAAACGGTATTAGCTTTCACATTGTAGTAATTCAGCGGTTCTCAAACTCAAAGTGGGTCCCGACCAATGTTCCCTCTAATATTACGAAGGCTGTGTGTGGCAAAAGATTTTGTTTGTGCAACTTTGGAAGGACATTTTTAATTTTTGTGCGTCACTTATATATAACTGGAAAATGACGTTCAGCATTTGTGTTAACTTTACTTCAAAATGGTATGAAACATTTAAAACACAGCACACAATGTAGTTAATGGGTGAAACACACATTAATTGAGTCCACAACTGCAAAAAGGGACCACTGCTACTTTGTGCGCTCTGTTGTAATGTCTGTGCGCACGCTCGTCGAGTTGTGTGCGCGTGCACAGCTTAGAGGGAACACTGGTCCCGACCTTCTCAGCATGGGCTCGTGACTCCATGCTGCTGACCATCATGCTGATGACTTTTCTAATCTCAGTCAGTGATTCAAGGAATCTGAAAAGTCTGTTGAATTGTCTGTTATTTTAGACTCCTCCCATTATTTTATGCTTCCACAATGCTGCCATGTATGCAGTGGCGTCACTAGCCAGGTGCGGGGGCTGCGGGCCGCACCAGGTGTCACCAGTCTCTGGGGTGACACCCAGAGCTCTGAGACGGCCGGTCACGGAGTTCTCTGTCTCTGTCCCGGCCCTGGCTTAGTCAGTCACTCTGTGACAGACAGCCAGGCCAGGGCAGCAGGCTGTGAGCGCCGCTGCAGCGGCGCACAGACTGGGGAGGGAGGGGGTGGGGGGGTGGGTAGCCGGGACTACAAGTCCCAGCATGCAACACAGCACACACTCACTGTCTCAGCATGTCTTGAGCACCTGGGCCGCACCGCACCGCACACACAGCAGGTGGAGAGGGGGGCGGGTCGGCATAGCATGATGCGCACCCGCCCCCCTCTCCCCCCGTTGTGTGTGCGGTGCGGCCCGGGCGCATTGCGAATGGAGGCTGGGCGGCTGCAGGCGGCGTAGAGCGGGTGCCTCCCCCTCCTGTGTGGGGATTGGCCTCCCCAGGGGATGGAGGAGGGACCCGGCTGCCTCCCGGTTTGTGTGCAGCAGCGCAGGCAGGCAGCAGGCTGCCTGACTCCTGAATGATTGTGGTCGTCACAGACGGTACTGAAGTGTGTGTGTGTCAATCACTGCCGGACGCCGGTGGCTCCCTCCCCCTCCTGATCTGGCGATCTGGCTATCTGTCTGCTCTAGACTGCATCTATTTTGTTGGTGAGTCACTCAGACTGAGTCTGATGTATAATTATGTATGCTGGGATATTTTGGCACTGTGGGCTGGGGGGCATATATGGCACTGTGGGTATATTTCTGGCACTGTGGGGGCATATCTGTGTCTGGCACTATGGGGGCATATGTGTAATGGGCATCATGATGTGGGGTGTAATGGGCAACATTATGGTATGGGGAGTATTGTGTAATTACCATTACAGTGTGGGGTGTAATGGGCATCATAGGGTGCTGCTTATTGTGTAATTGGCATCACAGTGTGTGGCGTAATGGGCATCATGGTGTGTGCAGTGTAATGGGCAACACGGTGTGCGGTGTATTGGGCATCACGGTGTGCAGCGTATTGTGTAATTGGCATGTGGGGGCATATGTGTCTCTGGCACTGTGGGGGCATATGTTTAATGGACATCACATTGTGTGGTGTAATGGGCATCACGGTATGGAGCGTAATGGGCATTACGGTGTGGGGAGCATTGGATAATTGCCATCACAGTGTGGGGTGTAATGGGCATCAAGGTGTACGGCATAATGTGTAATTAGCATCACAGTATGTGGTGTATTCTGTAATTAGCATCGCTGTGTGGGGGGTAATGTGTAACTGGCATAATATGTAATTGACATTACGACATTTGTAATGGGTATTACATAGTTCACTAAAATGTGCAATCTACAAGTACACAATACAATAATGGTATAGGCCACGCCCCCTTCTGAGAGGCCACCCCCCAATTTTTCAGCGCGCCTCAGATGCGGACAAGCATCTCGTGTCCATCTTCCAGAAAGTTTGGAGGGGGGGGGGTGACACCATGAGTTCCTACACCGGGTGACACCAACCCTAGTGACGCCACTGCATGTATGTGCTGTCTGCTGACTACACATGTGATGTGATGACCTTCTGCAGTAACTTTCTGGGGTCCCGTAATTATTTTTATTGTGTAATGGGGTCCCAGAGCAAAATAGTCTGAGGAACCCTGCAGTAGATTACCATTTTAAATACCGTTTAAGTACCATTCACATCACAGTGAAACCGTTATTACCCTCGTGTCCCCTGGTACCTGTCCTGCCCCCCCTTCCCCCGTACCTGCCAGCTGGTACCCTAGCTCCCCCCCCCTGCCCTGGTGCCTGGTACCCCCCTCCCCCCATGCCCTGGTACCTTGCTCCTCCCCTGGTACCTGGCAGCAATCCATCCGGGCAGCGGGGCAGTGCAGTAGGCAGCGGCATGCCAGGGCTCCTAGTCGGCAGGTCCCCCACTGATGCAGGAGCATGATTCAGGAGGAGGCTGCAGCTGGTGCACAGACAGCGGGGGAAGCGCGGTCCATGCTCAGGAGGAGGAAGCGGAGGAAGGTCCATTAGGAGATTGTCATTTAATCGGCAGGGGTCCCTGCCGCGAATGGGAAATAGCGGGCCCGGAAATTACATATGCACATATCTAATGAGCCACTAATTAAATATGCACATATTTAATGAATGGCTCCGCTATTTCCCATTCGCGGCAGGGAAAGTCCATTAGGAGGGACAATCTCCTAATGGACCTTCCTCCGCCTGAGCACGGACCGCGCTGCCCGGATCCCCAGTGCCCCCCGCTGTCTGTGTACCAGTTGCAGCCTCCTCCTGCAGGATGCTTTCATGCATCAGTCTGTGACCTGCCGACTAGGAGCCCTGGAATGCTGCCTACCCTGCCTACCATGCTGCCCGGATGCAAGGTACCAGCTGCAAGGTACCAGGGGGGGGGGGCAGGACAGGTACCAGGGGAGGGGGAAGACTAGTGTGGGATCTTAAATACCGTTTCAGAGCCATTCTCACTGCATAAAAAACGGCTCTGAAACGTTTAGGACTCTGCTTTGGAAACAGGTTCAAATACCGGTTAACTTTGACCGGTAAATCAACTCTGGCGCTTTCCCACTGCAGCCTTAAACGTTTAGAAAGGGGGAAAAAAACGGCAATTTACCGTTTAAGACCTGCAGTGGCCATTTTATTGTGAATAAACTCAGTCTTTAATCGTAGTCATAATAACAGTGATGTATACTGTTGGCACATGAATGGGAATTGTACTGTATATTGTGGTGGGCACTAGAAATGTTTACCTTAACATACTTTAACCCCTTCCCGCCGCAGCCAGTTTTTGCCTTCCTGACAGAGCCCTTTTTTTCAAATCTGACAGGTATCACTTAAGTGGGGATAACTTTTTTTTGCTTTTACTTATCCCAGTGATTTTGAGATTGTTTTCTCGTGACACATTGTACTTCAAGTTAGTGGTAAATTTTGGTCGATACAGTCTGTGTTTTTTTGTGAAAAATACCAAAATGTCGTAAAAAAATGGAAAATTTTGCAATTTTCAAAATGTTAAATTTTCTGCTTGTGAGACAAATAATCATACCACTCAAAATAGTTAATAACTAACATAGACCATATGTCTACTTTATGTTGCCATCATTATTTCAACCTCCTTTTAATTTTTTTGGACACTAGGAGGCTTAAAATATGAATAGCAAATTCTCAAATTTTCAAGAAAATTTCAAACACTGATTTTTTTAGGGACCAGTTCAGTTCTGATGTGACTTTGAGGGACTTGTATGTGAGACACCCCCATAAATGATGCCATTTCAAAAACTGCACCCCTCACAGTATTCAAAACAGCATTTTGGAAGTTTGTTAACCCTTTAGGTGTTTCACAGGAATTAAAACAAAGTGTAGGTGAAATTTCAAAATTTCATTTTTTTTGCAGATTTGCAATTTTAATACATTTTTCTAAGGAACACAGTAGATTTTACTAGAGAAATGTGACTAAAAATTGATTCCCCCAATTCTTTTGTTTTCATAAATATCCTATATGTGGCCCTAGTGTGCACGTTGACCAAACCACAGGCTTCATAATAGAAGGAGCACCTACTTGATTTTGGAGCCTCCTTTTTATGAGATTATTTTTTAGGCACCATGTAGGTTTCTAGGCACCATAAGATGCTAAAAGTTAGGAACCCCCCCACAAGTGACCCCATTTTGCAAACTACACCCCTCAGGGAATTCATCTAGGGGTATAATGTACATTTCAAACCCCCAGGGGTTTCACCAATTGTGGTACAACTGCGCAGTGAAAATGAAAAATTAAATTTTTTACACAAAAATGCAGTTCTGGCTCAAAATTTTTCATTTTCACAAGGAATGAAGGAGACAAAGCACCCCAAAATCTGTGCCCCAATTTCTCCCGAGTACGGCAATGCCTCACATGTGACCAAAAAATACCATTTGGGTGCATGACAGGACTCAGAAGGGAAGGAGTGATTTTTGTATTTTGCAGCTCAGATTCTGGTGGAATTTTGGTGGGTGCTATGTCGCATTAGCAAGACCCCCAAAGCACCAATACAGTGGAAGCCCCCCACAAGTGACCCCATTTTGCAAACTACACCCCTCAGGGAATTCATCTAGGGGTATAGTGTACATTTCAAACCCCCAGGGGTTTCACCAATTTTGATACAACTGGGCTGTGCAAATGAAAAATTACATTTTTTTACACAAAAATGCAGTTCTGGCTCAAAATTTTTCATTTTCACAAGGAATGAAGGAGACAAAGCACCCCAAAATCTGTGCCCCAATTTCTCCCGAGTATGGCAATGCCTCACATGTGACCAAAAAATACCATTTGGGTGCATGGCAGGACTCAGAAGGGAAGGAGTGATTTTTGTATTTTGCAGCTCAGATTCTGGTGGAATTTTGGTGGGTGCTATGTCGCATTAGCAAGACCCCCAAAGCACCAATACAGTGGAAGCCCCCCACAAGTGACCCCATTTTGCAAACTACACCCCTCAGGGAATTCATCTAGGGGTATAGTGTACATTTCAAACCCCCAGGGGTTTCACCAATTTTGATACAACTGGGCTGTGCAAATGAAAAATTACATTTTTTTACACAAAAATGCAGTTCTGGCTCAAAATTTTTCATTTTCACAAGGAATGAAGGAGACAAAGCACCCCAAAATCTGTGCCCCAATTTCTCCCGAGTATGGCAATGCCTCACATGTGACCAAAAAATACCATTTGGGTGCATGGCAGGACTCAGAAGGGAAGGAGTGATTTTTGTATTTTGCAGCTCAGATTCTGGTGGAATTTTGGTGGGTGCTATGTCGCATTAGCAAGACCCCCGAAGCACCAATACAGTGGAAGCCCCCCACAAGTGACCCCATTTTGCAAACTACACCCCTCAGGGAATTCATCTAGGGGTATAATGTACATTTCAAACCCCCCGGGGTTTCACCAATTGTGGTACAACTGGGCAGTGAAAATGAAAAATTACATTTTTTACACAAAAATGCAGTTCTGGCTCAAAATTTTTCATTTTCACAAGGAATGAAGGAGACAAAGCACCCCAAAATCTGTGCCCCAATTTCTCCCGAGTACGGCAATGCCTCACATGTGACCAAAAAATACCATTTGGGTGCATGGCAGGACTCAGAAGGGAAGGAGTGATTTTTGTATTTTGCAGCTCAGATTCTGGTGGAATTTTGGTGGGTGCTATGTCGCATTAGCAAGACCCCCAAAGCACCAATACAGTGGAAGCCCCCCACAAGTGACCCCATTTTGCAAACTACACCCCTCTGGGAATTCATCTAGGGGTATAATGTACATTTCAAACCCCCAGGGGTTTCACCAATTGTGGTACAACTGGGCAGTGAAAATGAAAAATTAAATTTTTTACACAAAAATGCAGTTCTGGCTCAAAATTTTTCATTTTTACAAGGAATGAAGGAGACAAAGCACCCCATAATCTGTGCCCCAATTTCTCCCGAGTACGGCAATGCCTCACATGTGACCAAAAAATACCATTTGGGTGCATGGCAGGACTCAGAAGGGAAGGAGTGATTTTTGTATTTTGCAGCTCAGATTCTGGTGGAATTTTGGTGGGTGCTATGTCGCATTAGCAAGACCCCCAAAGCACCAATACAGTGGAAGCCCCCCACAAGTGACCCCATTTTTCAAACTACACCCCTCTGGGAATTCATCTAGGGGTATTGTGTACATTTCAAACCCCCAGGGGTTTCACCAATTTTGATACAACTGGGCTGTGCAAATGAAAAATTACATTTTTTTTACACAAAAATGCAGTTCTGGCTCAAAATTTTTCATTTTCATAAGGTATGAAGGAGAAAAAGCACCCCAAAATCTGTGCCCCAATTTCTCCCGAGTACGGCAATGCTTCATGTGTGACCAAAAAATGGCAGGACTCAGAAGGGAAGGAGTGATATTTGGATTTTGCAGCACAGATTCTGGTGGAATTTTGGTGGGTGCTATGTCGCATTAGCAAGACCCCCAAAGCACCAATACAGTGGAACCCCCCCACAAGTGACCCCATTTTGCAAACTACACCCCTCAGGGAATTCATCTAGGGGTATAGTGTACATTTCAAACCCCCAGGGGTTTCACCAATTTTGATACAACTGGGCTGTGCAAATGAAAAATTACATTTTTTTACACAAAAATGCAGTTCTGGCTCAAAATTTTTCATTTTCATAAGGTATGAAGGAGAAAAAGCACCCCAAAATCTGTGCCCCAATTTCTCCCGAGTACGGCAATGCTTCATGTGTGACCAAAAAATGGCAGGACTCAGAAGGGAAGGAGTGATATTTGGATTTTGCAGCACAGATTCTGGTGGAATTTTGGTGGGTGCTATGTCGCATTAGCAAGACCCCCAAAGCACCAATACAGTGGAACCCCCCCACAAGTGACCCCATTTTGCAAACTACACCCCTCAGGGAATTCATCTAGGGGTATAGTGTACATTTCAAACCCCCAGGGGTTTCACCAATTTTGATACAACTGGGCTGTGCAAATGAAAAATTACATTTTTTTACACAAAAATGCAGTTCTGGCTCAAAATTTTTCATTTTCATAAGGTATGAAGGAGAAAAAGCACCCCAAAATCTGTGCCCCAATTTCTCCCGAGTACGTCAATGCCTCACATGTGACCAAAAAATACCAGTTGGGTGCATGGCAGGACTCAGAAGGGAAGGAGTGATTTTTGGATTTTGCGGCTCAGATTCTGGTGGAATGAATGGTGGGTGCTATGTGGCATTAGCAAGACCCCCGAAGCACGGTGAAATGATGAACCTAATAATCCATAGATGTGTGGTATATTTTAAAACACTCCTTTATACATAGACCGGGTTTGTCGGGGCAAGTGTCACACTGGAAAATAGTTTGCTTTCTTATTCCCTTTTTATAGCAAACTTTGCACCTTTTTTGTGTCCTGCCCTTTTTTCCAGTGGAGGTGATTTCAACAGGAAAATGCTGCCCTGGTACAATACGGGGGCCAGTACTAGAAGTACTGGGGCCCTCTGCCTGCTGGTTCCCAAATATTAGGCTCTTTATGACTTCCTCTTGAAAGTGCATAAATGTCCCCCTCTGGCTGGTAGAACGGAATAGCACGTAAGCGTTATACAGTGCCATCTGGATGATATACACGGCCAGCTTCTTGTACCAGATTTTTGTTTTCCGCAGGGCACTGTACGGCTTCAGTACCTGATCTGAAAGATCCACTCCGCCCATGTACTTATTGTAATCCAGGATACAATTAGGTTTTGAGGTGTGGGTACTGGTACCTCGTACAGGGACGGAGGTGGTACTGTCTCCGTGAATTGTTGTCAGTATAAGGACATCCCTCTTGTCCTTATATTTGACCAACAACATATTTTCGGTGGATTGTGCCCTGCTTTCACCCCTTCTCATTACTTGGGCAATGTGCGTTTTTGGGAGGCCTCTTTGGTTCTTGCGCACAGTACCGCAAGCTGCTGTACCTCTTGAACCAAGGGCCTTAAACAGGGGGATGCTGGTGTAAAAGTTATCCACATAGAGGTGATAACCTTTATCCAGGAAGGGGTGCACTAAATCCCAGACAATTTTTCCACTAACACCTACGAGGGAGGGGGGGCATTCTGGCGGTTCAATTCTTGAATCCTTCCCTTCATATACCCTAAACCTGTGAGTGTACCCTGAGGTGCTTTCACACAGCTTATACATTTTTATGCCATACCTTGCCCTCTTACTGGGAAGGTACTGGCGGAATTTAACCCTTCCTTCAAAATGTATAAGGGACTCGTCTATGCAAATGAATTTATCTGGGATGTACATCTCTGGAAATTTGGCACTGAAATGATCAATGACCGGCCTGACTTTGAATAGCCAGTCAAAGGTGGGATCATCTCTGGGTGGGCACTGTGCATTATCGTTGTAATGCAAAAATTTAAGGATTAACTCAAAACGAGTCCGGGTCATGGCCATACGGTAAAGTGGGGTGCTGTACAGAACATCTGTACTCCAATATTGCCTAATTTCTGTCTTTTTTACTATGCCCATATGAAACACCAGACCCCAAAACGTCATCATCTCTACTGCATCTACAGGGGTCCACCTAGCAAATGATGACGTGGGGTTTTGAGCAATAAACTGCTGGGCATATAAATTAGTTTGGTCCACCATTAAATTTATAAAATCATCAGAGAAAAATAATTTGAAAAAGTCAATTTCTCTGAGACCTGTGGAATCAAATTGGATTCCTGGGATGGCCAAAAACTCAGGAACCTGGGGCTCAAAATTGTCTGGTGGTGGGGTCCATACGAGATCAATTATTGGGGGGGGGGGGTCTCAGCTGCTCTACGGGGGCGTCTTTGAGGGGGTCCCTCATCACTAGAGGAGGAAGAGGAGCTTAAGATGAATCCTTCAAATTCCCCGCTTGCCTCACTGGCTGTGTCAGAGTCAGAGGCAAGCATGGCATATGCCTCCTCCGCTGAATTCATTCTTCTGGATGACTGGGATGACATTTGGGATGACATTTGGGATGCCATTTTTATTTTTGTGTTTCTGGTAGTGAAATGTTTCAACACGTGTATAGTGTAGGGGGGGTACAAACTTTATTTCAACACGGGGGGTATGTAGTGTGTAGTGTGTATGTAGTGCAGAAAAAAAAATACTTGTTACAGGAATTTGATCCCAATTAAAAAAAAAGGTGGTTAAAAAAAAAAAAAAAATAAGTTCCTGCGCCAAAAATTGAGCACAGATGTTGGTCAGTAACGTCCGTCACTGAACAGCGCTCAAAGGCAACAGGAATTTGATCAAAAAAAAAAAATAGATCAACCCTGTGCCGAAAAAGCTGATCAGTGATGTACGTCACTGATCAGCGCACAGTGGCCACAGGACACCCACAAAATCACAGTGTGTGTAAAAAAAAAAATTAAAAAAAGACCCCACAGCACCCTCAAAAAAAAAAAAAAAAAAAGGTGATCAGTGATGCGACACTGATTACCAGTGAGGGGCAGCAGGTGCACAACCTTTGGTGCAACTGACAGTGCAACTGGCAGCAACTGACAGGTATATATAAAAAAAAAAACCCTGCACCCCCAAAAAGTTGCTGATCAGCACAGATATACTGATCAGCACAAAAGGGGGGGTAGCAGACACAAAATATAGCACTCTCTATCACTCTCTGTCACTATCTCTCTCTACAGTATCTCTCTATCTCTCACTATCTATCACTATCTATCACTCTATGACACTGCAGCAGCAGCACTGACAGTTTTATATATAAAAAAAAACCCTGCACCCCCAAAAAGGGGGGGTAGCAGACACAAAATATAGCACTCTCTATCACTCTCTGTCACTATCTCTCTCTATCTCTCTATCTCTCACTATCTATCACTCTATGACACTGCAGCAGCAGCACTGACAGTTATATATATATAAAAAAAAACTGCACCCCTCAAAAAGGGGGGGTAGCAGACACAAAATATAGCACTCTCTATCACTATCTCTCTCTATCTCTCTATCTCTCACTATCTATCACTATCTATCACTCTATGACACTGCAGCAGCAGCACTGACAGTTATATATATAAAAAAAAAACCTGCACCCCCAAAAAGGGGGGGTAGCAGACACAAAATATAGCACACTCTGTCACTATCTCTCTCTATCTCTCTCTATCTCTCTCTATCTATCTATCTATCTATAACTCTATCACACTGCAGCAGCAGCAGGAAGTCACAAGAAGTCAGATCCAGGAAGCATCCAGCACGCTACAAGCAGTGATCAGGTGATCAGGTGATCAGGTAAGTATTTTGCAAGGATCAGGTCAGTATATCACGGCAGATAGGTACGGTGACCGCACTGCACGCAATTCCAGACCGGAATGGCGTCTGCAGTGCAGTCACCGTTAGTTTAAATCACCCTCCATGGCTGTGATTGGTCCATCGGTCCGGCGAACCAATCACGGCCTTTGGGGGCGGGTGGGGTGAGGTGGGGTGACACCAGTGTCACCCTTACACCCCGTGGTGATTGGTGCTGTACTTTACAGCACCAATCACCACCGATCCCTGTGTCATCGGCGAACGTTATTCGCCGGTACACAGAAAACGCTGTAATTGGCTATTCACATTTGAACAGCCAATCACAGCGATCGCCGACGGGGGGGAGGCATCGCCACCCCCCCTGGGCATGCAGGGAAGTACATCCCGGCCATGACGTAAATGTACGTCAAATGTCGGGAAGGGGGTTAAATACTGTGACAGTCTCTGATCAGATTGCCTGCATGCAATTGTTAGTGGGCTAAAGTTACAGTCTTGAGGTGAGGTAGATCACAATGTTTCATATTTACATATAGATTTGTGATTAAATTCCTTTTCAACTTGGGAATCAACTTGTATATTTGGTCAAGTGGCCACATGAGATATTTCAATAGTCTGTAATAAATATATATATATATATATATATATATATATATATATATATATATATATATATATATATATATATATATATATATATACGGTAGTTCACAGTTATGTACAGTATTCAATGAAAGAAACAAAGCATGATAGTGTATATTAATCAGTAAAGAACTGTGTTAGGTTACTGGGGGGCAGATTTATTAAGCTCGGTGAAGTAATAAAGTGTCTGGTTTTTATCACCGGCCAATCAGCTCCTGCCTATCATTTTTCAAACCGAGCCTGTGACTTCACAGTTAGGAGCTGATTGGCTGGTGATAAAAACCAGACACTTTATCACTTCACCGAGCTTAATAAATCTGCCCCTGGGTAACTAAAATATTACATAATGAACTAAGAAATAACAATGTTTTTGTCCCCATTGACGATAATAACTCATTTTATTTAGCTCATTGCTTCCCAAATGCAGTCCAAGGCACCCCAAGCGTCCAGGTTTTAAAGTATGCATGCTAAAGCACAGGCGACTTTATTAGTACTTCAGTCAGTTTAATTATACCTTCTGTACAGAAGCATAGCTATCGTTAGAACCTTGACTGTTGGGTGCCCTGAGGATCGTGTTTGGAATCCACTTTGTTAGCTAAAGAAAATCACCTCAAATTCCTAAAACATAGGAGTTTGTGATATCACTAATTTTAGTCCCGGTGAGAAATATTTTAGCTTCCGGTGTGTGCGCTGTGCACAGCGGCTGATGCACGTTCCTGCGGGCTGTAAATTACCCCCTTTGTCGTCTGTGCATGCCCAGACTATGGCCCTTATTCAGATCTGATCACAGTACAAATTTGTTCTCAAAATGGGCAAAACCATGGGCACTGCAGGTGGGGCAGATGTAACCTTATAGAGCGAGTAACAGATGGAGTGCCTCTCATTCTTGCCGCCAGCGCGCCATCGCAGAGGTTTTGGTGATCCTCTTTTCTTCTTGCGCTTCCCTCTGCCAAGGGGCATGGATGCTCACCATGCATTACAAATCTTCACTGCTGGGTGGCTAATGCTCCACCAATCTAGCGGCAGATTGATATACTGTATCGATGGAACCCCGCCATTCGCCGAACGGAGCGAGCTTACACAGTATACTACAGTATGAGACACTCGTGCGTCTCATCCCCGTGAACATCACTGCGGCTCCAACTGTACTGTACAACTGCTGTGTGCTAGTACAATTGTTGTGAGTGTACTGAGATAATTCATTTTGTCAGTGAATACTATTTAACCATTTAAGTGACCCAGTGCTAACCTTATGTTCCAAATCAGCAATAAGAAGGAGTAGAGGCTTTCACTGAGTCATCCCTCTCCAAACACATCAGGCAGCATTGACCGCTTGCTCAGAGCACAGTGCAGTAACCTAAAGCTACACAATCTATTTGTCACAATATTTTTTTATATTGGCAATGTGATAAATATTATGTCAATAAACACTATTTAATCATTCAAATAACCCATTGCTAATCTCATGTGTCGAGTCGGCAATAGGAAGGAGTAGAGGCTCTCACTTTTAAATCAGCCCTCTCCAAACACATCAGGCGGCATTGACCACGTATTCAGAGCACAGTGCAGTAATCCTAAATTGCACTTAATCTATTTAGCATACAGATAAGAGAACCTGTCTATATTAGTGCTCTATAGAAGAGTCGTTTTAATTTCTACAATACACAATATATCTCCCAACACTTTCAACAGCTCCCTGTATTTGTGAGGGAAACGGTCATCTGTCAGATCAGACTTAGGTCGACAGTCATTAGGTTGACCCCGGAAGGTCGACTGGCCCCAAGGTCGACAGGCTTAAAGGTCGACATGGGTCAAGGTCGACATGACTTAAGGTCGACATGGGCCAAGGTTAACATGGGTTTAGGTCGACAGTCATTAGGTCGACATGAGTTTTTCACTGTTTTTTGAGTCGACATGTACCGACAGGCGGTATTTCATGCCCTACCATCCACTAGGGCGTGGTAGGAGAATAAAATAGTGGGCCGAGCATAGCGAGGCACCATGCCCAAAGTATCGCGAGCGAAGCGAGCGATGCAAGGGGCTGCGGTTCAACTTCAATTGTGTCCATGTCGACTGTGTCGACATTCGGGTAAAAAAACTGTGAAAAACTCATGTCGACCTAATGACTGTCGACCTATACTGATGTCGACCTTGGCCCATGTCGACCTTAAGTAAGGTCGACCTTGACCCATGTCGACCTTTAACCTTGTTGACCTTGGGGCCAGTCGACTTTCCGGGGTCGACCTAATGACTGTAGACCTAAGTCTGGTCTGACAGATGTACCGATTCCCTTAGGTTGCTAGCTCTGGTTTGACCTCAACCTAAGATAGGTGGCATAGGGTAGTGAATAACTGCGCCACTCTGCACAATGGAAACCCGTGTTCGACAACAGTGTCAAATTATTATTTTTTTTTTATATATATATTATATTTTTATATTATATAACTAATCTTAAAGAGTGCATTATATTAAAATATTTACAAGATTAGTACAACCAGAATTCCCTGAATGAACCATATAAACATTAAGAATATAAATAGCACCAATTAAATTATAATAAAACTTTAAATAATACTTTAAAAACTTCAAAGTGAATAGTGGTCTTCCAGTTGTTACATTTGAGAACAAAAACAAAGAGAACTGCAATAAATATACAGTTACCAAATGCAACAGTTTCAATAACAAAAGCAAATGTAACATTTGAAGTGGTTACATATCATAATAAACAGGGAATCAAGCAGAAGAATACACAGAATAATGCCGCTTTCCCACTGCAGACCAGTTTAAAGTACTGGTAATCTTAAATGGTATTTAAAACGGTATTAGCATTCCCACTGCAGCAGATTACCGTTTTAAATACCATTTAAGTACCATTCCCATTGCAGTGAACCGTGTAAAATGTAGAGTGCCTAACCCCCCCCCCCCCAGTGTAAAGAGTGCCTAATCCCCCCCCCCCAAGTGTAAAGAGTGCCTAACCCCCCCGTACCTGCCCTGTGCCCCCACCTCCCCTCCCCTTGTACTTACCTGCACAGGGATGCAGGGCAGTGGGGAGGCAGCGGGGGTCCATGCAGGGTCCATGCGGGGTACAGGCAGTCCCAGTGCCTGATGAGAACTAGTAGTTCTCACTTTGCGCATATGTAATGAGTGCACTTGCATAATAATGAGCCGCTCATTACATATGCGCATATGTAATGAGCGGCTCATTATTATGCACGTGCACTCCTTACACATGCACAAAGTGAGAACTACTAGTTCTAATCAGGCACTGGGACTGCCTGGAGGCTAAATAACGTTTAAGAGGCATTCCCACTGCCTCTTAAACGTTATTTTAACGTGTAGGACTCTGCTTTAAAAACGGATTGAAATACCATTTAGCTTTAAACGGTATTTCAACTCTGGCACTTTCCCACTGCAGCCTTAAAACGGTAAATTGCGCTGAAAATCGGCAATTTACCGTTTTTTAGCTGCAGTGGGAAAGGGGCATAAGTAGTCACAATCTAATACCCCTTTCACACTGCACTTGTTAAACGGTATATTGCTGTTTTTTTTCCCATTTTAAAACGTTTAAGGCTGCAGTGGGAAAGCACCAGGGTTTATTCACCGGTTAAAGATAACCGGTATTTCAAAACGTTTAAAAAGCAGAGTCCTACACGTTTCAGAGCCGTTTTTTATGCAGTGTGAATGGCTCTGAAACGGTATTTAGTAAAATCAACAGATTACAGAACTGTGATAGGCTGTCCCCTGCATACTGCCTTGAAACGTGTTCAGGAGATTAAACGGGTTGACTGATGTGAATGGTATTTAAACGGTATTTAAAACGGTAATCTACTGCAATGTGAAGGCTCAGACACGTTTTAAATACCGTTTCAAAATACAGTTTTTTAAAACGTTTAGGCAGTGTGAAAGTGGTATAAGAGGCAAGTTCCAATATCCCTGACCCTAAAAAAGTCAATTGGGGTAATAAACATTGGGGGGTTGACTTGAGCTGAATACATTACAGTACCTCCAACAGGTACGTTCCCATCCAATTGTCCACCTAGCACATTACTACTGAGTACCTCAAATAGACAATACTGTATAAAGAGGCTAAACCCAGTGCTTTGACATCCAGGAGCTTAGGGAGGAGCTTTTATATCTCCCCATTATATTTATAGAGATATCACTTATAGCTTTAGCCATTACAGTACAATGCAATAAAAGATGTCCGTGCCCATGCAGACGCACAGAAAGCTTTATAGGGAGGCAGAATTTTTGTGTGTATTTAAATACTGTATACTCTACTGTACAAGAGATGTGTTTAAAAAAAATGGTCCCTTTATGAATCAAACTCAGGCATACTGTACTTTAATGTACAACATGCAGAGTGGCGCTGTTATCCACTAGCCTACGACACTTGATAAGAGCAGCCAGAGTTTCCACGCAGATGCATCCTAGCGCCTTTTGACCAAAACAATGAGGCGCATTAGCGTCTGTGCCCTTGCAGACGCACAGAAAGCTTTATAGGGAGGTAGGATTTTTTGTGTCTTAAATATACAGTAACTGACCTACTGTAAATTTGTTGGAAAAAAAATAAGTTCCCTTTAATAATCAAACTCAGGCATATTGTACTTTAATATACAACATGCAGAGCGGAGAGATTATCCACTAGCCTACACACCTGATAAGAGCTGTCTATCTACAGTACTTCTCGCAGCCAGTCCTCCTTCTTGGCACTTGGCAGGTGGGACATTGAATCCCACCTGCGAAAAGAGCGCAGAGCAGGCCAAGAACGGGACAGGGTCACGGCTGTCAGGTCAGCCCGACAGTCGTGACCCAACATTCTAGTTTTAATAACAGTATGTATTTTAGAGCTGCCACATTATTCAAACATTGCAAGCATTTTAATTGAATTAATATGGCAGAAACTAGTAAAACAAAATAAAAGTAGATTATATTTTTCAAAACCTTATTGAAAGTGTTGTCCTTTGTGTTTTTATTCATATTTATGAATGCATACGGCATGGATAAACACTGCTACATTTGCAACAGGTGTGGGGATTTATCTCATTCCATATGCAATGTATGACACATCCTACCATGGGACTGGAGGCAAGGGCACCAATCAACCATATCAAGAGCGAAACACACAACTAGCCTCTGTGGAAGAAAGACTATAAAGAATATATTACTGAAGAAGAAGAAAAAAATATCAAAGCACATCTGGAGTTTGCCAGAAAGCTTGAAAGTGATCCCACTAACATGTAGGATAAAGATTTGTGGTCAAATGAGACAGCAATTAATCTTTTTGGTCTTACTTAAAAAATGTCTGGTGCAACCTAATACATTCATCAGCAAACACCATCCCAACAGTGAAGTGTGGGGACACTGGCATCATGTTGTGGCGATGCTGTTTCCTAGGGGCTACTGGGCATCTTGTTAAGTCTACTTAACAAGCACGGACGGTGTAATGGTTAGCATTACTGCCTGACAGTGCTGAGGTCATGAGTTCGATTCCCACCATGGCCCTAACTGTGCTGAGTTCTCCCCGTGCTTGCTTGCCAACTTTCTTGGCAGAGGGGAGCAAAATTTATAGCTGCGCCACTGACTAGCGGGGAGGATTAGGGTTAGGCTGCTGGTAGAAGGGGTGTTAATGATAAAGGGGCAGGGGGAGGGGAAGTAAACTTCCCGGACCCCTGTTGGGATTCCCTCCCTCGAGATGCCAGCATCAGTATTCTGACTGCCGGCATCCTGACTGCCAATCTTACGTATGTATACCCCACTTTCATTATGAAATGAGATATGGCTCTGGTTACTTTTCAAAGCCTGAGCGCTATGTGACTTTCGACACTGATGGTCATCTATAGAGGAAGCCTTTGCCTTAAGCCTACAGGTTCACATGCTTTCAACAGCAATCATCATTTTGATACTGGCAAACTGTAACAGAGAATTTTGCCGGTATATTGGATGTGAAGCATTTGGAAACGGAAGAGTTATTAAGAAAGTTGTATGTGTTTCAAAACTTGAACATTTCCTATACAAGTACTTACCACCAATGAAAGTTACCACCAATGAAAGTGGAAAGACACACAACACAGAAATGTTATTTCATGTAAATAGACTCCATTCCTTTATTTAAGTCCTAAAGAAGTTTTTTTTATTTTTATAAACGTGGATCAGAAATGCAGATAACCAACTTCAATGAACCAAAGCAAGGTGAGCAGATATTGTTACTTTTATGAATGATCCTAATAGGCATGTGTGATTTGTTAGTTTTTTTATTTTTAATACATTTAAAAAGTTTTTTTACATTGTCATTATAGGGTATTGACCCTCATTCTGGTTTATCACAGGGGAGACAAGCATTTATGCGCATTTGGAGCCTCTTTGCGCAACAGGGCTTGGCAAATTGATTATTCGGCGGTCGATTTGCATGCATCAGTGCGGATGGAGGGCGTGGGGCGGTGGACATCGGTTGCACCAATGGGAACGCCCAGCTGGACGTTTGCATTGTAATTCACTGGTGACATGCCCTCTTCCTGTAATGGGGCGCTGCAGATCTTAGAGACCAGAGAGTGTCTTATATTTGCAAGCTCTTTTGAAATCATTTGATGGTTGTTGACCCCCGAATGATTTCGGCCCTGCATGTAAGATGCGAATGGCTGTTTATGGCTGTATTCGCATGTGTGCGGGTGAAATCTGCATGTGGGTGTTTAGATGCCCCGCAAAGCTGTCAATCAGAATGACCTCCATTGTATGTAGAATCTTGAGGGGAAAAAATGAATTTGTTCCAAAATGTGAAAAAAGTGAAGCGCTGTGAATACTTTCTGGATGCACTGTATATCATCAGACTACAACATTGTGACATCTTAGGCAAATACATTTGTTCAGTGTTTTAGGCCAATTAATATAACGTGTTTTGTGTTAAGAGAATGTTGTTTACTTCTTAATAAGAATTCTGCAGTCATGGAGAGACAGAATAACACAGAAGAACAATGTGTGCCTTTTATATATCAAAAGACCATGATGTTCTGTCAATAAATGTAATCTTCACAGAACTTAATAAAACATTGGATGAATACACTCCGTTATTCAACATGGAACTTAATATGAGCTTCTGTGTCCAGTGTAAACTGTGGCAGAGCATTGCAAGTTATCACGCAAAACCACGTCTGGACCCAGGTGTGAGCAATCTGGGGGCCCATGTAGGATTTTGATGGGTCAGAGGATCTAATATGATGGCATGTCTGTGTATTTTTCCTTTTATTTCTAAATCATGACATAACATCATCTTATTGTATAATATATAGTATTGGTAATGAGCTATGTGGACTACTGCTTACGATAGCACAAAGTGCGAGACTTTATACAAATAATCCCAATCTTTTAAAGCAGCAATCATTTATATAGCAATCCAGATTGGTTTTGCCATGAAAGTGATTGCTGCTTTAATATAAACGTGAGAATGCACCAAAGGGCGCCAGATTCAGACCTGATAGCACGATCCTAATTTTGCATGAATGGCGTTCAGTTAAGATGCTGCCCCACTACAATAAAAGCCTGCCATGCAAATTAATGTGATTGCTGTGCTGACAGATGTGTCCGGCTACACATTCATTCACAGCCATGGGTATATACCCGAAACCAATCGTAACAGGCTCACCATCTTATGATTTTTACCCTAAGCACAAGTCATCGTAGGTGGCGCGTAGCCCTGGACTTACTCGGCGGTGTGATGGAAAAATGCATATCCGGCCTGGAGCTGAGGACACAGTCTCCCTTAAATGCTCAGGCATGCCTAGTGTTTTCCCTGACACTCCTGTGTTTTTCTCAGCACTCTCACCAGTGGCGTAACTATGGAGGGTGCAGGGGATGCAGCTGCTATGGGGCCCAGCCGTTCGGGGGGCCCGGGAGCCCAGCAGGCAATCCCCTGCACCCTTTGCTTACTTTAATCAGTTATCATAGGTGCACTGCAGAGGTGCGGTAACCGTACACAGTGTGCTGGGACCAGGGCTGCACTGCACGGCTGCATATTGTATTGGACTCGCAAAACGATGATTTCATCATCTCGCGAGTCCAGAGAGGCAGCTCCGCAGCGGCACGGCCGGGATAACTGGTGCATTGGGCACCAGTCTGCAGGCCCAGTGACCCCACTGCACAGTCCTGGTGTCATCTGCAGGAGGAATGCTGAAGTCCGGGTGAGTCAAACAGTCCCCGGACAGCCTTCTACTACACACCAGACGCCACTGCAGGTCCGGGGTGGTGTGGGGGGGAGGAGGGGGAGGAGGAGGGGAAGGGGGAGAACTCTGTCTGTTTCCATGCCCCCTCTACCTGTCTCAATGCCTCCTCTGTCTACATGCCCCTTCTGCCTCTTTTATCATACTCTTCTGCCTGCACGCCCCTTCAACCCCTGTCTCTGTACCCTCTCTGCCTATGTGCCCCTTCTGCCCCTATCTCTGTACCCCCTCTGTCTCTGTGCCCCTTCTACCCCTGTCTCTGTACCCTCTGTGCCCCTTCTGCCCCAGTCTCTGTACCCCCTGTCTCTGTTTCCATTTCCCCTCTGTCTCCATGCTCCCCTGTCTCCATCTCCTTGCCCCTTCTGCCTGCTCAATGCCCCCTCTGTCTCCATTCCCTTTCTGCCTCTTTCACCATTTCTCTTCTGCCCCTTTCTTTGTACCCCCTCTGCCTCAGTGCCCCTGTCTCTGTGCTCCCTCTGCCTGTTTCCATGCCTCCTTTGCCTCTTTCTTCATGCCCCCTCTGTCTCCATGCCCCTCTACCTGTCTCCATGCCCCCTCTGCCTCCATGCCCCCTCTGCCTTTGTCTTCATGTGCCCTCTGACTCTGTCTCCATGCCTCAGTGCCCCCTTTGCTCTTGCCTTCGAGCCCCCTCTGCCCTTTTCTTGGTGCTCCCTCTTTCTGTCTCCATACCCCCCTCTGTCTTCATGCCCCATTTACCTCTGTCTCGATGTTGCCTCTGTCTCCATGGCCCTTCTTCCTGTCTCTATGTCCCCACTGCCTCTCTCTTGAGGAGATGCTCTAAAGCAAAAATGCAGTAAAAACCCTGTTTTCTGGGTTTTTACAGCATTTTTTGCATGCTCTTATGTCCGCACGCTGAGTCAGTGCTGCAGGGGGGGTATTGTCACCTTTTGCTGGCGATACCCTGTAGAAGCCTATGGGCTTTTCTCCGCAGTGCTGAGTGAGGGATCCATTACGGATCCCTCCCAGCATTCCCTGCGGCTGGTGCCATCACTCTGCAGTCTGCAGATGCGCTCCTGGGTCTCAGACCTGGAAGTCCAGGGACAGTGCTGCATTACAAAGGACAGCGCTTATTACAAGTCCTTTGCTTTACTAATCGCATATGTTAAAGCATATGCGATTAGTATTGATGCGGTAGCCGGCGGAGGGGGGGGAGGGTAAGGGGTGGCAAATGTTAGAGCATCCCGCCCTCTGCCTCTACATCCCCACTGCCTCACTCTGTCCTGCTGTCTCTGTCTCTAGGTCCCCACTGCCTCTCTCTGTCTCTAGGTCCCCACTGCCTCTCTCTCTCTCTCTGTCTCTGCTTCCTCTGACTCTATATCCCTGCTGCCACTCTCTGTCTTATCACACTACAATATCCACACCTCATGTGTGACACAAGCTCTACCAGTGAGGTGCAGTCAGCTAACGTAGAACCCATCCTATCAAACTTCAGCATTTTGTCTCTTAGACTATAAGAAAAATACAAACGAGATATTATAAATATCATTTTTGAATTTTTTTAAACAAATTTTAGAGTCAAAACTCTGGAGATTGAGATGTGAGACACTGCCTTACCTGCCTAACTTCCCTGCACATTTCTCATCAAGACTCACCAGATATCCAGCAGCGTATAATTCTGCACCTGTGCAAAATGTCCACATGAACCTTCATGTTCATATACAGTATATGTGTGTGTAAATTTGTCTCTGACCTCACCAAACATCACTGCTACATACCTACTCTAGTATAAATTTGATTTGGGGGCCCTTCAAAAATGTTGCTATGGGGCCCACAAAGTTGTAGTTACGCCTCTGACTCCCACTAAACGGCCGGTTTCCACAGCAAGATGCCTACTTCCTGTTAATCACCTTGCAAACGGCATGCATATAGAAATTGTTTTCAATGTTGGGTGCCCTTGAGCATGTGCTCTGCCAATGTACGCATGCAAAGTGTATCAATAATTGCAAGGAGTTTTGAGCAAAGATCAAAAAAGAATTGGTGAACCTAAGAAACTACACAATAAGACATAACTTTTAATCTTTATCTTTTAAAACCAGTAACGAAATAATAAGACATATAATACATACAACAGTGTGTTTTAAAAAGGATATCTTGTATCCTCACAACATGGGGCCCCAAATACTCCCTAATCAGTGTTAAAACTCAAATGTCACTTTATTTAAATTTGTAATGTTTTTGACTGTTATAACGTTGAATTTGTATAAATAATAGTTGAGATACACTCAAATAATGGTAGAGGTACATAATATACTAAGCTTTTGCTCCCTCTGTGGTGGGGGCAAAATTGGATATGATTTCCAATTCACAGCCGATAGTGTATATTAGCAGTATATGTTAAATGGAAAGCACAATGTGGCTAGTCACCCGTTTAAATGTGGGGTATGCCAGACAGCTTTTTCACAACACAACTACCGTTGTGCTCACCCGGTCTGATAAATAGAGTATACACGGGGAGACGGTATTGCTGGGTATAGCGTCATGCGCTGTGCCCGGCTTAGTACTGCTGGCGGCTATACACGATGCCGTCAGAACACCTATCACGCTGGAGCTTGTGAGACACAGTGCTAGTAAGTAGCACGCCGTGTCACTGGCCGGTCTCTCTGTGGGTCAGACCGCCGGAGCGCAACTCAGATATTTTAAGCTAAACAGATCAAAATACATTCATTATGGGAGTAAAGGGGAGTGGGGCACACACGAAGTGTACAGGTCGGCGTACACTTCGCTAATGAGCTTCCTCGGGACCTCTTTTAAAACACATGGCCCATGTCATAACTGTTGTATGTATTATACTGTATGTCTTTTTATTTCGCTACTGGTTTTAAAAGATAAAGATTAAAAGTTATGTCTTATTGTGTAGTTTCTTAGGTGCACCACATAGCGACAATTATTTTTTGATCTTTGCTCAAAACTCCTTGCTTAAATAAATTTGTCCAGTGGTAGCACACCCCGAGAAAGACAGATTTATTCTGGTACCATCCATAATACCGGGGTCCACCAACCACTATTCTTTTCATTTCACTACCCTGTGCGATTAACAAAGCCCCCCTGTTCTTTTGTATCAATAATTGGCCACCATGCAAATTTGCAATCAGGTCTGGTGGGCCCAAAGTCTTGAACTTCGTGCTTGTCGCAGGAATGTTCAATCATTTATTTTATGAACCAAGTCTGCCGTTAACATGGAAGCGGTCATCTATTAGAATGAACTTAGGTCTACAGTCATTAGGTCGACCCCACTAGGTCGACTGGCAGGAAGGTCGACCTGACTTAAGGTCGACATGGGCCAAGGTCGACATGACTTAAGGTCAAATTTGCATAAAGGTCGACATGAGGAAGGTCGACTGGTCATAAGGTTGACATGGGGTTTTTCACTGTTTTTTGAGCCGACATGTGCCGACAGGCAGTATTTCATGCCCTACCATCCACTAGGGCGTGGAGGAGGGTATTAAAGCTGTGGCGAGCAAAGCGAGCCACCGTGCCCGATGCATTGCGAGCGATGCGAGGGTCCGATTCTCATTGCCAACTGTGTCCATGTTGACTGTGTCGACATTCAAAGAAAAAAACAGTGAAAAACCCATGTCGTCCTTATGACCAGTCGACCTTCCTCATGCCGACCTTTATGCAAATTCGACCTTAAGTCATGTCGACATTGGCCCATGTCGACCTTAAATCAGGTCGACCTTCCAGCCAGTCGACCTAATGGGGTCGACCTAATGACTGTAGACCTAAGTTCATTCTGACAGATGTACCGATTCCCTTAACATACAGTATATGGAAACTGATGTTTTGTATGTTAAACCATTTGATTGTCAACGGTACTGTGAGAGATCCACAAAATATCAGCTGAAAATGCCAGCACCCACTTGAATAATGAATGATGCAATCGAAGAACAGATAACAGATTCTAAATCCTTAATAGTAAAGAACTAAAACACGTACACAATATCAAAAATAAAAAACAACATGACTATTATCATTAAATATACATATAAAAAGATCAGAAATAGAAAAGTTAAAATGAGAAAATTGAAAATAAAAAAAACCCTGTACTATTTAGTAAATTACCAGTAAGAGCTTTAAAGTGATGTAAACAAGTAGCAGTCTTTTAATTTAAAAATATCAAAAGCAGGATGTCAGTTATAGCCCACAGAGATATATAAACTCTATGTACAGTACCTGATAACAGAGCAAGAACAAACAGCCCGTTATAGTAGAACTCAGAATAGGATTTTCACCGTGTGCCAGTGCTGATGTAGTCCACCTGTCCCATTTTACATTTAGTAAGGTTTTTAATTAGCACATCTGTCGCTGCTTCTATATTCCCTATGCGCAAATCGTTTTAGGTATTTTACGAGTACTTTATATTTAGAGAGTGGTTGATGCTCCTCTAGATCTAAACATTAATCTCTCATGTCCAACTATTTAATTGACTAAAGCTCTCCAGTGAGATATATAAGGCGATTCTGGTGCACACCATTTCCTCGCTATCAACGCCTTTGCCCTAGTGGTCACAAGACATATCATATATCACTGGAAAGTGTGTCTCCTCAACATCAAGCCCAAATAAACACAAATGGGGGGTAATCATTGTTAGGGTTTGGTTCAGTTAATGTGATGTCTCCCCAAACTGCATAACAAAAAGCAAGCACTTTTGGACAGGACCATAGTAGATGCCAGAAGTCTGCTCCCTCCACTCCACACTTTGGATAGTTCGTTTCAGCACGGAGATGTGCCCTATGAAGTGAAAGCGGAGTGCAGTATACTCAATGCACAGTGTAAAAGTTGACCTGCTGGTATCTAATACATGGAGTGGAACCTCTTTTCATTTTTAGAAGCTTTAGTAAATATACCCATTGCTATCCAAACTGTAGAAATGTTTGGCATCAAATTTGTCAGATTCCACTGTGTTGGATGCAGCAAAAATTGGGGATCAGTGGTTGGCCATTTTGCCTAAAATGGGCCTTTGTTATGCCAACACCCATATGGTCATATAAAATAATAAATCATGAATTTCATTATACTAAACAACTTACATTTTATTTGAATCTCCTTCCCACATGTACTTCCATGAAGAAAAAAACGACATGTGATGTAATTGATAAACCCCGCTCAATCAAAATTAAGCCAAGATTTTGTCCTTTTTGTAGGATGCTTAGTAGGAAATATCAAAAGCTTCCGCAAATTAGGCTCTCTCCAATATGCATTTAGGGGAGGTGGAGTCCCACTGAATTTTTTAGGAAGGGTTTGTGGCAATCAACAGTGTATTTTTCTTGTGTGTGCGTGTGTGTGTTAGTGACACCTCTACTAGGACTCAATCTGATATGGTAACCATCCATAGAATAGTGGATTTTAATGAAAGTGTACAAGTAGTCCAGGCATGGCCTCCAGCTGTTGTGAAACTACAAGTCCCAGCATGCCTTGGCAGTTTTAGCATTCCCTAATAGAAAAACGGTGGCAAGGCATGATGGGGTTTCAAAACAGCTGGAGGGCCATAGTTTGGCCATGTCTGATATAGTCTATTTGATTACTGGGAGGAATAAAAGGCTGTTTGTAGCCCATTGTACAAACTTGAAATGCTTTACTTAGGATGAACACCCTCGCAGGGCTGGTGTAAGATTTTTCAGCATCCTACGCAGAACTTCAGATTACTGCTTACCACCACCACCCAGGGCCAGATTAACAATGGGCCTGATGGAGCTACAGCTCTAGGCCCACTCCCCAAATAGGCCCATTTTGTAGCTGAGGGCCAAGGCTTTCCAACAAGCTAGGCCCCCGGTAACTGGAGATACAACCAGGCAAAGCTGGAACGGTTTCCACTAGAATAACATGGGACCCAATAATTCCAACCCACACTCAGTTCCAACGGCTGACAGCTCCCCCTCTGGCATCACCGAAGCTCGAAGTTGATCTCAGTCTTACCCAAATCGCTATGCCTTCAATCTGATACCAGACTGTTAAATATGGGTTCATTGGTTCCTGAGATATTGCGGTTAAACCAATTTTTCCATTTCTGAAATGTAATTTCATGGCTGTTCATGTTTATGAGGGCCAGTTTCACAAGACCAAACTCATTTGAAGCCCACTCAAAAGTTCTTCAATATGATACTGTAAATTGTCTCATGTAAATTGGTCAGTTGGTTCCAAAGATATAGCTGGTTGGTTAAAGGGGGGGGGGAGGGTTTCTCTCCCCCTCACACCAAAAAATGCAGAGATTAGGGTGGTGTAAAATGGGGCATTTTCTGGTGTGAAAGGGGTATTATTTCAAATAGCCGGGACCTGCAGTGCTCTGACTACAGCAGGACAGCCCCCTGCTCTCTTCCCGGCTGTCAATGGCTGTCATTTCTGCCTGGCAGCGGCAGTTACTGCGAGCATGTATTCCCCCTTGACAATGAGCATGTAATCTCACATGGCAATGAGCATGGAACCCCTGGCAATGAGCATGGAACCCCTGGCAATGAGCATGTAGGTAAGCAGTGCTTATGTAGCATCATTTTTAAAAGACATTTTGGTTTTGGCATAATACGTAACGAACATTATGGTGTGTGGCTTAAAATGTAATGGACATTATGGTGTACATTTTTAATGCGCGACATTCGTGCACAATGCCCCTATTTATGAAGCATATTATGCATTATTGCACAATCCATTTTGCATAGTGTGTATTTTGGCTCAATCCATGTGGCAAAATGTGAATTTTGCCTTAATCTGTGTGGCATAATGTGATTTTTGACTCATTCGGTGTGAATTTTGGCTCATTCCATGTGGCATAATGTGTAAGAGACAAGTACAGTATAAGTATAACACTATTGTGTTGCTTGATTTGTATAAGGGGTATATGGTGTGGTAAACTTAGGTGACCACATAAAAGGTGCTGAAATGTTGTCTACCAAGTTTTGGCTTTCAGTATTTTTTTTATGACTGGAGTGCCGCCTCACCCCACAAGTATCTTAGGGTTTACCTTTGGAGGGCACCCGACAATATATCTCCCTGCATTTTTCCTATGCCAGCCCCCTGACTTTTCCAGGCATATATAATTAGTTGACAGTATTTACACAAATAGAGACACACCCATAAGCAGACCATCCAAAAAAACCACTGGTCACGCCCCCCACATTATTAGGTTCTGGCTACAACCCCTATTATTGTGCATAATAGGCCTTTGATCATTTTCAGCTCCAGGCCAATTTAGACCTTAATCTGGCACTGCCACCACCACACCAATACCGACTTTCCAGAACCTCTGGAGAAAGTTTCAACACTTCAAAACAAACAAAAAAAACATTTCTTTTTTTTTTTTTAAAGATATATTTATATATAGGTCTGGAAATCTCCACAGAACTTAGAAAATACTAAACAACCAAGAGAACAATATATAATTTTTGGCAGATTTTGTATGTACTGTTTGAAAAATGAATTTGCTGTGTCACGTTAAGTTAAAATTGCATTTCTTATAATGATGAGATGCATCAATAGCCTGCAGTAAACTATTTGAATGTCCTATAGACCAAGGCAATAATTACATTATCTGGGGTAAATTTACTAAGATGGCAATTCTATTGAAGATGGGATGTTGATATTGGCAACCAATCAGATTATACTTATTATTATTAATTTAGCACCTTCTAGAAGATAATAGATATTATCTGATAGGTTGCTATGGGCCAACATCCCATTTTCAGTAAAACTCCCATCTTAATAAATGTACCTCTCTGTCTTTTATAGATGCTGATATAAAATCTGAAATTATTTATGAAGGTGCAATTAGTATCCATGTGAAGGCAATAAATAGCTGATGTAAGTAGACAGCGATTACTGAATGTTCCTTCATAAAACAAAAATTGCATAACCTCTTATTTAGCTCCTTCTAGTAAAATAAGTCTGTTACAGGTACAGAACACAATATTGTGGTCTGTGTTTCCCAAACGGTCCGTTGAGACTTGTCTAATTAGTTAATTCTAACATAAAAGCTAATGAGCTAGAAATGTTACATGCTATATATACTGAATTAATAAGCTTAAAGATGCTATCTCTAAGAGATCTGCATCAGCTAATTAGGTTCAAAGTATTTAATAAGATAACAACAATCTAATAGTAATAAAAAAGTCATACTTTAACAAGTAGATGTGTAATTGTTCTAATCCAATTTAACAAAAAATTATTTTCATGACAGTTTAACTAAAACTTCATTATTTTTTTCAGTAACTGTTAAAGTGAACGATGTTCTTTATAAGAACTATGCAAACAAATACACTTTCTATTTACAGTGGGGCAAAGAAGTATTTGGACAGCCACCAATTGTGCAAATTTACCCACTTAAAAAGATGAGATAGGTCTGTAATTTCTATCATAGGTACACTACAACTGTGAAAGACAGAATGTGTGTGTGTGTGTGGGGGGGATCACATTGTATGATTTTTAAATAATTAATTTGTATATTCTTGTGGAAAATAAATATTTGGACACCTACCTACCAGCAAGATTTCTGGCTCTAAAAGACCTGTTATTTCTTCTTTAAGACGCTCTTCTATCTTCCACTCGTTACCTGTATTAATGGCACCTGTTTGAACTGGTTATCTGTAGAAAAGGATATGTAAACCAGGTGCACAGGATTCAGTATTTTTAATTGGATCTATGTCTACATGTCGGCCCCCTGCCTATAGTTGTCAAAGTTTAATACTTTAGCAAGTATCAGGGGTGTGCTACCACAGACACAAGAATATGAATCTTTTAATTGGGACAGAGAAAGTGTGTCTAGGGTGCGGTGCCCCAAAAGGAATAATTACACAATAAGAAATAACTTTTATTATTGTTATTTAAAACTAGCGAAATATATTTAAAAACATACAGATATAGACAAACAAGTGAAAAAATGTGCATGTTAAAACAGCACGTGTGGGAATGCCGTGTGTGCAATAAACGTCTCTATTATACTAGTTGAAGATCAGTATCTGCTATATGCTGGCAAGGTCTCTATAGTCAAAGAAAAAATCCTGTTTAGGTTATAATATAATATAATCGTCCCTATTGGGATTCAAGTTAGTGGTTTTCCTCCTTAGGTAATTGCATTGATACGCTGGTAACAGTGTTTGTGTTTATTTTTGTTTGGAATGACACAATGTTGCAAAGTTGCAATGATTAGACACACTGTATAGATTTATACCATGTCATGGGCACGAAGAAGATTATTACTGCAAATATATTTATTTGTGCACTTCTGGATAGGGGAGTGTGTTCCGGGTATAACCCTTTTAATAAAACAGGATAAGACTTTGACCTTAAATTGTTAAATCATGTGGCGTAGTCTATCATATCAGCAGGCAAGTTGAAAAGCTTGCCTATAATTCTGGCTATTGCTGCACTTAATATAGACAAATACTATCGCATTAGTGTGGTGTGGCCGCAACCACTATTCATATGCATGCAGCAATCACAGAGATGACAGGCAGACTGAGCGGTATTAGTCAGGTACCAATATAAGCTGAGAGTCTCAGCATGAATCGTGAACACCGCTCTGGACCTGAACCTGAACAAAAACTTTTTGCCCTGAGGAAGCGGGAAGCGAAACGCGCGCGTTGGCAGCACCAGCCATGTGGTTCTTACCTGTGTGTGTGTCTCAGAAATTGTAATAGATCAGCACTGAAATGTATTGAGCTCTTATAAGAGCTGTAATGTACTGACTTGATTGTATGCTGCGGGTTCAGGTCTGGAGCGGTGTTCACGATTCCTGCTGAGACTCTCAGCTTATATCGGTACCTGACTAACACCGCTCGGTCTGCCTGTCATCTCTGTGATTGCTGCACGCATATGAATAGTGGTTGCGGCCACACCACACTAATGCGATTGTCACGTTTCGTGAAGCACCAGCTGGAGTGGAGGCTGGGTGCTTTAATGTAGGGCTGTTGCATGAACGACAGATTGGAGTGAAGCAATTGGATAAAATTAAATCTTTTTTAATAAAGATACTGTGGTAAAAGACATGAATGATGGCATAAAGACTAACTGTAGATTTTGATAAACTGAAAGAAGGCAATAATAAACATTACTTATTGGAGAGCTTGAAGATGATTGGGAAGTTGAATGATTGGAAAAAAGAATTTTACCAAATAACCCACAGCGCAAACAAACTCAGCCCAGGAAATACAACAAAAGCCTTCACCGTGGCTTTAGAATATAGACCATACAACAATTTTTGTGTATATCCACTGGCGAGTTTACAAATATATAACACTTACACAATGTGTTAAGGTATATTCATAAAGAGTCTCTGTGATCTAAAAAGAAACTCAAAGAGAAAAAAAGACCATAGTGCAATATTGTCTGAAATCAGATGCTTGTTTGATGCTGTATTTGTTGCACTCACATTTCAGATAGATATTATAGGCATATCACAAGGTCTTTTCCATTTTCTCCGATAGGGCATATGTAAAATGACCCTGTGGACTTGATTAGAGGTATATATAGTGCAGAGACGTTTTCAAAATTAAAACATTACACTTTATTAGATACACTCACATGTGGTAGGATAAAATCAAGCAGACAAACCCCTCAGGGTAACAGGATCCCGGAACTGTGCCTTGGAACTTGCAGGTCCTTCAAACAGCCGGCCAGCGGTGGATGTTGGAAAATGCAGTCCCCTTCTTGCGGCCTCAGGAACAGGATCCGTTCGGTGGTGTTCACTCAGCTTAAGCGCGCTTTCGGGCTAAAATGCCCTTCCTCAGAAGCGTAGTGGACACCATCGGACGGGGCCTTCTTATACCCCCCCCAATACAATTAAGCAGACTGTCATCAGCTGTTTGCGGCTCCGATCACCCGGAAGCCGCGCTCCGGTCTCAGTACCCGGAAGTGAAGTCACGGGCGTCACGTACATGTTCCTCCGTCAGTTTCCTGGCTGTGGAACGCACGATTTCTCACTTCCGGAACGCACCACCATTGTTCATGACGATAAACGTATTCAGTTCTTTTTCATTGGCGAAGTCCAAATTAGACATAAACAAGGGGGCGTGAGTTCATTCAGCTCACGAGGTGCAGTCCATATTGTGGATATATATAAAAAATATATACATAAAAAACGTATCAGTTACGCAATATGCAGGAATTCATAAAGATAACAATACAATATGGAACAATAATACATATAATAAATAAGTTAAAAATTGAAATACATATGTTTAAAAGGAAGAAAAAACATATATACATACATTATCAAAAAAAGGGAAAAAAGAAGAAGAAGACTATTTAAGGATAAAAGGTACATGTCTACAAAAACCACTTGAGTTCAAACTCACTGTTTAAGCCCAGTGGTACTAGAGTGTGTAATTTATATATCCATTCCATTTCAGTCCTTGCTAATCTGGAGGCTATATTATTATACCTCCAGCTAGGACTGATGGTCTGGATCCCCCAAAAAGTTTTAATACACCCAGGATTTGAGCCATGTACCTTCTTAAAGTGTGCAGACACCGTGTGATTTTCAAAGCCTTTTTTGATGTTATATATATGTTCCGCTAAGCGGACTTTTAGACATCTCGTGGTCTTGCCTACATATACTAATCCACAATTACATTCCAGGGCGTATACCACATTTCTTGTATTACACGTGATGAAGTCTCTTATAGAATACTTATGGCCTTTCACTATAAATTCTTTTATCTTACTTGTGCCTTTTGTATTTCGGCACATCATGCAAAGGCCGCAGCGGTGGAAGCCTTGGCTTCTTTCACTGCTCCTTTTTGGTGCTTCCATTGCGCTTTTTACTACGGTATCCTTGATGGTTTTGGATCGCCGATAGATAAAGCCAGGATGATTTGGTAGATTAGGGCCCAAAACTGGGTCTCTCTGAAGGATAGGCCAATTTTTTTTAAAAATATGTTCAACTTCTTTATGTTGACAATGGTATTTACTAATAAATGACCATTGGAGTCTATCATCAGTTTTTTTCGGTGGTTTAGTCCCAGATAATAAGGAAGTCCTTTCAATGACATCAACTTTTCTTTGAGCTTCCTCTATCTGTTCTTCATTATAACCTTTTTCTAGAAACCTGGAGCTCATTTGTTCTATTTGTTCTTGATAAACGGATTGTTCTGTACAACTCCTTTTTACCCTCAAGAATTGGCTGTAGGGTCATTTTACATATGCCCTATCGGAGAAGATGGAAAAGACCTTGTGATATGCCTATAATATCTATCTGAAATGTGAGTGCAACAAATACAGCATCAAACAAGCATCTGATTTCAGACAATATTGCACTATGGTCTTTTTTTCTCTTTGAGTTTCTTTTTAGATCACAGAGACTCTTTATGAATATACCTTAACACATTGTGTAAGTGTTATATATTTGTAAACTCGCCAGTGGATATACACAAAAATTGTTGTATAAAGTTGAATGATTGGATGATTGCTGGATTGGATGAATGGATGATTGAAGAAAGATTGGATGATTGGATGAAGAATTGGATGGTTGAATGACTGGATGAAAGATTGGATGATTGGATGAAGGATTGGATGATTGGATGATTGAATAAAAGAGAAGAAGATGAAGTCCAGTTGAAACTGTGCTGAGTGAGATCGTAGCTGCAGGACCAGGGATGCGACCACGGATAATAACCGTCAGGAATGAAGGAAGAAGATGACACCCTTTGGGGGGTTAACCTTGTCCTATCCTAATAGGTGGCAGAGGGTTCCGTGATGATATGGTGGAGCAGTGGACGATCAGCAGGGAGATCAGCGAAGACTTTCACCAGGATGTGAAGGAGAGCTTTAGTGGATACTACAGGGATAGCCAGGAGTGACCAATGATGTTAGCGGGTAGACATCATTGTACTGACTGCCGGTCTGGCTCGGCTAGTCAGACTTTAAGAGTAGAGCTGAGCGGTGATTGGCTGCGCGTGTGACCTCACCCTTTAGATCCGCGTAGCATAGGCTGTAGCAACCAAGAAGATGGCCGCCGCCAGATGCGGCGAGGGAAACCAGCCGGCAGAGAATATATGCGGAAGCGCTGCAGCCGGCGCTTCCCAGCCAGAGGCCTAACATGACACGGACACCATCATGGCGGCCCATGCCTCACGCCACCCAGAGCCTGCACAGCAGGAGACTGCACACCATAGCTGTCACCTGGTGGTGACAGAGTGTCGGAACGGCCAGCATGGGTGCAGACAGCCAGCATGGGTATCAGCAGCGGAGGTGAGCACCAAGACAGAGGGTAGCATATCAGAGGTCTGTAGGACCGGGACAGCACAGGGAGCCAGGGTAGCTGAGATGGTGGTCGGGACAGCGATAATATTTGTCTACATTAAGTGCAGCAATAGCCAGAAATATAGGCAAGCTTTTCAACTGCCTGGCTGATATGATAGAATACGCCACATGATTTAACAATTTAAGGTCAAAGTCTTATCCTGTTTTATTAAAAGGGTTATACCCGGAACACACTCCCCTATCCAGAAGTGCACGAATAAATATATTTGCAGTAATAATCTTCTTCGTGCCCATGACATGGTATAAATCTATACAGTGTGTCTAATTGTTGCAACTTTGCAACATTGTGTCATTCCAAACAAAAATAAGCACAAACACTGTTACCAGCATATCAATGCAATTACCTAAGGAGGAAAACCACTAACTTGAATCCCAATAGGGACGATTATATTATATTATATTATATTATAACCTAAACAGGATTTTTTCTTTGACTATAGAGACCTCGCCAGCATATAGCAGATACTGATCTTAAACTAGTATACTAAAGACATTTATTGCACACACGGCATTCCCACATGTGCTGTTTTAACACGCACAGTTTTTCACTTGTTTGTATATATATATATGTATGTTTTTAAATATGTTTCGCTAGTTTTAAATAACAATAATAAAAGTTATTTCTTCTTGTGGAATTATTTATTTTGGTGCACCGCACCCTAGACACACTTTCTCTGTCCCAATTAAAAGATATCTGTATAAAAGACACCTGTCCATGCCCTCAAACAGTCAGGCTGCAACCTCTCCACCATGGCCAAGAACCAGAGAGCTGTGTAAAGGCACCAGGGACAAAATTGTAGAGCTGCACAAGACTGGGATGAGCTACTCCACAATATGCAAGCAGCTTGGTGAGAAAAGATCAACTGTTGGCGCAATTATAAAAAAAATTGAAGAAATACAAGTCCACTGACAATCTCCCCTCGACCCATGCAAGATCTCACCTTGTGGGGTATTAATCTTGAGAATGGTGAGGAATCAGCCCAGAACTACACAGGGGGACCTGGTCAATGACCTTAAGGTAGCTGGGACCACAGTCACAAAGGTTACCATTAGTAACACACTCGTCATGGATTCAAATCCTGCACGGCCCGAAAGGTACCTCTGCTTAAGTCCAGGCCCACCTTAAGTTTGCCAGTGATCATCTGGATGATCCAGAGGAGGATTGGAGAATGTCATGTAGTCAGATGAGAGCAAAATATAACTTTTTGGTATAAACTCCACTAGCCATGTTTGGAGGGAGAAGATTGAGGAGTGGCATCCCAAAAACACCATACCCACTGTGAAGCATTTGAGTGGACACATCATGCTTTGGGGCTGCTTTTCTGCAAAGGGGACAGGACAACTGATCCGTATTAAGGAGAGGATGAATGGGGCCATGTATCATGTGATTTTGGCCATAAACCTCCTTCCCTCAGTAAGAGCATTGAAGATGGAACATGGCTGGGTCTTCCATCATGACAATGACCCCAAACACACCACCCAGGCAACTAAGGAGTGGCTCCGTGAGAAGCATTTCAAAGTCCTGGAGTGGCCTAGCCATTCTCCAGACCTCCACCCAATCAAAAATCTGTGGAGAAAGTTGAAAGTCCATGTTGCCTGGCAACAGCCTCAAAGCATGATATATATGGAGGAGATCTGCATGGAAGAGTGGGCCAAAATACCTGCTACAGTGTGTGCAAACCTGGTCAAGAACTACAGCCAACCAAGGTTATATTACAAATTATTGAGTTTATAGTTTTGATTGTCCAAATATTTATTTTCTGCAAGAATATACAAATAAATTGTTTTAAAACTATACAATGTGATTTCCTGGGAGTTTTTTTCCCCACATTCTGTCTCTCACAGTTGAAGTGTATCTATGATGGAAATTACAGACCTCTCTCACCTTTTTAAGTGGGTCAACTTGCACAATCAGTTGCTGTCCAAATACTTTTTTGTCCCACTGTATTTATATACTATAGTACTTTTCACTAGTCTTCCTGGACCACTGGTGGACCATCGTTGTACCCCAGAGATCCCCCAACAATTAGACATAACAGAGAGAGATACTTAGACTAAACTCTAGCAAGTACACAGTTGTGCCAGCATCATTACAATCTCCGATCATCTACTGTATTAGTAATTTAAAATATAGTGATGACAGTGGGATGATAAGGAATTTGTTCCATATGCAACTATGGATATGGATTTGAGAACTCACACTGAGAACTGAAAACTATCATACAGTTAACTTGTAAAATGTAATTTAATAAAGATTATATTTTAATGTTGTAGTTATGATAAATACCCTTAAGGATGTCTATTAGTACTATGTCAATATGTCACCATTGTAAATTACTCCCCCACCTCCAGTGGCAATTAACCTCAAGGCAAAAGATCCCTCAGTGTCATTACTCCACCTGCACCCCATTATGTTTCTAGATCCCAACTGGTGAAGAATGTGCTACCCCTCCCCCCAATTATTTATGTATATCTAGCAACTGAAGTTGGCCCAGAAAGTCATTTTACCATTTGCTTTTATTCCTGCTTTATAGAGGCTAGGGTGGTAAATTGAGGTTAGAATTGCACCATGATGTACCGTGCTTATATTGTCGGCACACAAGAAGCAGTCTGTAGTTAAGTTTTAGCTTTGTATGGAGCAGACCCCAATTAAAGCTTTCACCACTTAACTGGTCATTATTTCAGCAATGTGTCAATTATTTAGATTTATTTATATTAACACATATTTTATAAATGTATTAACATAGTTTATTTTAAGAAATATGTCAATGAATTTTCCTACATTCCACCTTGTTCAAAGGCCCCAATTGAAACACTACTATCCCAGCAGTAACAACAGGGGCGTAACTACCATAGGTGCAGGGGGTGCAGCTGCTATGGGGCCCAGAGCTGAAGGGGGCCCATCTTTGCTGTCAAACTAATATGTTTTGCATACATTTATCACCATCAGTTGCTAAATAGGGGGCCCTTACAAACTTTTGCTATGGGGCCTATGAATATCTAGTTACGCCTCTGAGTAACAATACACCCACAAAAGCAATAGATCCCTAGTAGGTCCCACCAAATAAGGTAATTATTTCTATTTTACCATCCCACCCCATCACGCAGTGCCCATACATTTTTGGTGGGCAGGGGAACGCAAGAGAAAAACCGGAAGGCAGGTGGAGGGGAGGGGGAGGGAGAAAAGCTGGTGAGATAGGGATATTTAGGTAAAAGTTGGTGGCAAATGAGCATTTGAGAGAAACATTTTGATCAGAGTGAGAGAAAATGCTGGTGGCCAGATGAATATGTTTTGGAATAAATGGTGGAGATTTTTATTTTTTATTAAAATTTTTCATCTGCTTTAAAAAAGCCCAAACAAATATAAAAAGCATCTGTACAGTATATTCTTATTTTTTTTTCTGCATTGTTTAAAAATCTAACATTTGAACCCTTTTTATAAATACTGTATCTGCCCCTGGACAGCAGTGGAATCTGGACAAAGTTCTGGATCGTACATTAGAACATCTGGACTGCAGCCTTGGAGTAGCTAAGAATTATTTATATTATTGACTACTGTGTATGATATGCGCTCAAGCCACGCCAAGGTCACGCCACGTCAGCTAGCCCAGGGTTCTTGCTTGGGAACCAGCATGACCATTGCAATATCCTCTGTAGTGACAGTAATATCACAAAATACCATATTTTACAACCTTTGGAATACCTCCTCTGGGAATGAGCAGCCTGGTCTACACTGAGGGGGCCATGACATGGCAAAAGGGGTGATATTAGGGGTTGTAGTGACATGACACCTTATTGTGGCTCTGCCCCAACTAGACTTTAGATTAGCATTTACTGCCATTGTAAATAATCAGGCGCGCCACCTGGTTTTTGTGAACACAACACTGTATCACTAGTCAACTGAGGAGCTGCTATGGGGGACAGGGGTCCTTTAAAAATCTTGACCATTATGCAAATGATAAAAATGTGATTTATTTGTTGTGTAAAATTGCAATATGTTCTCCAGCTACAGAATCAGTGTAAGATAGAGTTAGAGAATTGTATACTTAAAGTTTATCAGCATTTTTTATATTTAAAATTTAAGGACAATAAATAATAATAATCACAATTTATAAAGAGTACATATGACACAATAAATAATAACACCAATTTATTGACATAGCACAGTAAAAAAAAAATCTGAACTACACAGTATAAAGAATATACTAACTACTGTATAAATAAAGATTCCAAGGGCTAAAATGACTCATGGCACCTGTTTATACTTTATACATGAAGCACTCTGCCTCCTACAATATCTACATAAGTGTGTGTGTGTGTGTGTGTGTGTTCCATGATAACTCTCGAATGCTTTAACTAATCACCTTCAAACTTTGCACACTACCTTATCATCTTAAGGTACAATTAATTTCAAAAATGGGTTTAATAGGACCACCCCTTAAGACTGCTGTCGTAAAGGTCCATGCTACAGTATTTATGTTGTTTCTTGCATTGTAATATGTCTTTAGAAAGCTTATGACTTTCTGAATACAACCAGGGCCCCCGGTAAAAAAAGGAAGTGGTCAACAGGAGAAGTGTGGCCACGACCCTGTAAAAAAACAACACAATTTGATGTCACTGAATACAACACAATAAACAGACTCCCTTAAGTGGACCCTTAACCCCTTTAGTGGTGGGTTTGTCCTACCCTAGTAATACTCATCACAGAAGGGGCAGCCGCTGCAGCAGTCCCTGCCCCCTGGGGCTGCTTCTGCTGGCTTCAGCTGTTTGTGGCCACTTGGAGAAGTTTGGGGCCGCTTGGGGGGGGGGGGGTTCAGCCACTCAGCCATTTGTCTGTTTGGGCATTCCTGTGTTCACGGACTGATATACTGATTTCATAGATAAGTTTGTTACATTTGTAGCAGGGTTTTTTGCAAAGCACAATGAATACTCCAAAGGAACAGCAGATTGTGAGCAGATTGTAAGACAATCACGCACATAATCTCCTCACGATCGGCATACGACCAGAATCCGATTCGATCACGACCTGTACCCAGTTGAATGGTCCTTTACAGATCCTACCTGCTGCAGGTAGGATCTGTAAAATGACCAAACGACCAGCGCATCAGATCGGAATCGGATCAGAAATAGCCCCAAACACTCCCAATTTACATACAATCGGACAATATTGTATCTAAATCTGGTGTTTTGAGGCCAAATCCTTCTGGTGTGTACCCTACATAAGGCTCTATCTCCTTTGAACAGTGCCCAATTTATTGGAGTATATTTTTGGGTTAGTGTTTATTTAACACAGGCTAATTTATGTCCTTTGATTAGCTGGTCATGTGACCTCAGCTGTAGGCTCTCCTAATTAGACCTGGTATATCTGTTGACATAGAGGGAAGTTCTCTAAATTAGAACTACTAAGTGAGAAATTACAAAGTGGGAATTACTCATAAAGAACAGTTAAAAAACAGTTGAAAAACATTGAACAACATCAAGCAAGTTAAATACAATACTTATTACACATTATTACTATACTTATCCACTCTACTTAACCCTATATCAAACATACACACAATCACATCATGCTCACCAAACTGCTACTTCTCATTTCACTACATGGAATACTCCGCACACTTCAACCATCTTATAATCTCCCTGACACTTACCACTCAGTGCACATAGCCTCTTCTATTATTCACTCCCTTCTTTTAAACACTCATGAACTCTTTACTTACTTCTCTACTTGTACTTTCACATCCACATCCCACCACCAATACAAAAAAACACAAACCTCCACCTATATCTATATCTCCTTTCTAATCGTATTAGCTGGTGACATAGCACCAAAGCCAGACCCCAACCACTTGTCCCACTCAGATTTAACTGGTTGTAAGCCTAGAAATTCAGCTAACCTCATAAATATCACATGCCTCCCACCACACACCAAACAACTTGAATGTGCCCTTTTAATTGTTTGCAATAAATTAAAATCCATCCATGACTTCTTCATCTCTCACAACTTCAACCTGCTGGCCAATACAGAAACCTGGCTCACACAATTAGACACGGCCTTGCCTGCAGCACTGTCACATGGTGGTTTCCACTTCACTCACACCTTCAGGCTTGGTAACTGTAAAGGAGGTGGGGTTGGTATATTATTGTCACAAGCCTTCACATACTCACTTTCCTTCCTTTCCAACTCAAGTTCCTTCACTCACATTTACGTAATTTGAAGTTCACTCTATTCGGGTTTTTTCCCCTTTCTCTCTGCGTGTTGCTGCTATCTATGGCCCACCTGGGCTTCCCAAAATTCAATTTGGGATTTTTTTCTCTGACATCTCCACTACTATCCTGGGTGACTTCAATATTGCTATTGACAGTCCACCATCTTTGCATGCTTCCAAACTCATCTCTCTAAACTCCTCTCTTGGTCTCTCCCAGTGGTTTGATGCCTCTACTCATAAGGAAGGCCACTGCCTTGACCTTGTTTTCACCAGGGTTTTACTAACACTCCCTTCCCTCTCTCTGATCACAATCTCATTACCCTCTCACTCTCCTCCATTACCCCAAGCTCACTGACACTGAAATCATGCAAGCCTACTCTAACCCGCAGAAATACTAATGCTATTAATTTTCCAAAACTTGCCACCTCCCTGCAACAACAGCTCTCACTAATTTCTACATTTACCTCTCCTGACTCTGCTGTTTCCCACCTCTACTAGACTCTTGAAACAGCCCTTGATGAAGTGGCTCCAGCTACCCATTACACCAAAGTAGACTTAGATGCCAACCGTGGCACTCCAAAACAACAAGACAACTACGAAATTTGTCACTTATAGTAGAACGCCAGGGGTGTAAATCTCGTAATATGACTGATTTCCTCACATATAAGACTAGCTACCACTCCTACTGCAATGCTTTGGACACTGCCAAACAAACATACTACCTATTTCTCATATCTTCTCATGCCACCAACCCAAAGGGACTTTTTAACACATTTATGTCTCTTCTGTACCCTCCCCCACCAGCTACCGTCAGTGCACAAGAACTTGCCTCCTACTTTAAGGACAAGATTGATAACATCCGAGATGAAATGGTATGCTTTTCCACAACCTCTAACCCCCTTTCTTCCCCACCTGAACCCTCTGGCACTTTCTCTTCATTTGAGCCCACAAATGAAAAGCAAGTATCCACACTCTTCTTATCCTCCTACTCTACTACCTCTCCTCTTGATCCTATACCTGCACAAGTCATTAAAAATCTATCTCCTGTGCTTATTCCAACCTTAACTAAAATCTGCAACCTCTCTCTTGCTACTGGTACTTTTCCTTCTCTGCTCAAACATGCAGTGATTACTCCCATTCTAAAAAAACACAATTCTGACCCTAATTCTCTCTCTAACTATCGTCCTATCTCTCAGCTCCCATGCCTCGCCAAGCTACTGGAGAGACTTGTCTACTCTTGCCTCACACACTTTCTTAATTCTCAAACCCTATTAGACCCGCTTCAGTCAGGCTTTCGCTCTCAACACTCCCCTGAGACAGCACTGATTAAAGTGGTGAATGATCTGGCAACTGCTAAGTTTAAAGGTGATTACTTACTACTTATTTTTCTAGATCTTTCTGCTGCGTTTGACACTGTGGATAACACTCTTCTCTTATAAACTACACTTCCTAGGTCTTAATGATACAGCCCTTTCCTCGTTCACATCCTACCTATCTGATCGCTCTATAAGTTTTTGCTTCTCTGACTCTACTTCCTCTTCACTACCTCTGTCAGTCGGAGTTCCGCAAGGCTCAGTCTTAGGTCCTCTGCTTTTCTCAATCTATACTTCCTCTCTTGGTAAACTAATCAGCTCTTTCGGATTTCAGTATCACTTATATGCGGATGATACTCAAATCTATCTATCAACCCCAGAGTAGTCACCAGTGGTTTTGGGCCATGTTATTGAATGTCTCTCTGCCATCTCATCTTGGATGTCTTCTCGCCAACTCAAACTCAATATTTCCAAAATGGAATTACTTATTCCCACCAACTAAGAACAGTTACCATCCTGATTTCTACCCCACAAGCTTGTTGCTTAGGGATCATCCTCAACTCTGAACTGTCCTTTCTTCCCCACTTTCAATCTGTCTCCAAATCATGTTACATGCATCTAAAAAAAACATATCCAAAATATGACCCTATCTCGCACAAGACACTACCAAATCTCTTATCCATGCACTCATTATATCCCACATTGATTATTGCAATAGTCTCCTAACTGGTCTTCCCAAGAATAGACTCTCAGCACTGCAATCCATTTTAAATGCTGCTGCTGCTAGGCTGATCTTCCTTGCAAGATGCTCATCGTCTGCTGATCCGCTTTGCCAGTCCCTCCATTGGTTGCCTGTATCTTACCGTATTCAATATAAAACACTTTTACTCGCATATAAAGCTATTAACCATACTGCACCAGCCTATATCTCTTTACTTATCACAAAATATCTCCCAACTCGACAACTCCAAGATCTGCGTCACTCTTCTGCACGGATCACTAGCTCCCATTCACTATTACAGGACTTTTATCTGGCTGCTCCCATCCTATGGAATGCCCTTCCACGCACAATAAGACTCTCCACTTGCCTCCAAACTTTCAAGTGTTCCCTGAAAACTCACCTCTTCAGGCAAGCCTATCATATTTAAGTTCTACACGCATAACCCTCTGAGACACTTATGTATTATATAGCTTCCCTTCTGGACTTGAAACTTGGTGGGACTGCTATGCTATTACTGGTTCCTGTCCTTGTGTTTCCCTCCTTAAACCCATATCGATTGTAAGCTTGCAGCAGGGCTCTCCTACCTCCAAGTCTGTCTGTTGTTACCCTGTTTGTTTTATCACTGTCTACTATTGTAAAGCGCAATGGAATCTGCTGCGCTATATAAGAAACTGTAAATAAATTAATGAATTAATTAGGGACAAATCCGCAGCTGTTAATTGCTCTAAGCAAGATTAGGTAAAGATGTTGTAACGTCAGCCATCTATATCCTCTGCAATTGAGTCGTTTAAATTGGGTGACCAGGATTTGTCAGTATGCAACACATAAAGGGTGTGGTACCATGAGCACGATCTAAGTGAATGATAAAAGTTTTATGGGGCATAACACATTTCATATATGAGAGAACAGACAACTTGGCGACAGATGCCACAGTTTACTCTTGACCATAACAAACAAGTAACCAAAACATTATTATATAGCATAAATATACTGTATTCCACACATATTATAATAATAATAATAATAATTTTATTTGTACAGCACTTTTCTCCTGCAAGACTCAATGTTGATTTACATACTGTACGTCACAAACATTGTACATTGGGCCCGATTCAGACTTGCTCTCTGGGATGCAAATTCAGATTATCCGATGAACGCATATGTGCCGTACGTAAGATAATTGACAGCCAGTGGCCATTTGTGGGTGGCATGCCAGCGTTTTTTGGGAGTGCCCCATAAAATACAGGTGGTGGCCGCCCGCTGGGAGGGAGGGCCTCTGACAGAGGTGCCCATACACTTCGTAACTTGCCAAAACCGTCCAAAATCGGCACAAATCAGATGTTTTTGACAACCCCTCTGACCCGATGCACGATCCCATGTGCATCGGATCTGAGTGGGGAGTTCGGAGTGTCTGCACATTAAAATTATGCAATCAGACCTCTCAGTGGCACATAGCAGGTGCTTTTTAGCACACTCCTATGTGCAGCAGCAGGGTCCATGCGGCAGGGGGCGTACAGATGGGTCCGTGGGGCAGGCAGCGTGGTCCGTGCAGTGGAGGGGCGGGCACCAGGGTCCTTGCAGCGGTGGGCGGGCAGCGGAGTTGGAGCAGCGGCTGGGAGATAGTAGTGGCATTTGATGTGAGGCGGGGTGGGAAGCAGCTGGTGAATTAGAAAAAAATATTTTGAAAAGACAGGTCAGACGCTGATTGGCTGAGAGAATTTTCTCAGCCAATAACCGGCCGGCCAGTCTTTCCAAGATATTTTTTCAAATTCACCAGCCGCTTCCCACCAAGCCTCTCAGCAAATGCTGCTTCTACAGATGAAGCCACACTCGTTATTGCCCTCACCGGCGTACCTATCGCTGTGGCCCATCGGCAAATCTGGGGAGTGTGCAACTCCACCGCTCACACGCCTCGATCCCAACATGTGGGAACATGTGCAGGTGCGCCAGCCGGCAGATATGAGCATCTGGTGCCCCAGCGGCAATAACGAGTGGAGCTCCATCTGTAGCTTCCAGCTGCCACTCCAATCATGCTGACCGTACCCCCACCAACCAAACCCCGTTGCCCGCCCCCTGCCGCTGCCAGGTCCCTGAGGGTTTTTTAACATGCAATTTATCGAATGCAAAAATGGCACATCCAGTACCAAATCGTTAGTGAGCCCTCCCGGGCAAACTGGTCCACTAGTTGTACTAGTGTATAGGGGCCTTAAATCTAGACTTACTCGGAGCTGCTAATAGGGGGTAATCCATGGGATGATAAATAATTACAAATACATTTCCCCCTGTGTGCACATGGGCAGGATTTCAATCTAGATGGTGGCATGGGATGGCAATTTCCAACATTTGTAGACCAGCGATCAGGTCTGAAGGCAATAAAGCCCATCAAACTGAATTATCTAGAGGGTACAACAGGCATAGGCCTCTATTCTGGTGCACTCGTAAAGGCAAATTCCTTCTCAAATGGATAAAACCATGTACACTCCGGGGGGGGGGGGGGGGGTGTAACATAGTGAGTAATTTAGATGTGGGTGAAATATTTTGTTTCTGTGCAGGGAAAATATTGATTGTTTTATTTTTTCACTGCAATTTAGATCTCATGGTTTTGTCCATTTGAGAAGGAAGTTGCCCTTGCGAGTGAACCAGAATAAGGGCCAAAATGCAGAGTTGGTGCAGACATTGTGGGTAAACATTTATTTTGGTTATATATTCCAGCAATGCCATATGGTAACAGGGGGGTGCCCTGGCGGTCCGTCTAAAGGGTCACCTTTTTATACTATCCCTCTGGGATCACATATGGGCATAGGACTCGCTCACTCCTCGTCCTATACCTTGCAACAAGACGAGTGAGCAGCAGAAGTCTGGTGTACTATAGAAGTCCCAACTTTATGCAAAACATATCAGAGATATCATCTTTTACCTTGACCAATGATTAAATCCTTATCACTACCTAATGAGTGAATAATAGGAGCACTGTTAACGGATCAGGTACAAGGAAATAAGATGGTCATTTTTTCACATATCTCTGGATGCTGACTAGCTATAGAAATGGTCTACAATCTGACCGGCTAGCACAAAAATATTCGCAAATCTAAAGGTGCCCATACACGCTCGGATCCCGGCGTGCGTTCTGGGCTACAATAGCATCCATCACATTGCATTGCATGCCTTGTGCATGCAATGTAATGTGATGTGATGAAAAGCAAGTACAAAAAGTATGTGCAGCACATACTTTTTGTACTGTGCGATGAGGTGCTGCGGGAGCGCGCACCTCAAAGCACACATCGCACCGCCGGGATCGGTGCGTGTATGGGCTCCTTAAGGCATGCGTATGGAAAACATTAACATATCCTTTTTTTCTTGTTGTGTGCGAATAACCATATACAATAAAAAAAATCTAAATAAAATGTTTGGTACTTGTTTCCTAGCACGGCCACAATCGGGAGTGGTCGCGGCTCTTATTTAGTGCACTTTAAGGGCCGCGATCACCCCCGACGGACGCGATTCTCTTGATTTTTTGTAATCCTGTGTATCGTGTACCATGCTTCAATTACCGCGACACGACCGACGCGATAATTGAAGATTTTCCTGAAATCGGGTGGATTACCAGATATCGGTCCCATCGGGAGCACTAAATGACAGGATTTTTTGTCCCCGACGCGACCGACGCGATAATTGAAGAATTCAACGATATCGGGTATTTTACCATATATCGGTCCCATCGGGAGCACTAAATGTCAGTATTCAATGCCCCCGACGCGACCGACGCGATTTTTTTTATTGCAAGCACCCATTTTATGGTTTTACATGGCTGCTTCCAAATCAACCCCACATTTACACCCACATTTACAAGTTGCACCCTATTTTTAACTACACCTCAACTATCGGTCCCATCGGGAGCACTGAATGTCAGTATTCAATGCCCCTGACGCGAGCGACGAAATGTTTTTTAATGCAAGCACCCATTTTATGGTTTTACATGGCTGCTTCCAATAGAACCCCACATTTACACCCACATTTACAAGTTGCACCCTATTTTTAACTACACCTGAACTATCGGTCCCATCGGGAGCACTGAATGTCAGTATTCAATGCCCCTGACGCGAGCGACGAAATGTTTTTTATTGCAAGCACCCATTTACAATTTACACCCTATTTATAACTACACCTGAACTATCGTTCCCATCGGGAGCACTGAATGTCATTATTCAATGGCCCTGATGCGAGCGACGCAATATTTTCTATTGCAAGCACCCATCTCATGGTTTCACATGGCTGCTTCAAATTTAACCACACATTTACACCCGAAATAATAAATAACACGACACATGATAATAGATTTCAACACTTTTATTGAAAAATTTTTTTTTTTTTACGTTTATTTTTTTTTAAAAGTATTGAAATTTTTTTTTTTTTTTTGCTTTATTTTTATTTTACGGAAACATATTTTAGAACATTACATACAAATAAATCAATAAATAAAAATATTATGTTTTTTTTCTTTTTTCTTTTTTGTTTTTTTTTGTCTTTTTTTAATTTTTTATTTTTTAACAATATAAATGTCATTTTTGGTATATTTTGTGTCATTTTTCTTTTTGTTTTTAATTTTTTTTTTTAACAATAAGAATATCATTTTTTTTTTTTTTTTTTTTTTGCAAAATTATTTACAGTTAACACACAGAATACAAACTCAGAAGAAGTTGATCGATCAGTACAAAGAGAATAGATGCCTGGCTATCACAACCAGGCAAATTGAAATGAGGCGTGGGAAGATCACGGCACACTACAAAACAGTGCCCACTAATGCAAACAATCACATGAATCCGAAAGAAGTTACAAATATGCAGAACAGTGGTTAGTGAAGGAGCAAAACTAGTACAGCCATCGCAAAATTCAGGAAGACCGCACTGCAACGTTCACCAACCAAAATTGTAGTACATGACTAAAAACTCATTATTATAGAGTACTCAGAAAGGAAGAGAAACAAGAACATTGCTGCCAAATTATAAATTAAAAGTCAAATTAGCCAAATTAATAATTTAAATAACGCTCTTCGCCTGGGGTGGAGGGCTGCACATTCCGCAATGCGGAGTACACAGCCCCAGGCAAAGTCGAGGGATCAGTGGGAGGTGGCATAGGGGGTCCCGGCGCATAGTAAGGGGCAGGCGGAGGAGCAACCGGCGCACTGAACATGGGGGGGTGATGTGGGTGTGGGCGTGGTGGCTGTCTGTGCGCATTGCGGCATGACGTTCCGTTGCAGTCAGCACAGATATCATCCTCTGCTGCCTGCAACATCAGGCCATACAGCACACGCTTAAAGTGGTGTTGTGTTGATCCCTTCCACTTTCGCATTTCTGCGCACACATGATTCGTAAACATTTTGCAATCATCTGGGGGATTGTTTACTGCTTCCTCCTTGTATGGGCAGCAATATTCCTGGCCGGTAGCAGCAGGTCTTGTCGCCCGTCTCCTTCTACGCCTCCTGGGGGGAGCTGATGAGGTGCTCGCCACCACAGGAGGCGCCACCTCCGACAACGACTCACCCTGCTGCGACGACTCAGAGGGAACTACTACGTCAGCACTCTCCTGTGCACTGGATGAAGAGTCTTCATCCGTAGCAGCTCCCTCTGCTTCCCTCCTTCCTTGCTCCTCCACAATAAAGAGCATACGGTCATAGTACCACAACTTTGGCTGGTACACATCTGCAGGGTCAGTTCCTGAAGATCGCGACTGCTGGACCCGATTGTGCTCCTTCACCAGCACTGTCCGCATATTAGTGAACTTCTTTCGGACCCACGTGATGTCTGCATTAGGGACACGTCTCATAGCGTAGGCCGAGATCTTCCCAAAGGCCTCATTCCTCTTTGCCTGGTTGTGAAAATCTATGTGATCTTGTCGCCACAGACATCTATTCTCTTTGTAGAGATCGATCAACTTCTTCATGAGATTTTTATCAACCTGACGGGCCATTCTGTAAAAAAAAAAAAAAAATTAGGTTTACACTATTAAAATGAACGCACTGCACTGTTATTCATTAACACACTACAAAAAAACCACTAATATTTACCTCAGTCAGTAGCAGTTTTAAACTAATTCCCTTAAAGGGCCAAAAAATCACAATCAAACTGAAATAGAATCCGCAAAAAAAACAAAGCTTTTATCTGAGATATTGATAGCATATGATATAATAAATGCAATTTACACCACATTTGACAGCACAAGTAATTATATATTTGTGTCCCTCCACTATCCACACGCACCCGAAGCGTTGCAAGCGCAGTGAGCCCCGCGAGGGGACGCAAATACCTTCACAGGTAAACGCGTCCCTTCGCGGGCTTCACAAGTGTCCACATCACCACGGACACCTGTGAAGCCCGCGAAGGGACGCGCTTACCTGTGAAGGTATCCGCGTCCCCTCGCCACGCTTCGGGCTCGGTGGCTCGCTGCGCTCGCCACACTATTATATTCTCAACTCCACGCCGACGTGGATAGTAGGGCATGAAAAGGTCGGAGGACGCGTACCGCCGCCCCTCGCGGGGCTCGCTGCGCTCGCCACGCTTCGGGTTCACGTGGATAGTGGGGGTGGTACACTGTGAAAAAAAGTCATTTTGGGTACATTAACAAATTAATTAGAAGCACAATTTAAGCACAACTTACATTATTCCGTGCAAAAATGGAATTATCAATTAAACCTTCCTTTTGAGGCGTTTATTCACCGATAACCGCAACTGCAATTCCACAAAACAAATAAAAAAAACATCAATAATCAAAATGGAATGACATACAAATCTACCCCCACTATCCACGTGAACCCGAAGCGTGGCGAGCGGCGGCGGTACGCGTCCTCCGACCTTTTCATGCCCTACTATCCACGTCGGCGTGGAGTTGAGAATATAATAGTGTGGCGAGCGCAGCGAGCCACCGAGCCCGAAGCGTGGCGAGCGCAGCGAGCCCCGCGAGGGGACGCGGATACCTTCACAGGTAAGCGCGTCCCCTCGCGGGCTTCACAGGTGTCCGTGGTGATGTGGACACCTATGAAGCCCGCGAAAGGACGCGCTTACCTGTGAAGGTATCCGCGTCCCCTCGCGGGGCTCGCTGCGCTCGCCTCGCTGCGCTCGCCACACTATTATATTCTCAACTCCACGCCGACGTGGATAGTAGGGCATGAAAAGGTCGGAGGACGCGTACCGCCGCCCCTCGCGGGGCTCGCTGCGCTCGCCACGCTTCGGGTTCACGTGGATAGTGGGGGTTGTACACTGTGAAAAAAAAGTCATTTTGGGTACATTAACAAATTAATTAGAAGCACAATTTAAGCACAACTTACATTATTCCGTGCAAAAATGGAATTATCAATTAAACCTTCCTTTTGAGGCGTTTATTCACCGATAACCGCAACTGCAATTCCACAAAACAAATAAAAAAAACATCAATAATCAAAATGGAATGACATACAAATCCACCCCCACTATCCACGTGAACCCGAAGCGTGGCGAGCGCAGCGAGCCCCGCGAGGGGCGGCGGTACGCGTCCTCCGACCTTTTCATGCCCTACTATCCACGTCGGCGTGGAGTTGAGAATATAATAGTGTGGCGAGCGCAGCGAGCCACCGAGCCCGAAGCGTGGCGAGCGCAGCGAGCCCCGCGAGGGGACGCGGATACCTTCACAGGTAAGCGCGTCCCCTCGCGGGCTTCACAGGTGTCCGTGGTGATGTGGACACCTATGAAGCCCGCGAAGGGACGCGCTTACCTGTGAAGGTATCCGCGTCCCCTCGCGGGGCTCGCTGCGCTCGCCACGCTTCGGGCTCGGTGGCTCGCTGCGCTCGCCACACTATTATATTCTCAACTCCACGCCGACGTGGATAGTAGGGCATGAAAAGGTCGGAGGATGCGTACCGCCGCCCCTCGCGGGGCTCGCTGCGCTCGCCACGCTTCGGGTTCACGTGGATAGTGGGGGTGGTACACTGTGAAAAAAAGTCATTTTGGGTACATTAACAAATTAATTAGAAGCACAATTTAAGCACAACTTACATTATTCCGTGCAAAAATGGAATTATCAATTAAACCTTCCTTTTGAGGCGTTTATTCACCGATAACCGCAACTGCAATTCCACAAAACAAATAAAAAAAACATCAATAATCAAAATGGAATGACATACAAATCCACCCCCACTATCCACGTGAACCCGAAGCGTGGCGAGCGCAGCGGTACGCGTCCTCCGACCTTTTCATGCCCTACTATCCACGTCGGCGTGGAGTTGAGAATATAATAGTGTGGCGAGCGCAGCGAGCCACCGAGCCCGAAGCGTGGCGAGCGCAGCGAGCCCCGCGAGGGGACGCGGATACCTTCACAGGTAAGCGCGTCCCCTCGCGGGCTTCACAGGTGTCCGTGGTGATGTGGACACCTATGAAGCCCGCGAAAGGACGCGCTTACCTGTGAAGGTATCCGCGTCCCCTCGCGGGGCTCGCTGCGCTCGCCACGCTTCGGGCTCGGTGGCTCGCTGCGCTCGCCACACTATTATATTCTCAACTCCACGCCGACGTGGATAGTAGGGCATGAAAAGGTCGGAGGACGCGTACCGCCGCCCCTCGCGGGGCTCGCTGCGCTCGCCACGCTTCGGGTTCACGTGGATAGTGGGGGTTGTACACTGTGAAAAAAAGTCATTTTGGGTACATTAACAAATTAATTAGAAGCACAATTTAAGCACAACTTACATTATTCCGTGCAAAAATGGAATTATCAATTAAACCTTCCTTTTGAGGCGTTTATTCACCGATAACCGCAACTGCAATTCCACAAAACAAATAAAAAAAACATCAATAATCAAAATGGAATGACATACAAATCTACCCCCACTATCCACGTGAACCCGAAGCGTGGCGAGCGCAGCGAGCCCCGCGAGGGGCGGCGGTACGCGTCCTCCGACTTTTTTCATGCCCTACTATCCACGTCGGCGTGGAGTTGAGAATATAATAGTGTGGCGAGCGCAGCGAGCCACCGAGCCCGAAGCGTGGCGAGCGCAGCGAGCCCCGCGAGGGGACGCGGATACCTTCACAGGTAAGCGCGTCCCCTCGCGGGCTTCACAGGTGTCCGTGGTGATGTGGACACCTATGAAGCCCGCAAAGGGACGCGCTTACCTGTGAAGGTATCCGCGTCCCCTCGCGGGGCTCGCTGCGCTCGCCACGCTTCGGGCACGGTGGCTCGCTGCGCTCGCCACACTATTATATTCTCAACTCCACGCCGACGTGGATAGTAGGGCATGAAAAGGTCGGAGGACGCGTACCGCCGCCCCTCGCGGGGCTCGCTGCGCTCGCCACGCTTCGGGTTCACGTGGATAGTGGGGGTGGTGTTAACAATTCTGGGGGCCATTTCACACTTCGATTACCAACCACTTTACATGCACATTACTATAAAGTAGACACAGCATACTGCCTGCTGCACCATTTCAATAACAAGCACAACACACCTCAAACTGCTCTATTTAACAAATATGTACCAAGAAATCATTACAGTCTATGTCACCATGCATTACTATCAGAAACAACAGACTATTCTGTATGTATTATAACACACAGTACATCATTTCCAGGCACATGATATTCTCTGCACATAAACCTGTGTTATCCATATTATCATTATTGCCATGACACTAAAGTCATACACTTCATAAACTACTGCACATAAACACTTTCTAGCTATTTAGATAAGCACTACCCCTTGAACATAAGCATTATCCACTCTATACAGCCAATGATAACCCCCTAATCCTCAAAAAAATGATATATGAAGGACACATGTATAACCACAGTAAGCGCCCCTACCCCTCCAAATCCCCCCCTCCCACCCCACCCCCACCCCACCCCCACCCTCCTAAGCTTGTATATATTCCTCACAAACCCAAAGGCCCACCTATGCTCAGTAATTCTCTAAATCTACTTACTGTTTTGTGCAGGGGCAGGGAGCCAGACACAGCTGCTGCGTATTGCTGAGTGATTACCATCAAAATGGCTGCTGATGTCCTTCCCCAGAGTGCTTTTGGCGCGTTTTTTCCGGCAGGCAGAAATATCGCGTCGGTCGGGCGGTGATGTTACGCTCACGACAATGCATAAGACCGACCGACGCGATATTTCTTTGTATATTGACGGTGTAGCGCGTAATACGGGGAGTTACTTCGCAATTGATCGGTCGCGTCGGTCGGAGCCATTGTAAAATGCTCCCGACGCGACGGACATGTTAAGAACAGTATTAAGCACTGTATAGTGCTTATACTGATCGGTCGCGTCGGTCGGAGCCATTGTAAAATGCTCCCGACGCGACGGACATGTTAAGAACAGTATTAAGCACTGTATAGTGCTTATACTGATCGATCGCGTCGGTCGGAGTCGTTGTAAAACGGCCCCGACGCGACGGACATGTTAAGATCAGTATTAAGCACTATATAGTGCTTAATCAAGTACATGTCACGTCGGTCGGCAGCATTGAGCTGTTAAGCTCACAGTACATTGCGGCCTAAGCGATATGCTTTTAAACATGTCAACATGTGTATCATGTCGACATGTCGACTAAACATGTCAACTTCAAGTTGATCATGCTTAGTATGCTTAAAAAAAGTGGTTCTCTGTGTCCAAACCATGGTGAGGGCCCCAAGCCCCAGAAGCCTATGCAAATTATAATGTTAATAACCCACACACGCTTCTTGGGGTTTGCTGCGCTTACCACGATTTTGACTTAGTGCTCCACTACACTCACCGCACTCCAAAAATTATTTGGATAGTGGTGGTGTGACTCCATAGCATTCATCCATCACAAATCATTCACCTGAGACAAGAAACACAAGTGTTTTAAAAGCATTTTTGAAATTTTACTTTTCAAAAGAAAATAGAAAAACTGTATATAATCAATGGCAAACAAAACATATCACATGAGCATTAATGGGGGAAACAGAAATGGGGGTAAATCTCAAGAGTCCTTGGGCAATAAAGTCAGGGCAATTAGTATGCGGGCAAAAGGGTTCTCTTGTCCCAGGCTCTTCCGCCACATGAATTCTTCAAGATAGCTCTGGAGCATATGCCTGGCGGTGCCCCTGTGGCGTTTATTCCGCCACTTACATGCCCCCCACATCCGTTCAACATTCTGGGTATGAACCCCTGTTGTAGGGTCTACAAAGTTATAACGGTGGTTAACCTGGGCATGTTCATATCCTGCAGCATTCAGCTGGGCCGTACTGTAGGCTCTCCAGCAATCGGTGTACACATGAGACCCCGGCTCCACAAACTGCAGGATAGCTTGCATGAGGGTGTTGGCGTCCCGAGTGGCAACCTTGGTGGCGAAACACTGCCCTGTTTCTCTGCATATGCCACCAAATACCCATTGCTGAGGCAAAACTCGGCCAACATTGGTCTGCCTTTTGACGAAGAGGGTCTCATCCACCTCAACGATCATGCCGGGACCTCCGATCCGGCGCTGCGGCTGCGCCATGAGGTCCAGCAGGCAGGCCTCCCTCATGTACTTATTGTACAGGACAGCCGTCTTCTTAGAGAGGGACAAATTCTTCTCGCAGTAGTCAATGCTGGTAAATTCCTGCACCCAGGAAAATATGAAGCGGACCAGCGTTAAGAAAGGCAAACGACAGCCAGGAAAGAACAGTCCTGCTCTCAGACTCCTCTTCAAACGGCAGTCCCTCACGTTACAGCGCCACATGGTCTCCTTCAAATTCAGCCGCATCGGATGACCATTGTCGCATGTAGCCTCTGATGGCAGCAGATGATGGCGCTGCAGAAACGCCACTGCCTCCTCCTCACTTGTAGGCAGTGAGAACATATTCACCTCAGCCATCTCAGAGGTCTTGAAATCACCCACAGAGCACTCCACAGCAGACCAATCCACAGCTCAGGACTAACGATCAGCACGGCTCAGGGTCAGGATCAGCAGAAATCAATCGCAGAATAATCAGGATCAGCAATAATCCACTGGAACAGCAGCAATCCGCAGCACAAGGCTCAGGATCAACAGCAAATAGTATTCAAAGCACAAGATCAATCAGGGAGATATCACCAACAAAGGATCAATCAGCCAAGAAATCACCAGCAACTGAATACACGTCTCACTCCTACCGAGACAAACCCACAAAGGCAGTAGGGGAAAAAATAACAGAAGGGGCTGTCAAAGTAAGGGGCTGGACTATCACAGTAAATATTGACATTGATGCTGTAACTGAGCAGATTACAGAGGGAAGATTTCATATTGACATAGAAACACACACTCCAACACATTAAAACATATGTTACTAGGTAGATTTTATAGGGGGTTGAACTATATAGATTAATTGGGCCTATTAAAAAGGGCCTAAACAGCGGGAAAATCGTTGGGCCAATGGGACAGATGAAAATCGTGTGCATCGTGAGCATCGGGGGGTTTTCCTTAAACATGCGACGCGACCGACGCGATTTAATAGAAAGATCGTGAGAAAAGAAGTAAATCGGTAGTATCGCGTCGGTCGGGGGTACACAATTGAAAGGGCCCCGACTCAATCAACAAGATGCCGATATGAAAACCGACGCGAAAAAAATACATCGTGAGTACATAACTATATCGGGGGTATCTTATCGGTCGGGAGCATCGTTACCATACAAAAAAACCACCGATGCGACGCGATGCTCAAGACTGACAAGATTGATATCGGTGTGGCCGTGCTAGGAAACAAGTACCAAATGTTTTAAACTGCATTAAGGCACACTAGTTCAAGGGGGTCTAGTGTGCACCCCACCTGAGTTTCTTTTTTCTTGTTTGTTGTGTGGGTTATATATTCCACCAATGGAAGGAAATTTGGCCATCTTGGGTGCACAAGATGCACATAATTAGACAGAATGTTTGTGGTAAGAGTGTAATTTACCATTTCTGTATTTATAAAGCTTTCCATGTACAGAACTGATTTGTTAATATTGCCACTTTACAGTGGTTTGTATTTAATAGCTGGCAGAGCTTTATTTCAGTGGTCTGGAGGCCAGCCGCATTGTGCTGTTGTGGCTGCAAGCAATCATCTTAGCATCGTGTTAGGATAATGAGACAAGTAAGAACTTGGCTTTGTTCTGAACCCGCTGGCACAACCTTGCACTTACAGAATGGACCTGCATGTATCCTTTACCACTAATTACAAATAGAATTGCCACCTGCTTCTAGACAAACTACAATCAGTCCAGTTTGAAACTGAGATGGCAGCTTCGAAAGTTAACCAAGCAATGAAAATATATATGACAAATGCAGATTACTGCTCAGTCTTGATGTGGCTAGGATATTTACTCGGATGTCAATCCGTGCCCGTGGTAAAAGTGTAAAGTTTCATCATTTCCTTTGCTATATATGCATTTTCCAGACATGCTTAAATGGTTTTCTGTGTCTGAATAATAGATGTTCACAAGCATTAAGTGCAATATCAGGACAGTGCTTCAGACATGTCAGTAATTACTGTACTTTCAATCTATACAGCATACTTGTCACTGCTCCTGGAGTGCCTGGAGGGCATAGACAGGGAACTGTCCTGGTTTTAACTTGCAAGATCCATTAAGGTAGTGGGGCCAAGGACTTGATGCACCAAAAAGGGTGGGGAAATTTTATCCATGCCTGTCTGATGGCCCAAGTCAGCAGAGCAAAGTCTCCCTTCAGCACACACATTATTAACAGTGCACAGCCATGCGGGACCTGAAGCCCCTACATAACTGGGCTTGCCCCTCTCTCTAGAAGCGGAGTTTATCTGATGTCTTAGCAGCCTTACTGGGTACTTGATGACATGATGTGATTTATTCTGAATCACATCATAGTGGTTCCATTGAGTTGGGTTGATATGGTTTGCAGCACCCACCTACTACCCGATGCTTGTTGTTAGTATAAAGGGATACCTTAGTATTTTTTTCCCATGCATTTTTTCAACCAAGACCATCTGAAAGAGTCTCGGGCTGGTTATGCTTTTTGTGGGAAAACCAATTTTTTTTTTTCAAACCACACGTAATTTAAAAAAAAATGTTTTAATTCTTTCTTAACAGTATGTTAGTTAAGAAAGAATTATTATTTTTTTTTTTAGTAGTCATTTTATAAATGAAACATGAAAGCGTAAAAAGGGGTGTAGCCTCACTGTAGTGGCCTGGCCTCACTGCAAGGGGCATGGCCTTGACAGGAAAGAATACCTTACACCCCAGGTTTTTTACCCTGAGCCCTAGACATTGGTTGTCATGAGTAGTATGCATGATTTGGTATATCCCTTGCATGTCCTCTGCAGGATTCTCACAGACAGGAGGAAACAATGAAGTAGGGGAGTTACTGCATTTTTGGGACCCTAAAGTGCTCTTGCTCATGAAAATTGAGAATCCTTACAACACATCATAACATTGAGTATTTTGTTATGCTTACTTGTTGATTTATAAGCACGTGTTACAAGGTATCTTTATTTTATTTTATTACATAGCTACCCTGGAGCGCTGTCCCTTTATTTCACATCTCTCTTTTTTTTTATATTTTGTTTGAGTATTGTCTGGTGTCCATACTCTATGTGATTTGGAGGTTAGCTGCACTGAGATTTTACTGCACACGCCTTGCATCTAACTACCTATATAATATTAGTCGTCACAGGAAACAAATCCTTATTCATGCCCTTACATTGTTGGTAATGTTTCCTACGTACAGTAATGCCCCTTATACAACATGCACCAAACCATAATAGCCCTTAAACATTATACATTACACAGTAATACCCCTTACACATTATGCACCAGACAGTGTTGCCCCTACACATTATGCACCATGCTATAATGCCCCATAAACATTATTCACAACACTGTAATGCCCCTTATACATTATGCACCACACTGTAATGCCCCTTACATATTATGCACCACACCATAATGCCCAGTTCCACCCTTTTCGAAGGGACATATTCAAAATAACTCCATGCAGACGGAATGATCACATGGAATACGGTGCAGACATTATTCACTGGCACCAAGTGTGACTGCGCGACCAGTCCAGCCTTAGACACTGCCCTGAATATGATCCTATAATTTAGTTACTTTATAATTAAGACTTTTTGATGGTGGGCTCTTTATACCTTTAACCCCTTCCCGACATTTGACGTATATATACGTCATGGCCGGGATGTACTTCCCGACAAATTACGTATATATACGTCATGACTTTAAACTGTCCCCGCGTCTATAGACGCGGGGACAGTTTAAACATGTCTGCTGTCCCTGACAGCAGACATGTCCCTGCATGCCCAGGGGGGGCGGCGATGCCTCCCCCCCGTCGGCGATCGCTGTGATTGGCTGTTCAATGTGAACAGCCAATCGCAGCGTTTTCCTGTGTTACCGGCGAATATGACGCTCGGTAACACAGGTGTCAATCACCGCCGGGTGTGAGGGGGCGTGAGGGGGTCACCGGTGATGACCACACCTCACCCCACCTGCCCCCAAGGCTGTGATTGGTCCATCGGACCGACGGACCAATCACAGCCATGGCGCGTGATTTAAACTAACGGTGACTGCGCTGCAGATGCCATTCCGGTCTGGAATTGCGTGCAGAGCGGTCACCGTGCCAATCTGTCGTGATATACATACCTGATCCTTGCCTGATACTTACCTGATCACCGCTGGTAGCGTGCTGCCAGCAGCTGGATGCTTCCTGGATCTTGTCACTTCCTGTGTGCTGCTGCTGCAGTGTCATAGAGTGACAGATAGTGACAGATAGTGAGAGATAGTGAGAGATAGTCAGAGATAGTCAGAGATAGTGAGAGATAGTGACAGAGAGTGATAGAGAGTGCTATATTTTGTGTCTGCTGCCCCCCCTTTTGTGCTGATCAGTATATCTGTGCTGATCAGCAACTTTTTGGGGGTGCAGGGGTTTTTTTTTTATATATATATACCTGTCAGTTGCACCAAAGCTTGTGCTGCCTGTGCAACTGACTGCTGCCCCCCCTGCTGCCCCCCCTTTTGTGCTGATCAGTATAAATTAACTGATCAGCAACTTTTTGGGGGTCCAGGTTTTTTTTTTTTATATATATATATACCCTGTCAGGTTGCACCCACAGTTGTGTGCCTGCTGCCCCTCATTGCTAATCAGTGTTGCATCACTGCATCACTGATCTGCAGTTTTTTTTTTTTTTGGAGAGTGCAGTGGGGTTTTGTTTTTACACCCACGTTGCTTTTGTGGGTGTCCTGTGGCCGCTGAGCGCTGATCAGTGACATACATCACTGAACAGCATTTTTGGCACAGGGTTGATATAATTTTTTTTCTGCAGTTTTTTTAAATTGTTTTTTTTTTGGAGAGTGCTGTGGTTTATTTTTTTTAAATTGTTTTTACACCCACGTTGCTTTTGTGGGTGTCCTGTGGCCGCTGAGCGCTGATCAGTGACGTACATCACTGAACAGCATTTTTGGCACAGGGTTGATATAATTTTTTTTCTGCAGTTTTTTTAAATTGTTTTTTTTTTTGGAGAGTGCTGTGGTTTATTTTTTTTAAATTGTTTTTACACCCACGTTGCTTTTGTGGGTGTCCTGTGGCCGCTGAGCGCTGATCAGTGACGTACATCACTGATCAGCATTTTCGGCACAGGGTTGATATAATTTTTTTTTTTTTTTTGGATCAAATTCCTGTTGCCTTTGAGCGCTGTTCAGTGACGGACGTTACTGACCAACATCTGTGCTAAATTTTTGGCGCAGGACCTTTTTTTTTTTTTAACCCCTTCAATTTTTTTTTTTTTTATTGGGATCAAATTCCTGTATAAAGTATTTTTTTTCTGCACTACATACACACTACACACTACATACCCCCCCGTGTTGAAATAAAGTTTGTACCCCCCCTACACTATACACGTGTTGAAACATTACACTTACAGAAACACAAAAATAAAAATGGCATCCCAAATGTCATCCCAAATGTCATCCCAGTCATCCAGAAGAATGTATTCAGCGGAGGAGGCATATGCCATGCTTGCCTCTGACTCTGACACAGCCAGTGATGCAAGCGGGGAATTTGAAGGATTCGTCTTAACCTCATCTTCCTACTCTAGTGATGAGGGACCCCCTCAAAGACGCCCCCGTAGAGCAGCTGAGACCCCCCCCCAAATGATTGATCCCGTATGGACCCCACCACCAGACAATTTTGAGCCCCAGGTTCCTGAGTTTTTGGCCACCCCAGGAATCCAATTTAATTCAACAGGTCTCAGAGAAATTGACTTTTTCAAATTATTTTTCTCTGATGATTTTATAAATTTAATGGTGGACCAAAGTAATTTATATGCCCAGCAGTTTATTGCTCAAAACCCCACGTCATCATTTGCTAGGTGGACCCCTGTAGATGCAGTAGAGATGATGACGTTTTGGGGTCTGGTGTTACATATGGGCATAGTAAAAAAGCCAGAAATTAGGCAATATTGGAGTACAGATGTTCTGTACAGCACCTCACTTTACCGTATGGCCATGACTCGGACTCGTTTTGAGACAATCCTTAAATTTTTGCATTACAACGATAATGCACAGTGCCCACCCAGAGATGATCCCACCTTTGACCGGCTATTCAAAGTCAGGCCGGTCATTGATCACTTCAGTGCCAAATTTGAAGAGATGTACATCCCTGAAAAATGTATTTGTATCGACGAGTCCCTTATACATTTTAAAGGAAGGGTTAAATTCCGCCAGTACCTTCCCAGTAAGAGGGCAAGGTATGGCATAAAAATGTATAAACTGTGTGAAAGCACCTCAGGGTACACCCACAGGTTTAGGGTATATGAAGGGAAGGATTCAAGAATTGAACCGCCAGAATGCCCCCCCTCCCTCGTAGGTGTTAGTGGAAAAATTGTCTGGGATTTAGTGCACCCCTTCCTGGATAAAGGTTATCACCTCTATGTGGATAACTTTTACACTAGCATCCCCCTGTTTAAGGCCCTTGGTTCAAGAGGTACAGCAGCTTGCGGTACTGTGCGCAAGAACCAAAGAGGCCTCCCAAAAACGCACATTGCCCAAGTACTGAGAAGGGGTGAAAGCAGGGCACAATCCACCGAAAATATGTTGTTGGTCAAATATAAGGACAAGAGGGATGTCCTTATACTGACAACAATTCATGGAGACAGTACCACCTCCGTCCCTGTACGAGGTACCAGTACCCACACCTCAAAACCTAATTGTATCCTAGATTACAATAAGTACATGGGCGGAGTGGATCTTTCAGATCAGGTACTGAAGCCGTACAGTCCCCTGCGGAAAACAAAAATCTGGTACAAGAAGCTGGCCGTGTATATCATCCAGATGGCACTGTATAACGCTTACGTGCTATTCCGTTCTACCAGCCAGAGGGGGACATTTATGCACTTTCAAGAGGAAGTCATAAAGGGCCTAATATTTGGGAACCAGCAGGCAGAGGGCCCCAGTACTTCTAGTACTGGCCCCCGTATTGTACCAGGGCAGCATTTTCCTAACAAAATCCCCTCCACTGCAAAAAAGGGCAGGACACAAAAAAGGTGCAAAGTTTGCTATAAAAAGGGAATAAGAAAGGATACTATTTTCCACTGTGAAACTTGCCCCGACAAACCCGGCCTATATATAAAGGAGTGTTTTAAAATATACCACACATCTATGGATTATTAGGTTCATCATTTCACCGTGCTTCGGGGGTCTTGCTAATGCCACATAGCACCCACCATTCATTCCACCACAATCTGAGCTGCAAAATCCAAAAATCACTCCTTCCCTTCTGAGTCCTGCCATGCACCCAACTGGTATTTTTTGGTCACATATGAGGCATTGCCATACTCGGGAGAAATTGGGGCACAGATTTTGGGGTGCTTTTTCTCCTTCATACCTTATGAAAATGAAAAATTTTGAGCCAGAACTGCATTTTTGTGTAAAAAAATGTAATTTTTCATTTTCACAGCCCAGTTGTACCAAAATTGGTGAAACCCCTGGGGGTTTGAAATGTACACTATACCCCTAGATGAATTCCCTGAGGGGTATAGTTTGCAAAATGGGGTCACTTGTGGGGGGGTTCCACTGTATTGGTGCTTTGGGGGTCTTACTAATGCGACATAGCACCCACCAACATTCCACCAGAATCTGTGCTGCAAAATCCAAATATCACTCCTTCCCTTCTGAGTCCTGCCATTTTTTGGTCACACATGAGGCATTGCCGTACTCGGGAGAAATTGGGTCACATATTTTGGGGTGCTTTGTCTCCTTCATTCCTTGTGAAAATGAAAAATTTTGAGCCAGAACTGCATTTTTGTGTAAAAAATTTAATTTTTCATTTTCACTGCCCAGTTGTACCAAAATTGGTGAAACCCCTGGGGGTTTGAAATGTACACTATACCCCTAGATGAATTCCCTGAGGGGTGTAGTTTGCAAAATGGGGTCACTTGTGGGGGGGTTCCACTGTATTGGTGCTTCGGGGGTCTTGCTAATGCGACATACAGTAGCACCCACCAACATTCCACCAGAATCTGTGCTGCAAAATCCAAATATCACTCCTTCCCTTCTGTGTCCTGCCATGCACCCAAATGGTATTTTTCGGTCACATGTGAGGCATTGCCGTACTCGGGAGAAATTGGGGCACATATTTTGGGGTGCTTTGTCTCCTTCATTCCTTGTGAAAATGAAAAAATTTGAGCCAGAACTGCATTTTTGTGTGAAAAATTTAATTTTTCATTTTCACTGCCCAGTTGTACCACAATTGGTGAAACCCCTGGGGGTTTGAAATGTACACTATACCCCTAGATGAATTCCCTGAGGGGTGTAGTTTGCAAAATGGGGTCACTTGTGGGGGGGTTCCACTGTATTGGTGCTTCGGGGGTCTTGCTAATGCGACATAGCACCCACCAACATTCCACCAGAATCTGTGCTGCAAAATCCAAATATCACTCCTTCCCTTCTGAGTCCTGCCATGCACCCAAATGGTATTTTTTGGTCACATGTGAGGCATTGCCGTACTCGGGAGAAATTGGGGCACATATTTTTGGGTGCTTTGTCTCCTTCATTCCTTGTGAAAATGAAAAATTTTGAGCCAGAACTGCATTTTTGTGTAAAAAATTTAATTTTTCATTTTCACTGCCCAGTTGTACCACAATTGGTGAAACCCCTGGGGGTTTGAAATGTACACTATACCCATAGATGAATTCCCTGAGGGGTGTAGTTTGCAAAATGGGGTCACTTGTGGGGGGGTTCCACTGTATTGGTGCTTCGGGGGTCTTGCTAATGCGACATAGCACCCACCAACATTCCACCAGAATCTGTGCTGCAAAATCCAAATATCACTCCTTTCCTTCTGTGTCCTGCCATGCACCCAAATGGTATTTTTTGGTCACATGTGAGGCATTGCCGTACTCGGGAGAAATTGGGGCACATATTTTGGGGTGCTTTGTCTCCTTCATTCCTTGTGAAAATGAAAAAATTTGAGCCAGAACTGCATTTTTGTGTAAAAAATTTAATTTTTCATTTTCACTGCCCAGTTGTACCACAATTGGTGAAACCCCTGGGGGTTTGAAATGTACACTATACCCCTAGATGAATTCCCTGAGGGGTGTAGTTTGCAAAATGGGGTCACTTGTGGGGGGGTTCCTAACTTTTAGCATCTTATGGTGCCTAGAAACCTACATGGTGCCTAAAAAATAATCTCATAAAAAGGAGGCTCCAAAATCAAGTAGGTGCTCCTTCTATTATGAAGCCTGTGGTTTGGTCAACGTGCACACTAGGGCCACATATAGGATATTTATGAAAACAAAATAATTGGGGGAATCAATTTTTAGTCACATTTCTCTAGTAAAATCTACTGTGTTCCTTAGAAAAATGTATTAAAATTGCAAATCTGCAAAAAAAATGAAATTTTGAAATTTCACCTACACTTTGTTTTAATTCCTGTGAAACACCTAAAGGGTTAACAAACTTCCAAAATGCTGTTTTGAATACTGTGAGGGGTGCAGTTTTTGAAATGGCATCATTTATGGGGGTGTCTCACATACAAGTCCCTCAAAGTCACATCAGAACTGAACTGGTCCCTAAAAAAATCAGTGTTTGAAATTTTCTTGAAAATTTGAGAATTTGCTATTCATATTTTAAGCCTCCTAGTGTCCAAAAAAATTAAAAGGATGTTGAAATAATGATGGAAACATAAAGTAGACATATGGTCTATGTTAGTTATTAACTATTTTGAGTGGTATGATTATTTGTCTCACAAGCAGAAAATTAAACATTTTGAAAATTGCTAAATTTTCCATTTTTTTACGACATTTTGGTATTTTTCACAAAAAAACACAGACTGTATCGACCCAAATTTACCACTAACTTGAAGTACAATGTGTCACGAGAAAACAATCTCAAAATCACTGGGATAAGTAAAAGCAAAAAAAAGTTATCCCCACTTAAGTGATACCTGTCAGATTTGAAAAAAAGGGCTCTGTCAGGAAGGCAAAAACAGGCTGCGGCGGGAAGGGGTTAAATAAATTATCTAGTTTTGGTATACACAAGATATGAAAACTGTCTCTCTTCCTTCAGATTGTATGTAATGTCAATACCTTTAATAATCCCACTATTTCCCTATGAACTTCAGTTCATCTTGTCTTAATTATTTTAGAGTTTGCCATCAGCAAGACTTCCTCTTCTTGTATAACATTAATTTACCAGAACAGCATGGACAGGAATACATTATTACATGCTTTAAGCCAACAATCGATGCATTAAAGAATGACTTGTTATATTCATAGATGATATGCATATTAATGGGATCTTAATCTTACATAGTAACATAGTAATCAAAGTTGAAAAAAGACGTTAGTTCATCAAGTTCAACCTACTGTATTTGACTTGTAACTACTGACTTAATAAGTCATATCTATAGGATTCCATTAGTGGCCAAAAATGTATCCAATTTCAATTCATTAACAGTAGTTGCTGTAACCAAACCAACAGCAATGAGTTCCAGCATTTCACTGCTCTAATGGTGAAGAATCCTCTTCTTAATTCAGTGCAGAATTTATTTTTCTTCAAGTTTCAATACATGCCCACGTGTCCTAAGTATAGACCTGTTAGTGAACAAATCATCTCCCAGTTCTATATGATTCCCAATCCTGTATTTGAACATGCTAATCAAATCTCCTCTCGACCTCCATTTCTCCAGTGAAAACATATTCAGCCTGGTTAGCCTATCTTTGTATTCTAGTGATTTGAGACCTTTTACTAGCTTAGTCGCCCTTCTTTGTACCAATTCATTTATGTCCTTTTTAAGGTGCGGTGCCTAGAAAAGGAAAACACAGTATTCCAAGTGTGGTCTCACCAATGCCTTGTAAAGAGGCACTATCACATTAGTATCCCTTGAATCCCTTGAATCCATTCCCCTTTTAATGCATTCCAGTGTCCGGTTATCTTTTTCTGCTGCACTTGAGCAGTGTGTGCAATTAGCCAATTTTGTATCTATGATGACCCCCTAGTACTTCTCTACAACAGAATAGCCTATAACTCCATTTAGCCTATAAGAAATGAAAATAAACTTAATGAAAGTTTATTTTGAGAGGTTAAGCACAGCATCTGATCAACAGTAGGCTAATCAGGATACAGCTGAGGGTACAAGGATTTTGGGGGGTGTCTTGCATCTGACCTACACAGAGGGCTCACTCCTCTATCCTTCTTTACTTTGAGGTCACCTGCAAATAGCAAGTCACGATTGCAGCACAGATAGCATAGAGGTTAACATTACTGCCTAACAGCATTAAAGTCATGCTCTCAATTCCCATGCATGCCTTATCTGTGTAGGGCTTGCATGTTTTGCCAAATTTACATTTGTTTCCTCAAGATGCTCCAGTTTCTTCCCACACTCCAAAGACATACTGATAGGTTAACTGAAATTAGTTAAAAATTAACCTAAGTGTGTATGTCCATCTGTGAGAGACTATAGATAGAAAGCAGCACTGGGCAGGAACCACTAATAGCTCGAGGAGGGGGCTGCCCACTCTGCAGTTTTCCATTCCCAGACAGCAGTGCCCATGTCTCACTGCCTGCCATGACCTACTGCCAGGACTGATGACAAAAAAGGGGAATAGCTTTCCATCAATACCGTCTGCTAAGGCCGATGGCCAATGTCGTTGACGCATGTAAAATCAAAGAGCAAAAATTAATAACATTAAATTATCTGATGAGAAACATAAACTTGCCAAAATGCCATTCACAACACAAAGTGGCAAGTAAAGGCTAAGGCTTTGTCCTATGTTCCTAAATGATGGTTCAGCTTCTCATGATGTTGAAAGCCCAACTCCCTCTTGAAAAAAACAACACAGATATCACAAATTTCCAAGGAGAGTAGTTGCGATGTCTTTCCAACTCTGAACGGAAAGAGAATGTTCCTTCCATGCCCTCTGCAAGTGCTGTTAGGAGCACCGTTAGTACAGTTGCTGACATTGAGATTGAGGATTTCACTGTAGAAGTATACCAGGATGAGGAGGACATTGGTGTAGCTGGTGCTGAGTAAGTTGACAATGAGACTTCTAATTGCAATGTGGTTTGTTTGAGTCAGGCATCGGTGGAGTTGTTGGCAGTGGGATGAAAAAGCCCATTGTCATGCCTGGGCAAAAGGCCAAAAAATCCACCTCTTTGGTCTGGAATTATTTCTATCCAAATCCGGACAACAACTGTCTTGCCACATGTAGTTTTTGTAAAACCATAAAAAGTAGGGGTAAGGATGCAAAACACCTAGGGACATCTACTCTAATATGTCATCTGCAGCACAGTCATTGTCAAGTTTAGAAACTTTGGCTGTATATCCAAGCACCTAAAATCGACACCACCAACTCCCTTATCATCAATTTCCTCCTTGATCAGGATCGGAATTAGGGCTGTATTCAGGGTCCGTCGTTAGGACGTCCAGTTCTGCCTGTTCTAGCTTTTACATCAGCTAAACAGGCGGATTGGATTTCCCCTTTTCACCAATTACTGTATTCAGTGTGAATAGAGGGCGGAACGCCTCCTGGCGTTAAAACACCTAGGAGGCGAAAGGGGGCATGTCCAATTCGCCTGTAGTCCAGTAACTCCCCTGCTTCTATCCACTGCAGGGGAGTTAGCTGGACACCCCCGCTCTCACTTCATACTGGCTGGCCAGCCCGGCGCCTGTGTCCCCCGTCCTATCCTCTCTTCTAGCAAGGCTGTCCCCTGTGTGCCTCTAGCTCCCACTCCGCCTCCTGCACCATCCGCCCGCTGCCCGGCCGCCGGGGGATTGTTACAGCCAGCCTTGAAGGAGTCTCCTGGGAGCCGTGCTGCCCTGGAATGTCACTGCGCTGTCCCCATGCTTGCCAGCCGCCCGCTCTCTGCCAGCCCCCCGCCATGCATACCTGCGTGTACTCGCCGGTCCCCGCTCCAGAGCTGCCGGGATAGCGGCACTGACAGCTGCATAAGTAATGAGCGCTCATTGTGCGCACACTGACAGCCTGCTGCCCCGCCGGAGGATTGTTACAGCCAGCTTTGAAGGAGTCCACTGGGAGCCATCCCCCTGCAGCTCTGGAGCGGGGACCGGCGAGCACACGCAGGTATGCAGGGCGGGGGGCTGGCAGAGAGCGGGCGGCTGGCAGGACAGCGCTGTGACATTCCAGGGCAGTACGCAGGGGGACGGCTACCGGTGGACTCCTTCAAAGCTGGCTGTAACAATCCTCCGGCGGCCGGGCAGCGGGCTGTCAGTGTAGCAGCCTGGAAGGGGGAAAGAGGGCGCAGCAAGCTGTGCCTCTTCTCTCCCTTGTGAACATACACACCCTCTAATGACCCCCATCGGCTGCCGATGTCCAGCTGGCCTGCATGCCCGGCACCTGCTGCCTGCCTTCATGGATTAACTCACTGGGTTGACTTTAAGCTGCCCCACCTGATGCCCACCTGCATCCCCCTGCTGCCCCCCTGCATCATCCCCCCCCACTGCTGCCCACCTGTAACCCCCCCCCCGGCTGCCCACCTACACCCCCCCTGCTGCCCACCTGCACCCCCTGTTGCTACCTGTGCTCACCTGCACCCCCTGCTAGCCACCTACACCCCCTGCTGCCACCTGTGCCCACCTGCACCCTCTGCTGCCACCTGCAGCCACCTGTGCCCACCTGCACCCCCTGCTACCCACCTACACCCCCTGCTGCCTCCTGTGCTTACCTGCACCCCCTGATGCCCACCTTCTGCCCTCCTGCACCCTCCTTCAATCCCCATGCTGCCTTGCTGCACCCCCCTGCTGTCCACCTGCACTCACCCCTGCTGGCCACCTGCACCCACATTTGGTCGACATAAGGGAAGGTCGACATGGGGGAAGGTAGACATCGGGGAAGGTCGACATGGGGCAGGTCGACAGGGTAATTAGGACAAAGGGATCGCCGACATGACTGAAGGTCGACAGGGTTATTAGGTCGACATGGGGATGGTCAATGTGGTCATTAGGTTGACATGTTCATTAGGTCGACATGGGGAATGCCAACTGGGTTATTAGATTGACATGGTCATTAGGTCGACATGGGGAAGGTCGACATGACTGAAGGTCCACAGGGTTATTAGGTCGACAATGGGAAGGTCGACAGTCTCAAAATGGGAGTTAGGGATAACAGAACCATGGGTAAAAACTGTATCATATGGGTACAACACTGCATGCTGGGAAAGACTGCATGCTGGGAAAGACAATGCAACATGGGTAGAGTAAAAAATAATAATGATAAAAATCTAAATATATTCATATGGGCAATAATAAACATACAAAATATAGGTACTTGTGAGTTATCTGGGCGTCCGATTTTTTGATTGTATGCCTTAAGTTAAGGCATACAATCAGATGCGATGCGATGCGATATCGCATCGCATCGCATGCGACCATCGGATGCGATGACCCGATTTTTCCATAGGAATCAATGTTAAAATGGACTGAGTCCATTTTAACATGGAATTCAATGGGAAAAAGGGGTCCTTTTCATACCCCTACTATCCAAGTGGGCATGGAGTTGGATATAAACCTGTGGCGAGCGTAGCGAGCCACCGAGCCCGAAGCGTGGCGAGCGAAGCGAGCCCCGCGAGGGGACGGTATTCCGTGTCCCCTCGCGGGGCTCGCTACGCTCGCCACGCTTCGGGCTCGGTGGCTCGCTACGCTCGCCACAGGTTTATATCCAACTCCATGCCCACTTGGATAGTAGGGGTATGAAAAGGACCCCTTTTTCCCATTGAATTCCATGTTAAAATGGACTCAGTCCATTTTAACATTGATTCCTATGGAAAAATCGGGTCATCGTATCGCATCGCATCGCATCCGATGGTCGCATGCGATGCGATGCGATGTCCCGATCCGACCCGATTTAAAAATCGGACGCCCGGATAACTCACAAGTACCAAAATATATTTAAAAACCAAATGAAAATAAATTACATCGATTCATGTCAAAAACTACATAAATAAAATAATATTTAAGGTTTTGCACAGCAGTCCCGACAGAAGAAATTGTCTAGTTCACTTTGTCTAAAGCCTGCCTGAAAACTGTAGAATCCATTTAGACAATCACACACTGAATAGGCTAAATCAGATTAACATGACAGAGTTTAGACAAAGTGAAAAAAAAAGTCGAAATGACTCATTTAGACAGGCGAGGCAAACGAAAAGAGTTGACAGGTGAAATGCTTTAGACTGTCTAGAAAAAATGATAGTGAATACTACAATTCATCTAGACTTTTTTTCCAGGCGTAAAATATGCTGTTTTAGACAGAATGGACCTAACGACCAACAGTGAATACACCCCTTAGTCCTGCAGGCCATTTCATTAGTATGACTAACTCCTCTCCTATACGAGATTCCTCCAGCAGATCCTTGAGTGCATTGCCTACTGCTGCTGCTGGGAGCCGATCATCATCCCAGAAAGGAAGTCGGAAGGCCATTTCTACTATTTTAACTAAGCAATTGACTGTCCAACAGTCCTTTGCCAGGAAGATGAAATATGACAGCAGTCACCCTGTTGCAAAGTGGATTACTGTGGCCATAACAATTATGCTGGTTTTAGATGTGCATCCAGATTCCGCCATTAGTGCAGTGGGATTTAGACAGTAGAGGATGTGCAGTGTCTTCAGCAGTAAGTGGAGAACCTGAAGGTGGAGTATTGTAAACCAAAGAGAATAAAATCTTAAAAGCTTTGCTTTTTGGTCTTTGATATAAAGGTGCATAGGGCTGATTTGCAGTTCTAATAAGTCTCTGCAGGATATTTCTGTAAAATCTTCTGCTTTTTTTGTGAACAACTGTCCTAATAATTAGGCCCCACAATACCTCTATACATTTTAAAGCTTCCTACCTAAGTGCACCATAGTTTTGTAAAGGTGTAAGCTCGCTTGCCTTTTTTCTCTCTATTTGCTCCCAGTCCCAATTACCAGGCTTTTTCTAAAAGGAATAAGGGAACACCTCAAGGAGTAAAGGGGTGTTCATCCGGTGCCATGTACTTTCTATTCAATCCCGATTCGATCCCATAGGGGTAGAGTTAGGCAGCATGGGTAGAGTTAGACTGCAGCAGGTTTAGGTGTTGCAGGGGGAGAAAGGTTGTGGGAGGGCTCAGTTAGGCTGTGGGAGGGAGTCAAGTTTAGATGGTGAGGGACAGAAGGGTAAGCTGCGTGGATGGCACTATATAATAATATATGATCCGGCACAATGCTGAAACAGAGGGTGATGGAATATCGGTAGTGTAGTCTTTGAGAGAGTTTGTCAAACTAATATTCATCGAATAAGAAATTGGAAGACCAGGCCGCATTGAATACTCATTTTTAAAGTGATCTAACACTGCAATATACACCCATTTTAAAGAAATAATAATTCATAAATAGGGACGTGCAAGTTCAGATTGGGGGAATCCAGACACCCCTGGACACCCCCAATCCATACAGCTTTCCAAGCCTGTTCAGGAATTCCCTCCCAGGCTGTACGTCGCAAGATCTCGCAGTTGGATCTTGCAAGATTTAGACCCTTTAAAGGGGCAACCGGCTGGCCGCCATCTTCACTCCAGACACGTGAGTGAAGAGGCAGTGTGTCCTGAGGGGAGGGGAGAAAGGGACACCCTCAGTAGGTTTTGTACATATCTCAACAATAACAACCGGAATATAGTCCTTTCCTTTGATGTCCAACCGACTCAAATAAATTTTTTGGACATCACTATATATGTTGAGAATGAAATTCTGAAATTTAAAAATTACATAAAACCGACCGACTCAGGGTCATATATCCCATATTCTAGCTGCCACCACGAACACTGGCTCAATTCTGTACCTACAGGACAGTTTAAGAGGCTTAGAAGAAACTGTCTTGATGACTCAGTGTATACTGCCCAAGCTATAGAAATGAAGGACAAATTCTTGGCTTGTGGGTACAAGGATAGTACCATTACAAAGGGCCTAGATTCAGATTCAGGAAAACCAGACAGGAGAGAGGGCAAGTGAACCTTTGGGGAAGCCCAAAAAAGAAAAATATGACAATTATGCCTATGCTTTCGTCACTACGTTTACTGACGAGCATAAGAAAATAGAACGTATCTTTAAGAGACATTGGAACGTTGTCCTTGAAGATCCTATTCTTGGCAAAATTGTCCCGGCGAAACCCAAACATATTTACCGACGAGCTCCCAACCTTCGTCAAAATTTAGTAAGTAGCAATTTTCTATCCAATGCCCCAAAGCCAGGGATAAAGTCAAAAGGCTTTTACAGATGTGGGGCTTGCCAAGGGTGTAAAAACATCAAAAGCCCAGGCAATAGAAAAAAGGAGGAATATACCAGCAATGGCTATAATATTAAAGTTGGAGAATTTATAACTTGCAGCTCAAAAAATGTCATATATATGGTAATGTGCAGTTGTAACAAATATTATATAGGGCGGATTTCCAGGCCCTTAAAGGTTCGCATTGGCGAACATCTGAGGAACATAAAAAAGGGCCTGGAAACTCACGCCCTAGCGGCACATTTTAAGGCAGTTCACCGATGTTCCACTAATGAGATCGTGGAGTTTGGTGGCCTTAGCATTATAAAAGGGAACCTAAGACAGCCTGACTGTACAGTAGCCCTGGCTAAGGCTGAAATTAACCTTAAATATAACTGCAAGACCCTACTGCCCGGTGGGCTCAACAGCGATTTTGAACTTAAATGGTTCTTATAGTCGCTGTTGGGCCCACTGAATATGGATCGCAAATCTCCTATGATACTATTGCGAATCCTTCCCCTCCCTCCTTTAGATTGATCCTTATGTAAGGATTATATTCTCTCTTGCTGAGCTGTATAAATGTTTAAAAAAAACCTTTCCAGTGCTGCGGAGTCAAAAATAAGTTGTACTAATTATGAATGGCAAGCCAGATCTCTGACAGTGGAGATAATTATAAACATCTGACATAGTAAATTACGCTATGGATTAACATCATTATCTATGAGGAAAGAAAATCTCCCCTGTCTAGTGAGGCCCTGTATTTTGTCATTATGATAGATATTGCATGCTGTTTCTGTGTAAATAGGTTATAATATGTTTGTATTTTGTTTGCACACAGCGTGTTCGGCTGCCATGGCAACCCGGCGGAAATCCGGAAATATTCCTCCACAAACACCCTATCAGCACTGTCCGCAGCAAGTGGAACGCACGCATTGCCTTCCTGGCGTGCGTTCCAAGAAACGTTCCCGCCAACCACCTTATAGGAGAAAGGATGCTGGAGTGGCTGCATTCCAACAGCACCCAATAGCGTCTGGCCACTTCCGGCCGCCTGCGCTCCAGCAGCATTTCCAGGTAGGCCAAATAAGCCTACATCATGGCATAACTTCATCCCAGATCAATTCTGGCATCATTCATTTAGCCAACACCCAGTATAACACCTAACAACATCGTATCTCCCAATATCCATGCCACTGAGCTTAAAATAAAGCCAGCATGTATCCGGTAATGCCACACCGGTTTCCATGACAACCGGACACACCATCATCATTATATGGACTGAAAATTCATGAATTGTTCTAGAATTGAGGACTTTTTTTATATATAAAGATTTGTTTTATGTATGGCTTTTATATTCTATGCATAGATTCTTAATTTATATGATATTGGGACAAAGGAAGAAATAAATTGCATATGTCACTTCCCGTCCCCTGTGATTGGCTGTTCATCACATAAATACAGGCTTTTCACACTGCTCTGGCATATCTTGATAAAGGTCATTACGACCGAAACGCGTAGATTCTGCCAGAGGACAGTGAACAGCCACCACCTCGGATGTATGTATATCATGTTTTTTTAAAGATTGTTTTTGGCTTTTACATTTTTTTTGGTTTTTGGACATTGTTTTTTCTTTGGATGTTTTCTCATGTGTCCTCATGACCTGCCCATGGGACTTATGTTAAGTGTTTTTATGGATTAAAATCTTTTTGAAATTTCTTACCTACATTGGCCTCCTGGTTTACACAAAGCAGTATTGGGATATATCTATAAAGAAACTGCTACGGGCTTTGTGTCCCCACTTTAAGGGGTGAGTAAGGTACGCCATTGAATCTCAGGGTGGTAACTTCATGTAAAATATCACCTACTCAACATATTCTAACCACATTGGTGTTGTTTTTACATTCTCTCTACACCTGGGAGTACTGAAATAGTGGATACTACAACTGCCCAGAACACTATACTAACGAAGAACATACGGGAGAAAGAAACCTTTATAGGTTTGAAAACTCCTTATAACACCGTGAGTAGGGGTACGCTTCTCCTCTATCTAAGGAAAAGAAACCTTTTACACATGTTCTTTCTCAATCACTTATGTAAGTGAGGTACGCTGTCACAACTCATTGTGTTCTGTACAGCTCTCACATATATTTAACTTCACCACTGAAAGAGAGTCTCAGACACTGATTTCTCTTTTTTATGAGCACGGCTGGAAAAGCCCTTCGATTGTCTCACAAATATTCGGAGTGATATCCACACTGAGACTGAGCCCCTCCGGGATAAAAGAAACCTTTACAAGAGGGAAACCATCATTTATCTAGTGAGTTCTGGTACGCCCGGAGTGACCCAGTTTCTCTAAATAATTAGAGCACCCACTCTTTAGAGTGTTCATAATAAAGGACACACACAAATATTTAATTGTAATCTTTATTTTTTGTATTTTTTCCTCACGCAACACCCTGATCTGGCGAACCTTGCCCATCCGAGAGTAACACCCTACAAGAAGAGGAAAAAAGCCTGTACCTAAGAAATCTAAGTATCATCTCTTTTGCGCCATTGATTTTATATCCCAATTTTTTGTATGTTTTAGTGTGTCCTGTTCGCCTGCCTACCTGCCTGCCTGCCATCCCGCCGTCCAGTGATAGGGCTGCATATTGTCCAGTCCAGTGAAATTGCTATATAGTCCAGTCCAGTGATACTGCTGTATCGTTCAGTCCAGTGAAAGCGCTGTATAGTCCAGTCCAGTGATACTGCTGTATAGTCAAGTCCAGTGATAGTGCTGTATATAGTCAAGCCCAGTGCTGTATAGTCCTGTCCAGTGATAGTAATGTATAGTGCTGTGGCATAAGTCCAGTCCAATGGTACTGCCATCAACGTCCAGTGGTACTGCCGTTAAAGTTTATAGGTACTGTTGTTAAAGTCCGGTGGTACTGCTACATAATTCCAGTCCACTGGTACTGCTGCATAAGTCCAGTCCAGTGGTTCTGTCATTAAAATCCATTGGTACTGCTGCATAAGTCCAGTCCAGTGATACTGCTGCATAACTTCAGTCCAGGGATAATACTGGTGCATAATTCTAGTACTTTGTGTCCTGTGCTGGTGGTGTCCTGTGCTGCTGGTGTCCTGTGTTGCACTTGCCATAAAACAAAGTCCTTTGGTACTTCTAGGTCCAGTCCAGTGATACTTCTGCATAATTCCAGTCCAGTGATACTACTGGTGCATAATTCCTGTCCAGTTATACTTTTGGTGCATAAAGAGAGGGGAGGTGTCATTTTTAAGAACCAAGAGGAGTTGGGGGAGGGACTGTAAGGTGCTTTTTGCTAGGAACAGAATAGATGTATTCAGGGTTTGTAAAAATCCTTGGTGGGCTGCACTGCCTGAGGGCACAGCCCATTTTTCTAATGTCTGATTCCAGTGCACTTAAATTATACACTGTTAGAGGGCCAGTTACATCAGTCATCAGCTCCGTTACATGATCTTTATTGACTGCCCAAACTCTTGAGGGGCTATTCTCAATCAGTGGCAACTGGCACCACCCTTTAAGTAGAAGTCCTACCCACTTTATTCCCCCGTTGGATAATTTATGCCCCAGTCCAACACTGTGTATACTGTTCACACATATTTGCAGAACAATATTTCATGACATACAGATAAACTCACTAGCAAGGTGCGTTTTAGCAATAAATAGCATTTTTGCTCATATAAAAAACTAACACATAATAAAAGCAGTCCAAGTGTCCCCTCACTTTCATTGAGTTTATGTAATAAATAAGGTAAACTCCGCTTGAATAAGGTTGCTTAGAGTTTTAGTTCTAAAGTGATGGGAGGTTAGGTTTGTCTGCGGTCCTCATAAACTGTACTTTTTTTTTCATAAGTAATTTGTGCAGTTGAGCTACAGCATTGTTAATCTTTAGCCTGACTCTTCCAAAAATGCCCCCCCCCCCCCCCCCCCCCCCCATATCTTTTATCCGTTCAGCGGTAGAGATTTCCCTGCAAAGGGTTCTATCTGGACTGTGCAGAATAAGGTAGTTGTGCGAGGTTCAGCTACACAGCTTCATTCTCAGCCTGAATTTTGGTCTCTGGTAGCACTAACCCCCACTTTGACAGTTGGAACGATAGACTGTTCAGACCACACCGGGATCAAAGTGTAAAATGCCTGTGGTGCAAAGCTCCATTCAGTCATTCTTTAGTTACGCGTTCCTTTAATCTAGCATTAGAAGAAAGAAACAAAGAAACTCTACCGCCCTTTAAACCTCTTTTCTGTCTGTTGATCACGTTTCCAGGAATAATTTATAAGACGGCTGTCTGAAATAAGAGCAAGATGCAGATGCTGCTGACGTCTAGTGTGTGTGCATTGCTGACAACCAACGTTCCAGTGACTGTTAATAATACGCTGCTCTGGCTTGCGCTGTGCACAGAAGTAGAATAAAATGACTATTTTATTATAATGACTTTTATCACAGGTTCCAATGCTGAAGACATTATGTAGTAAATTAATGATAATGATGTGTTCCAGACAGGTACATAATTATTATACCGTATACACATTTCACCTTTTCGGTGTGGGATAATTTATAACTGTATACCTTTGCTTTATGCAGTATTTCACTTTGAAGATAAAACATTTCAATATAAAGGAGCACTTTTATCTTCCTGTGTAATTTGTGATCTACATAATAAAAATAACACAGATACATAAAAAATGATGTCCTGAATAAAAAAATGCCACCCTACTGCAACCGTGTCACAGTCCTGCCAAATACTCCCACTTGCAGCATTGGCAACCTGCAATCTGGTTCTCTGCATTGAGGAAATATTATGGCAAGCATTTGTACAGCAGCATATGACATCATCAAACACAGGAAAGAGGTCCACTACCTAAGGGTCCATCTGAGCAGTAACCTACAAGCTCTAGACCAGGCATGTCCAACGTTGGCCCTCCAGATGTTGTGAAACTACACATCCCAGCATGCTTTGCCACAGTTTTGCTATTAGAGAGTACTAAAACTATTGCAAAGCATGCTGGGATGTGTAGTTTCAAAACATCTGGAGGGCCAACGTTGGACATGCCTGCTCTAGACCCTTGGTGGCTAACTTTGACACTCCAGCTGTTGTTGAACTACACATCCCAGTATGCTCTGCTTCAGTTTTGCTATTTGGCCATGCTAAATATGATGCAAAGAATGCTGGGATGTGTAGTTCAACAACAGCTGGAGCATCAATGTTAGCCATCAAGGCTGTAGGCAGAACAGCTTTTATCCATACAACTGTCTACCACCTGCCCAGAAGACTAGGGGACAAACCACCTTAATGGAAGTGACATATGGGGAAATGAGTAATATGATCCTGTGACTGGTGAGGTCTGACCAATAATAGAGCGGCTTCTGAAAAGGAAAACATTAATTGCGACAGAAAGAGGTTACCTCTGATCACCTGCAAGGGTAGAGAGTCTGTAAATAGGGAGCCTCAGTAGTTGTTATACCTGCAAGAGACTCCATAATCAAAGCCTTTGCTTTGTTTCTCCTTGGGGTTTCTTTTTATACATACCTTTTATTACACATTACCTGAATAATGAAGAAGCAGCAGCCAAAGGTGTTACCCTGCATGCCGCAAGGGGTCACATGTAAAAGCTATAGTCGTCTTTACCTGTCCCCAGGTTGTGGCCCGAAGCCATGAAAGCCACACAACCACTACTTGTAAAATAAAAACATATTCATATTTTAGTTAGGAACAGACAGTGCTATTTTTTCAGCAGGAACCAGCAGGGCTGAGTTCCTGAATCTATTCTGGGCCAAAATGTACTTTCCATCTGGATACTTACTGCCTTGAGAATGGTCCTGTAGGACCGAAATGTCGGCAGGCTCCATATTGACACGATTAAACACGGGACACCCAAATCCTGATGACCATTACTGAATGAAGTCTGGTGAGTGCTGTTTTCCCACATGGGAGTTACTGTATTTACATAGCACTGTTTCTCCACATACACTGCTACCTATACAGCACCCTAGCGGCTACCTAGACACAGGGGTGAGAGTGCAGGTCTTGTTTGCATATATATATATATATATATATATATATAGTGGCTTGGGGCGGCACTCAGAATGTTCAAACACAGTACTTTTTGTTGAAACAAATGATGAAAACGCCGGTGCCCTCCTAAATGCTTGCAGCGATTGCTGGGCATACATATCCTTTTTGTGGATGGCGTCACTCGGAAATAAAGACAACAGGCTCCTTGGATGCCAAGAAACATTGTCTTTATTTCCGAGTGCCGGCATCCACAAAAAGTAAATAAATATATATATATATATATATATATATTAGAGATGTGCGGGCTCGGATTCCCCAGATCCGAGCCAGCACGGGCAAAACGTCATCGCCCGGCGTCGGATTCTCGCGAGATCACGGAACCCTTAAATTCCGCAACCTCGCGCCGCCATCTTCACTCCAATCTCGGAGAAGGGTAGGGAAGGGTGTGCTGCTGCTGTGTGTGGTCTCTGCTGGGGCCGTGCTGCTGTGTACTGCTCAGTGATCAAGACATCACCATTGCAAGGATGACTGGTGCTGTGTTCTGTCTCTCCTTTGTGCTGGGGCCTGCCTCTGCTGAGTCTGCTCCTGTATAGTCAGTCACAGTGTGATAGTCCACTGGTGCTGCTAGTGCCACTGCCTACCCTGCACTGCCTAATGTCTGCTGCAGTCTGCTCTCTGCTGTTGCCACTGGCTAGTGCCTACCAGTACCTATTGCAGTATATAATTCCAGTGTGCTGTTGCCCTTGGCTACCAGTACCTATCACAGTATATAATTCCAGTTTGCTGTTGCCACTGGCAGTGGCTACCAGTATTTTATTTATTGCAGTATATAATTCTAGTCTGCTGTTGCCACTGGCTACCAGTATTTATCGCAGTATATAATTCCAGTCTGCTGTTGCCGCTGGCTACCAGTATTATTTATCACAGTATATAAAAATCCAGTCTGCTGTTTCCACTGGCTACCAGTATTTATCGCAGTATATAATTCCAGTCTGTTGCCACTGGCTACCAGTATTTATTGCAGTATATAATTCCAATCTGCTGTTTCCACTGGCTACCAGTACTATCAGTCCAGGGGTGCCCACATGTGTGCTGTATCCATCCAGGGGTGCCCACATATGTGCTGTATTTGTCCAGGGGTGCCCCCATGTGTCCTGTATCAGTCCTGGGGTGCCCGCATGTGTGCCGTATAATTCCAGGGGTGCCCCATGTGTCCCATATCAGACCAGGGGAGCTGCCCTTTTTTTAAAATAAAAATAAATTATAAGGTGGGTTTTTTTTTTTTACTGCAAGGGCTGTTAAATGCGCTGTAGTCCAGGGGTGAACCAAGAGTGCTGTATAATTCATGGGGTGTTGCTAAGTAAGGTGTGCTGCTCTTTTTTATAATTAAAAGAATACACATTTTTATTTTTACTGCAGGAATTTGTCTGCCGTATAATTCCATGCCTGCCGCCATGTGTGCCGTAACAGTCCAGGGGTGCCGCCATCTGTGCCGTATAATTCCATGTGTGCTGTATCAGGTCAGGGGTGCCACCATCTGTGCCGTATAATTCCTGGGGTAAGCCAAGTCTGCCGTATAATTCATGGGGTGCTGCCAAGTGTGCTGTATTAGTCCAGGGGTGATGCTAAGCGTGCCATATCAGTCCAGGGGAGATGCTAGGTGTGCTGTATCAGTCCAGGGGTGATGCTAGGTGTGCCGTATCAGACTAGGGGGGATGCTAAGTGTGCCATATCAGTCCAGGGGTGATGCTTAATGTGCTGTATCAATCCAGGGGTGATGCTGTGTGCCATATCAGTCCAGGGGTGATGCTGTGTGCCGTATCAGTCCAGGGGTGCTATTAAGTGTGCCATATCAGTCCAGGGGTGATGCTAAATGTGCTGTATCAGTCCAGGGGTGATGCTACCTGTGCCATATCAGTCCAGGGGTAATTCTAGGTGTGCAGTATCAGCCTGGAGGGTATGCTAAGTGTGCCATATCAGTCTAGTGTTTGTGCCGCACACTTGTGTGGCTTATCATAGTTATCCAGCTATCTCGGTGCAACCTTTTGCCCTAAAAACAATATTGTAAGGTGTGAGCTGTTCAGAATAGACTGTAAATGAGTGGAAATTAATGTTATTGAGGTTAATATAGCGTAGGAGCAAAACAAATAAAAAATTCTGCGATTTTAGCAGTTTTTATGCTTTTTTAACAAAAAAATCAGAACCCAAAACCCAAGAAATCCAAACACAAAACACTTAGGAGGTGTTTTGGCAAAACCCATTAGAACCCAAAACCTCAAGGTAATCAGAACCCAAAACCCGAAAAGTGGCCGGTGCACATCTCTAATATATATATATATATATATATATATATATATATATATATATAAATATATAGTACACAATAGTGGTTGTGGCGCCTATAATTCAAATGTTAATGTCTGAATACAATATATGCAATCCAAATCCAAATGAAGTAAAAGGGGAGAATTCTTCCAACACTTGTTTATTTTTTTCTTCACAGGATTATCAAGTAAAAAACGGCAAGTAGAAATATTCCAACGCATTTCGTCTCACAGAAACTTCATCAGGGGAATATGATAAGACAATCTTTCATTATCTACATAATATTTTGTATCCCTATTGGGAGTATATCAACTTCAATTGGAGCGATTTCATAGAACAATGCCTTCCTTATTCCTATTTTATCTATTATTTTCCAAATCCTGAAATTGTATATAATTTTCAAAACGATAATTTTACTATATATTGGGTAGTTCAATTATCCTCCCCTAGATACGTTTGATATCCAACCTATAACTATATGGTGAATAATAACGTGATCATCCAGTTGTATTGTGTGCCCTTTGTAGGGTCTATATATTGAGTAGCTCGGGGGTACCTCAATTAGCCTCCCCTGAATCGGTTTGATAACAAGCCTAAACTAAATTGTGGATAAGTATGTGTCCATCCAACAATAAAAAATGAGCTTAATAGAGTCTCCAATGGTACTGTGTTGTTCCTCCAGAGAAGGCTAGCAGAAGGAACAACACAGTACTATTGGAGACTCTATTGAGCTCATTTTTTATTGTTGGATAAGAGACCCAGTATAGAAATGGAAAGAAGAAAAGGGGGGTTTCAGGGTGCGCTTAACCTTTGCTGATTGAACGGAATCATTCAAATATAATATGAGCGTATAAAAATACCCATTGTGACTGTACACCATTTGCAAAAATTGTTACTTTATATTGGTGATTCACTGTAATTGTAGTGATAAGAACCTTTACTGTACACTGCTATGCCCTTTGTGGCAATTTTTATTAAATTGTTTTATTATATTTGAATGATTCCGTTCAATCAGCAACGGTTAAGCGCACCCTGAAACCCCCCTTTTCTTCTTTCCATATATATATATACATATACATATATATAGATGACACGCTGTGATCGGCACTGTCAGATGCCTTTAAATGGAAGTAACAGGAGTGTTCACTGGAAGCATTGAACTGGACGCCGGGGGTATGTTCCACAACCGGCGTTCCAGTATCACTGTTACACATGGCTAATGTGGTACATTGCTATGGGCATATCGAAGTAATTTGTCCAGGTGTGGCGGTAGTTGGCGGGTACCCTATCCCTATTTAGCCACCAAACAACTAGTCTGTTTTGACAGATATAATAGTCATCATCATCATCATCATCTACAAGTAAACTTACAACAGACCTCTGGCTTATGGGATTCACTAAGGTAGTCCTCCTAAAGTCATTTCATTTTGAACACACGCACAGTATATGTAAAAATTGGGCACTCAAGGTTCAGCCGCCAGCAAACAGAATTGGTTTAATGATTGGTAATTGCTTTGTAATGTGGTTTCCTTTTTTTTAACTGCCCCACAATTTATGTGACTTTTTTTTTAAATGTTCAGAAAATAAATAATAACTTGCTACCTTTTTGAAGCACAAAGGAGTCAACTAATGTAGTTCTAAGTAAACAATGTCTTAAAAGCTTGTTCGCACGGTTTATTTTAGCCTAAATATTATTAAGAAAATTGATAAACTTAAAGTATTTAGATTCATTCTTGTCATGGCTAGGAGTTTTGTGAACACGGCGTGTGTGTGATGTCTGTGCGAGAGGGTGGAACAGGTGAAGACAGAGAGCAATCCTTGACCGTGAATCGAAACCGGGCTTCGGCAGAGAGAGACATATCCTGACCACTGGATCACCAGGGCTTTGTTAGCAGGGTGGAAAAGTAAAGCTGAATGTCTGAGGTGATCAGGTTATCAGTTCTCAGTGGAGAAGAATATGTTGATGCTATCAACTGGAGCTGGATACTGAATATTAAAGTAGCAGACTAAATTCTGGGTGCGACTGACGTAAACTGAATGCAGGATACGACCAGGGCCGGCTCTACCACTAGGCAGCTTTAGGCAGCTGCCTAGGGCACCAGGATCTAGGGGGGCGCAACCAAGTCTGCCTATCAAATAATAAAAGATGTCTGTGAGGATCCTTGTTGTACTTAATGCAGGCGGTTGCTGTGGAACCTCTACGACCTCACCTCCATACTTTCTCTTGAGGCATACTTCCCTATTTTTCTTCCCTCTCTTCCTGTACTCTGTTGTGGGTGGCAAAGGGGAGGGTGCTGGGGGCCTCCAGAGAAAGCAGGAGTCTTGCCCACCTACCTGGGGGGCTCGGAGGACCACTCAATTTTGGGAGGCTACCTTCTATTCCAGAATGTTAAGTATGCATTAAGGGTTGGAGAATGTTTATTGGTGGCAGTATGGGGGGGGGGAGTGGCAGTAGGCTGGAGTTTTGCCTAGGGTGCTGAGAAGCCTTACACCGGCCCTGGATATGACTGACATAGGATACAAGATGTGACTGATTACCAGATATGGCTGTACTGGTGGATACTGGAAGCAACTGCTGTAAACTGGATACTGAAGCTGGGCTGGTCTGCACCGGCGGACCCTGGAACCGGACTGCACCAGTGGACACTGGACCGGACTGCACCGTCAGACACTGGACCGGACTGCACCCGCGGACACCGGACCGGACTGCACCAGCGGACAGTGGACCGGACTGCACCGGCGGACACTGGAGCCGGATACCGGATAGTGGCTTTGGAACAACTGGATAACCAAAGCAGGAATTTACAAGAGCTAGGGTAGCCAGTATATTCACATAGACGGTCAGATGCTAAGCTCACATTAGCTGTGTGACTAGAGGAACTGACAACCTTGGAGTCCAAGGTCTCTCTATTTATACCAGGGTGATTTATGACTGGAGACAGGTGATTCTGAGAGACCCAGGTAGACACAGGATTGGATGATTCATGGTCAGATGTTCAGACCGTGTGATGTCAGTACTCCAGGCAGGCTTGAATTGGAGAGAGGCCTAGTAGGCCGAAAAACACTGACGCTTAACTCCTAACATACACAAGGAATGCTGGCTTTCAGATCCGGATACTAAGTGCTGATTTGCAGAGGTTTATCAAGGGCTGCACCACGGCTGCAATAATTACTTCTAGAGGAAATCCCTGAGAGTTCAGATGGAGAAATGCTAACTACTGCTAGCAGGGAGCTAAGGGGTTACAGCCAGGGACGTGCAGTCAGGGGAGGCAGGGGAGGCAGTGCCTCCCCTGTCATTAATGATTAATATAATAAAATAATACAAAGAAAATACTTATGACACATATTATGTGTCATATGTATATGCTTTGTATTATTATAATACTTTTTTCCCCATTTTCCTTTATTTTTTATAGTTTAGGAGGCACCAAGTGCGGTGCCTCCCGTTGCCTACTGTATAGAATTAGAAACAGGGAGGGTGCAGTGGGAGGGACCGAGCACCGGGCTGCAAAAGCCCATTAAAAAAAGGTGCATATGCGGCACCTATAGCAGTGCCTCGGTGACAGGGACGTGCTTTCTGCCTATATGAAAGCACACCCCTGTCACTGCGGCAGATGTGATTGGGGACGGTGGCGCCTCCTCAGTGACAGGGGCGTGCTTTCATATAGGCAGAAAGCACGTTCCTTACTGTCACTTAGGCTCTATCTATACAGTAAGTGCCGCTTATATAGGCGGACGGCACTGGGAGCCATTGGGGGGGGGGGAATGGGCTCATGGAGCCAGGCTGATAGCTCCTGCCATCAGCTGGCCACCGGCACCGCTTATATAGGCGGACGGCACTGGGAGCCATTGGGGGGGAATGGGCGCATGGAGCCAGGCTGATAGCTCCTGCCATCAGCTGGCCACCGGCACCGCTTATATAGGCGGACGGCACTGGGAGCCATTGGGGGGGAATGGGCGCATGGAGCCAGGCTGATAGCTCCTGCCATCAGCTGGCCACCGGCACCGCTTATATAGGCGGACAGCACTGGGAGCCATTGGGGGGGAATGGGCGCATGGAGCCAGGCTGATAGCTCCTGCCATCAGCTGGCCACCGGCACCGCTTATATAGGCGGACGGCACGGGGTGCCGTTGGGGGGGGAATGGGCGTACGGAGCCAGGCTGATAGCTCCCGCTATTAGCTGGCCACCGGCGCCGCTTATATAGGCGGACGAGCCGCACGAGGTGCCGTTGGGGGGGGGGATGAAATGGGCGCGCGGAGCCAGGCTGAGAGATCGCGTGTAGCAGTGTGCGCCGGTGGCCAGATAATAGCCTGAGCCCGCACCATCTCCTGTCCTGTCCGGTTCCTGTTCTGCATCTGATCCTGTCTAAATGCTGGGCCAGTTACGTGCTGTGCTGCTTAGGTAAGCAGTATCAGTAAAAGGGTGCTGTGTGTGTGGCAATTGTGGAGGGTGGGGGCTGTGTATATGTTTAGTGACAGATGTGTGTTTGTGTAAAGTAATAGAGGTGTGTGTATGTGTAAAGTAATAGAGGTGTGTGTATGTGTAAAATAATAGAGGTGTGTGTATGTGTAAAGTAATAGAGGTGTGTGTATGTGTAAAGTAATAGAGGCGTGTGTATGTGTAAAGTAATAGAGGCGTGTGTATGTGTAAAGTAATAGAGGCGTGTGTATGTGTAAAGTAATAGAGGCGTGTGTATGTGTAAAGTAATAGAGGCGTGTGTTTGTGTAAAGAAATAGAGGCGTGTGTATGTGTAAAGTAATAGAGGCGTGTGTATGTGTAAAGTTATATAGTTGTGCACTGTATCTATGTGTTTCTGTAAAATAAGTGTTTTTAAATGAAAGAAGTATACAGTATGGGCCAAATGTACTAGCCTCTGGCCGGTTTCACACACTCCGGCTCCTGCCGGACGGTCAAATCCCGCACGGCCAGGAAGCCGTGCCGCACACAGTAGTTGTGAATGGACACTATTGTGTCCATTCACACGGGACAGTCACGGCCCAGCCGCACGGCTGCAGCCGGATCCCGCCACTGGAAGGGACGGCTGCCGGGCTGTGGCCATCCCCTCCATGATAAACTACTGTGTGCGGCACGGCTCCCTGGCCGTGTGGGATTTCACCGTCCGGCAGGAGCCGGAGTGTGGGAAACCGGCCTCTGCGTTCAGTGGTTGTGCAGGATGCGGGCTGAACTCAAGGTTCTTTTAAAGAGGCAGACATTTACAAGGCAAACCCATCCCTTGTAAATGATTGCCCTCTTAAAAAAACCTCGGAGTTCAGCTGGCATCCTGCACAACCACTGCACACAGTCTAGTACATTTGGCCACAAGTGTTTTATTTTTTTTTTAAGTAGAAGAGGTATGTGGGCAGACCAATGGGCAGACCCTGTGACAGCTTGGTGGAGCCAGCAACGAGGGGGTATGTGGCAAGTGCTGGGTCCGGGTTGCTTCTGCGCTGTCAGGCAGGAGCTGCACTGCCGGTCTCTCTGCTGCTTATGCAGACGGCAGCTCCCACACCTGCCTGTCAGCGCAGAAGCAACCCGGACCCAGCTCTCCCCACAGACCCCCTTGTCGCTGACTCCACCAATCCAGTGCCTCACCAACCGCTAACCTCACTGCACGTCACTGGTTACAGCTGTCAGAACCTGGGCTACAGAAGTCTCACAGGTGTGTAATTAAGGAGAGCTGACCACAGTTTCACACGCACACAGTGATTGCAGCCTAGGTGCAGCTGAATGAATCCAGGCAGAATACACTGAAATACCTTTTAGAAACTGGAGAATGGACGAACAAACACCCAGGTTCGTGACAATTCTCGTGTGTTGTTACACACAGGTGTGGTGTGCTGTATGTGTTGTTACACACATGTGGGGTGTGCTGTGGGGCAGATTCTGGTTTACTCTTAGTGAACCGAATTCGGCCCCTGTCCCGATGGTTGGGGTTTTATGCATGCACATGTGTCTTCGCATGGTTGAGAGGGGGGACAGCAGCGGGGGGGGGGGCATTCACCAGGGTTACTTCACAAGGACTCCGTAAGCTTTGTAGCTTACGGAGTCAACTAGAATCAATACCCCCCCCCCCCCCCCGTGTGTCTTGTGCAGTGGCGGATTCAGGGGGGGGGCACCCGGGCACGTGCCCCCCCTGTCATTTATTTTGTAGCTAAGGACCAGGGCTTTCCAACGAGCCCAGCCCCGTGTCTCTAGCCCCCCGGGAACCGGAGATATCGCCTGGCAAACCTGTAACGTTTTTTCCCCATAGGATAATATGGGACCCGTCAATTCGGACCCCCACCCGGTTCCGACGGCTGCCAGTTCCCGCACTGGCATCACAGAAGCTTGTGGTTGATTTTATTCAATTCCAAATCGCTGGGACTTCAATATGATACCAGGCTGGTCCAAATCGGTCAATCGGTTCCAGAGATATCGCGTGTAAACCGATTTTTTTATTTTTGAAATGTAATTTCATGGCTGTTCATGTTTTTGAGGGCAGATTACTCTGCAACCAAACGTTCCAGTTTCACTGGACCAAAATCCTTCAAAGCCCACTCAAAAGTTCTTCAATATAATACTTGTCTCATGTAAATGGGTCAGTTGGTTCCGAAGATATAGCTGGTTAAATGAGATAACTGGTTAAAGGGGGAGGGGTGGTTTTCTCTCCCCCTCACACCATAAAATGCAGGGACTAGGCTGGTGTAAAAGGGGCCAACCTGAGAATGCATTTTCTGGTGTGAAAGGGGTATTATTTCAAATAGCGGGGACCTGCAGTGCTCTGAATACAGCCAGGCTCTGCCACTGTCAGTGGCTATCACTTCTGCCTGGCGGCGGCTGTCCCCCATTTACCACGAGCATGTATTCCCCCTTGGCAATGAGCATGTAATCCCACATGGCAACGAGCATGGAACCTCTGGCAATGAGCATGGAACCCTTGCAAATGAGCATGTAGAGAAGCAGCACTTATGTAGCATAATTTTTAATAGGCATTATGGTGTTTGGCATAACACATAATGGACATAATGGCGTGTAACTTAACGTGTAATGGTATGTATGTATGTAATGTAAATGTTTAATGCGCGCCTTTGGTGGACAATGTTCCTGTTTATGAAGTGTATTGTGAATTTTGGCTTTATCTGTGTGGCATTATGTGAATTCTGGCTCAATCCATGTGGCATTATGTGAATTTTGTCTCAATCCATGTGGCATTATGTGAATTTTGGCTCAATCCATGTGGCATTATGGGAATTTTGGCTCAATCCGTGTGGCATTATGTGAATTTTTTCCCAATCCGTGTGGCATTATGTGAATTTTGGCTCAATCCGTGTGGCATTATGTGAATTTTGGCTCAATCCATGTGGCATTATGTGAATTTTGGCTCAATCCGTATGGCATTTTATGCATTTGGCTCAATCCGTGTGGCATTATGTGAATTTTGACACAATCCATTTGGCATTATGTGTATTTTGGCTCAATCCGTGAGAGTTATTATGTAAATTTTGGCTCAATCCATGTGGCATTATGTGAATTTGACACAATCCATGTGGCATTATTTAAATTTTGGCTCAATCCATGTGGCATTATGTCAATCTTGGCTCATTCCATTTGGCATCATGTGTAAGGGGCAAGTATAATGGGGTCTAGTATTTTGTTGCATAATGTGTAGAAGTTGTATATGGTGTTGACATGCCCCCTGTTGAGTGGCCACACACCCTTTTCCAGAGTGCGCCTTTGGCGCGCGCACAACTACATCATTCACTTTTGTCGCCATGGTGGGCCTGCATACTTTAAATGCCAGGGCCTATTTTTAATTCCATTCCCACCCTCTCCTGCCGCTCTCTTAGCATGTACACTGGCACCACTAACACCGCCCCTCCCCCACCCAAACCCTTTTTTATCATGGTGCCCCCCCTGTCATTTTATCCTGGATCCGCCCCTGGTCTTGTGACACAAACGTGTGCTGTGCTGTGTCTTCTTCAGTGCAGTTTTTTGTGTTTTAAGTAAGTTATGGATTTTATTTCAAATAAAAAATAAATTTCGGCAAAATGTTAGAGAGCATTTCCCCTGCATTAAAAGCAACATATCAGCAAAGTGCAGTGAAGTCATGACACATTTGTAAGTATACTAAAATAAAATGAAAGACAATTTGATTACCAGACTGTTTTTTAATAGCTTGCTGCTACAAACACTTGCTGGTAAAAAAAAATATGTTTTTCATTACACAGATGTTGTTGCTTAATTATAATAATAGAGAGCTTTGCTTTTTAATAACAACAGATTTGTGTTGCAAATAGGCCATGTAGCATTATGTGCGAGCGAATGCCAATGCCAAATCACTGCTGCTGGTTCGTTATCTGACTTAATCGGCCAGTTGTCATCAAATGATCCCATCTCTTGTCAGCTTTTATTGTCACGTCTCAGAGACGGCCGCCTGCCTGCCCTTCTGCACACTATCACTGCTTGTCTCATTAACACAATCACAGCTCGGGCACAAGCCAGATTTACTATTTATCATCCAAGCTCTCGCTGCTATGGTCTTAGTACAGTAAGAGAGTTTAGGGATCTATATACATGCTTGTGCTTTCCCATAGATAAATTATTAGCTACTAAAAATTTAAGATGCCTGACCTGAATCATTGAACAATGGGCCCGATTCAGGCACGTTGATACGGGTCCGAATTCGCCCCTGCTTTCGAGGGTGGGGGGTCTGTGCATACACGATAATGCACATGTGCAGACCCCCTGGGCAAACGCCTTCGGCAAGTATCCCACTCAACGAGGTGTTCGCACTGGGCATTCCTCTGGGAATGCAGGCGGGTCGATGCCTGCTCAGAGCGGGTGACATGGCGTTTTGGGACAAAAATCATTTGATGCTCGATGACCATCGAATGATTTCTCTCTCCTTTGGCCGCATGCAAAGGAATGTTTTCTCGTTGACATCCCCTTGCATGCAAGTCCGGATAGTCCATATAAAGCATGACCGCTATGCATTCTTTGGAGATAGCGCCCCAAACTTAAAGTGAGACTATAACGTTGGGAACACATTACCGGACACCGCAAAGGATGCAAGGTTGTCAATGATTTCCCTTGGACTGCCTGGACCTCCCTGACAAACAATGTAGTGCATACACCCTAAACAATGTTACAGACAGCGGCCGCATCTAGGAGTATGCGGTCATTGACAATATAGTCAAGATTGAGCTGCCTGTTCAGACGAGTGATGGTGCATTGTTAACAATATAGTGCATATAGGGCCTTATTCTAGTTCACTCTTTCTGACAAAATCCTTCTTAGATGGACAAAGCCATGTGCACTGCAGGTGGGGCAGATGTTACTTGTGCAGAGAGAATTAGATTTGGGTGGGGTTTTAGTTCAAAGTGAGATCTATATTGCAGTGTAAAAATAAAGCAGCCAGTATTTACCCTGCACAGAAACAAAATAACTCACCCAAATCTAATTCTCTCTGCACAAGTAACATCTGCCCCACCTGCAGTGAACATAGTTTTGTCCATCTAAGAAGGATTTTGTCAGAAAGAGTGAACTAGAATAAGGCCCATAGTGCATTGTTAACAATATAGAGCATATAATGCATTGTTAACGATATAGTGCATATCGTGCATTGTTAACAATATAGTGTGTACAAATTAGATAATATGCACAAAATATTGTTAACGATGGTCGTTAGAATGCATATCATATATTTTATCCTCTAATGATATTGTACTTTAGTGTTTGGAGAAACTACAAATAAAATGTCAGCACCTGACCTCCAAAAATAAATTGTTGCAAAGCATGTGCAAAAATCATAACTGTAAAAACATCCAACAACACTAGTACTAATATAGACAGTTTAAAGTATGTAGCTCCTGTAACATCAATAACGAAAATTCAGTTTAAACAGATATACAGTATATACGTAAAAACATGTATTATTCTGAACCTGATGTAACACCTTAAACAGTTATTTGTATTAAAGATATATCCCCCACAGTAGATGGAACCATTAAGTCCCACTAGCTGAAGACAGTGGAGGGTAGAAATTAGTTCCAAATTTAACTGGAAGCTCCAACTCCTAGTGACTGGCTCTGTGTTAAAAAAAAATGTTACTTGTTTCCCTGTCCCTTTATAAAACTAGTTTTCTCAGTTAGGGCTAGATGCACTAAGCTTCAAAAGTGATAAAATGGAGAGTGATAAACAGCCAACCAATCAGCTCCTACCTGCCATGTCACAGACTGTGTTTGAAAAATGTCTGGCAGGAGCTGATTGGTTGGTTGTTTGTCACTCTCCATTTTATCACTTTTGAAGCTTAGTACATCTGGCCCTTAATGTGGTTTACATCCGGTTCTATTTGGTCTATTCTTCTATTTCATTTTACTTATATAAGCAAAATCAAATCAAAATCGAATGAAAATCGAACACTTCCAATTTCAATTTGATCCCGATGCAAGATCCCTTAGCATTGAAATCAAATAGAAAAATAGACTGTGCGGGCAAGACTATATACAGATCTGTACTATATAGTCCAAATCTAATGCATTTGCCTTGCCCTGCAATTCAATCCAGATCGAATCGGGATCTAATAACAAGGCAATCGCACCATGTGTAACCTCTTTAGTTGACATTGTGTAGTCTAGAAACAAGTGCAATTTCCAGAAATCTGTACTCTTTTTTAATTGTTATACACTAGGACTTACCTGAGACACAGACTTTGCTGGATATGCAGACCACAAATAAGTTCTATGGTTTGTAGAGGGTCTGTCTGTGTGCCAAAAAGGAATCCCCTGTGAGGGAAAAAGGCAGAGCAGGAGGGGAGGTGCAGTACAAGTTGCACAGCAGGAGTAGAATTTACCCATCTGGTGATAGTCTAAAACAGCGGTTCTCAACTGTGGGTCCCGTCCTTCTCAGCATGGGGTCGCGACTCCATGTTGGTGACCATCAGGCTGATGACTTTTCTAAACTCAGTCAGTGATTCATGGAGTCTGAAACATCTGTTGAACTGTCTATAACTGTAGACTCCTCCCATCATTTTGTGCCTCCACAATGCTGCCATGTATGTGCTCTCTGCTGACTACACATGTGATGTGATGACCTTCTGCAGTAACTTGCTGGGGTCCTGTAATTATTTTTATTGTCTGATGGGGTCCCAGAGCAAAACAGTTTCAGGACCCCTGGTCTAAAACATAGTTACTATTCTCCTTGTGGCAATAGTGCAAAAAATTGCCAAGTTTGGAACATTTTTCTTCTGAAAATAATTTCAGTCTAATGGCTAGGTCTGGGTTGGGTATGAGATGTTGACATGTTCAGAATGTCAGCAGTTGACAGATCCACAGTGTCAACAATAACATGTCAACTTTGTCAAAATATACACTGTGCTTCAACCCCTATGTCGAATGGATAAGGATATTCAAATGTGCTACCCCCATGCTGGGATTGTGTGTTAAGTCAGACCTTAAGATATAGAAATGGTATGTTTGGGTATAATGTATACATAGGATACTCAGTCAATATGTGGTGATATATTAGGGGGTGAAACACAATGACTGCAATAATGGTATAGTGAAATAGATTATTTGCAATATCAATAAGACTTAATATACAGTTAGAAAGTGAACAATATATTACAATATAAGTACAAAGAAAACATAATATAAATAAATAAAATTGTAGGCTTCCAATGTTGCACCACAAATGATGCAATAATGGATATTATCCGATTCAAATGAAGATTAAATGACTTCTATATTGCAGATGGCAGCATCCTGCAAAAGTCTGTACATTATGTTTGTGCAACTTTTTGTTGTTGTCAGTCAGAAGGCTGTTTTGCCCAGGGTTTCCTCTTTGAGCAGGAGGACAGGAGCTAGGCTCTGGGCTAATCATTCTTTCTGAGAGACTGTCAGCCAGGATATGTCGGCATTCTGTAGTCAGAGATATTGTGGATGTTGACATATCATGTTGATCAAATTTTTAAGCATGTCGATATCCTGAATGGTGACAATCAGAAAATGTTGACATTCTGGCATTGGCACAGTTGACATTTTGAATGTTGACATGAAATGTTAGATGACTGAAACTCTCTACGAGATGAACAAGATGCACCACAGCTTAGGACAACAGTGAACAATTTATTGAAATCAACAAATATAATTGTATATATCATATACTGAGGGAGGTTCAGCTGATCATTGTGTTGTGCTGCCCTCTGTACATGATTTGTGCATTGATACCACTGTGGGCATGTTGTATTTTTTTGTTTCTTTACAAAATGGTGGTCACTTCCATTTGTGGTGACCACGGATCAGAAGAGCCACTTTATTAAGGTCACACAGGACAACTGCATTGATTATGGTGTTGGCTAGCCCATGAACTGTATATTTTAACATTTAAAAGTCTATACAAGTCATTATGATCTGTTTAATGCATTTCAGGAACAGGAACTGAACACTGACATCACTTGCTCCACCAATGTGACCTTAGATCAGCTGACACGGTGCTTGTATTTAGGTAGCAGCTCGACACCTACTGGGGTTTCTTTGTCCCATGCTGTGGTGGTCTGTCTTGAGAAAGGCCAGTCCTTGGCCAAAAATATTACTTTAGAAATAGAAGTAGAAGTTTGCAAGTAATACAAAGCATCATTGTTGAAAACTACCTGGTGGGTGCACGCTTTATTTTGCAATGAGGACATATTGATAGTTATTTTAAAATATGCAGCTATTGGTGTAAACTTTCTAAATATGTAATTTTAAAACTATGCTCTAAAGTATTTTAAACTGGATTCATCCTAAAATACAGTTACATTTTTTGGGATGTGTTACTTTTTTATAGATACATGAAAATATTTTAAAGAGTTACAAATTTTCTAGATGATGCCGCTGCAAGCAGTAAACCGTAATATTAGCTTAGCTTGAAGTGAAACAGCTCAAAAACTTGACTATGCCTATTGAGAGTTATTTTTGTAAGCTACACATTAAGAAACAGGTCCTGTAGTAACAAGAAAAATGTCCATGATTTTGATAAATGTAAATTTGTGTCATTATTGTAACAATAACATACATTTATTATGCTATTTACCATATTTATAGGAATACTAACTATGTGTGCTTTGTTAGATGTTTGGACATACTAGTTTTTTATATACTGTGTCATATTCAAAGATGTGGAACAGCAACAGGCACCATGTTTGCTCCCAGTTATGCAACACATGATATATTGGTACATAACACTCATTGACTAGGAGAAACCTTGGGCATGAAAACATTTACATAAGATATTTTTTCACCATAATCCTCGCAATTTGACCTACAGTATATTAAATTTTGATAGCATAATATCAACAATGAACTTTTTATTGTATACTTCTAGTTGACAATCTACGTCAATGTTTTTAATTAATTTGTTACCTTGAATGTATTCTACACAAAGCATGTACCGGTTGAGTCTCTCATATACAAAATGCTTAAGTAGTATATTGGATGTTTTTGTATATTGGGATTTGCACACTATTATGAAATTTCTTGGAGATGGGACCTACATCTAAACATAAAATGCAACTGTATTTCATAAACCTCTTATAGACATATCTGAAGTATCTTGCAATATTTTTTTTTAAAAGTTAGTGCATGAAATAAAATGTATGTTCAGTCTCAAACAATTTTGGATTTAGAACATTTTGGATATCAAATATCTGTATATGGGAGACTCAATCTGTAGATGCTAATAAATATAGTCTGATAAACAAAGGAAAAAAAGTTTGAAATAGAACAAGTGTGCCAATAGCTGTCCACTTAAACCAAACTGGTGCAAGAGTCACCAACACTTAAATCAATAATAATATACAAACAATTACTGACAGGTTCTATAGGCATAGTGTTAGAGGTGTATTTATCCAGTCTCAATTTGGTTCCTCTTCATATGTTGGAATGGTCACTCAAAGACAAATAAACTCCATAGTATCATGCCTGAGGTCAGAGTCTGACCCGAAGGAGCTTCAGGCAAAGGGGTAGATGTGTAGATAAACCTGGTAGGCTGGATGGGGTTCCTGAATATGCACAGAAATGCAGATGGCAAACAACAAACATTGGCCCCATGCGAACAAATGTGGCACTGTGAATGACCTGAATAAGGTCTACAGAGTAAGGATCACAAAGCCAGTAATATTCTATAATGCACTGAAGTCAGATAAAGCTATAGAAAAGTTGGGAAAAGACTGTGCTGAGTAAGTGGTATGTGTGGGGTTGCTGCAATGAATCCTAGGGTACACTACAGAAAAACACCCTTAACTATAAAAAAGAAGGGTACTTAGGATCTAAATGCGCAAAACTCCACCGCTAAATGATGTATAATCTGACACCAATGAATTAAAGGGTATATTTTATTTAACGAGTAAACTATATGAAAGATATTAGATCTGATGTAATACAAATGAGTAAACCTAATACACGGACAGGACATACACACATATAACATATAAAAAAATATATAGCGGACCAGCAGAAAAACTGATTTGATAAGTTTAAGTATATGTTGATTAAAAGAAAGAGACGTGTGGTGGAACTCTTACCACAGTTTAGCAGATGCAGACCACAATGGATGTCTGACCAGTCCAGATTTATGCTCATACAGAGCATAAGAGACGCAGCAGCACATGCAGTATTATGGTGAGGGTAGAAGTGACGCCAGGAAGAAGGGTGGAAGTACCGCATGGAGGAGATGCCAATAATAGGCACTCAAAGGGACCAAGTAAAATGCCCTGCATTTTCCTGACAAAGCCTGTTAACCGGTGAAACGCGTAGAAACACAGGACAATATCGACCCCCCCAGGCTGAGCTGACTACACAGGAACGCACAGCAGGAAGAAGAGTCTGCCGGCAGACCGGACCGATATCCGCAAAGAGCCATCCTATGCACGGTAATTCTCTGTTTACAGGGGCCCTTTGGTCCCCGCCCTCAAGACTTTGCCATTTGTGCTAACTTGTGGTAGGAGTCCCACAATACGCTCTATGTATGAGCATAAATCTGGACTGGTCAGACATCCATTGTGGTCTGCATCTGCTAAACTGTTGTAGGAGTTCCACCACACGTTTCTTTCTTTTAATCAACATATACTTGGACTTATCAAATCTGTTTTTTTGCTGGTCCACTATATATTTTTATATATGTTATATGTGTGTATGTCCTGTCTGTGTATACCGGTATTAGGTTCACTCTTTTGTATTACATCAGATATATCTTTCATATCATTTACTCTTTAAATAAAATATACCGTTTAATTCATTGGTGTCAGATTATACATGATTTGGCGGTGGAGTTTTGCACATTTAGATTCTAAGTACCTTTCTTTTTTGTCAGATAAATGCTGCTGGTAATATTAGGCATCAATATGGTAACAATCATAGAAGATGCATTTCTGGTAAAGGAAGTCCATAGAAGCAGACAGCTAACAAGATGCAGAGAGGTGATTAGCCAAAATTGACCAGGGAGTGGTGATACTGAAGGTGCAGTGCTGATGGCACACCGATGGTAGCCGGAATCGATGATGGAACACCGATGGTGAGAGGAACCAATGATGGAAAATCAATGATGGAATAGCAGCAGGTATCATGTGAGGGTCTTGTATAAAAGTCTCCTGTTCCACTCATCCTCCTTCCAACGCATTTTAATAGTATCTTCTTCCAGGTTTAAGGAAGATGTGTGCCATAGCCCCTATAAATACCACTGAAGTATAGCAATTAATTAAAAAAAGGTCTTTCCTATTTCCAGACATGGATATCCTAGCAACTAGTCTGTCCTATACATTACATTCTATTTACATGCTCTCCAGATTCAGACAATTTAATCCATTCAGTCCCACATATATTATGCAGTATTTCAATAACTGTCCTGTGTGGGTTACTGGACCATTCTGCAGTTCACCGTGGCCCATTTAATGGAACTTCTTGTTTCATGTCTCTTCCGGTATGCCAAGTGCATAGCATTTTCAGGCAGAACGGTAAGTTTATTTATTAGTGGCGGCCATGTTTCCTTAGATTTCATCAACTTTCAATTTTGGGGGCCATCTTATTAAAGCTCAAATACATATATAGAAAAAATGAAATTAAATAACATACAATAAAAATAGAGTTCAAATCCAACATACTGTATATGCATTCATAATAAACATTTTAAGTCTTTATTGAGTCCAAATGGAATAAGGGCTTTAAAATTAAAAATCATATTAATTTCACATTGTGCCAAATGCTGTGCTAATTCATCACCTCTAATATTGCTGGTGACTTTTTTTTATCCAAAAATTTTTTAATGTGTTTAATTTCGCCATGATGTTCCTCTTTTAAGTGTAAAGGGACATACACAGGGGGCAATTTTCACCCCATTTCTAAGCCATCTGACTAGATGGCTTAGAAATGGAGTACTGATTGCTCGGTGAGTATAGCCCCTGGCAAAAGAGATGTCCCGCAAGTCACCATTGCCTTGTCTTTCATTCTAGATCCCAGGGCTTTGCCTATAAACAATAGTTCAGCACACATCGGTGTGCATCGCGGGTGTACCGTGATGTGTGCTGAGCAATCGTACTTAAGCCGATCACTCAGCATGGAGGCTGGGTCGTCACGTGTGTATGGGGCTTAAGCAGAGCATATGTGATTCTATTCCGCAAATGCTCACTGATTTTTATCATTTTAATGGTCTGCTCTTTCAACCAATATAAAATTCATTGCACAAGCATTCTATTCCATATACAATATTCGATAAATGACACGTAATAACATCTTTATTTTATGTTCTTTAATATAAATCATCACTTCTGTTTATTTTTCATTCCAAAGGAATTGACAATCTTTTAGCATCCCATGAAGAATTGCATCCAATAAAGGCTTTCAATGTTATTCCACTTTTTTGTTTGGCGAGGTTGGATATAATCTCATAAATGTTTATTTTAAATTGGGTGCTTTTTATATTACAAACAGGGCTATTGTGTAGATCATTCCCTATCACTGGGTCTCTGTAACAAATGCCAATGTTTCATTACACTCTATTAACCTGTTGGTATTGGCAAGAATATTGTATTACAAAAGCCCAGTTAAACTTTTCATCCTGTCTAGTTCTTTTCTCGCTTTTTGAGTAAAGTTGTTTTTTATTGACAAGAATAAACGTGGTACAGCCTGGTCAATACATCACATATTATTGCAGTGTTTGTATTTTCAAATTCAGCAAACAAGATAATACAATATATCCAATAAATACCATCACAATATCGTATGATCTATGCACCCCCCCCCCCCCAAAAAAAAAACTATACCCAAAAATTAACATCAACCCAATAAACATAATATGTGGTAACTAGCTGGTTGCCTTCATATGCCAATTCCAATCGAACTATACTACATATCATCCTACACATTGCTGCCTTACTGCACATCTGCCTGGTCTTTAATTGCTAGGCACTTTGTATGCTTGGTTAGTGCCCTCCTGTGTATAGTGCGGGGGTTCCATCCATTTTAACCAGATTTTATCAAATTTAGCATTGGCTCTTTTTGAGCCTTTTAACAAATCTGTTCAATCAAGTTTTGCCACATATTCTAGATTATCTGCTACTTTTTTCTTCTGGTACCCGCAGGCATCAAAAGAGTTTTTTAATTTCTTGAGCTTGGGATAGGAATCTGAACAAAAAGGGCATATCTATCCACTTAGAATGATGGAAACTCCATCTTTCTACATATGCTTGGGAATTTGTCAGCTTAATAAAATCTTTCGTTTTAATAGACCCCCTCTTCTATATAAATCTCTAAATCTAGGAAGTTTGCTCTGCTAATATTGAAGGTCAGGTATTTCTATCATTGTTGTTCAAATATTGACATAAAAGATACACATTGGTTTAGTCTCCATCCCAAATACATAGGCTGTCATCTATGCACCTGCCATGGACACTAGGCTTGCCCTAAATGGACTGCCAGAGAAAACAATCTATGCCCTCCACAGTCCCATAAAGATGTTTGTGTAACTTGGGGCAAACTGAGTGCCCATCACAGTTACTCTTATTTGCACATAGAAATCATCTTTAAAATGAAATAATTATTGAAAAGTTTAATATTTATACCTTCCACTAGAACCATATGGCAGCATCTTAACAGAATGTTTTCTCCACATATTGGGGCAGATCTATTAAGCCTGGCAATGTGGTGATAAAGTGAAAGGTAATAACGCACCAGCCAATGAACTCATAACTGCATACACCGTAGCCATGTCAGGTGTGTTGCTATAGGACTTCCCACCTTTTCAATGTTAAGGTGTAACTCCTCTACCTCTTATTCTGGGACACAGATTGCTGACCTGGGAAATGTAAGTGACATCCCAGAGGTCTGTGTGTGTAAGTTCAGTGGCAGATAGCAATAATGAGTAGTCTATGTACTGGAGGGTAGCTCGTAACGTGGAAGAGGTGAGAAGTCCCGTAGTGGCACACCCAACTCAATTTCTATGCACAGTGTACTAGGTGATCCTTTGCAATCTTCAGCACATCACAGAATGTATACTTACATTTTCTCATAAAGTATGTATTTCTTCATGTAAACTCTGAAGTCAACAGCTGAGCCAATTGCTGATTTCTCTATTTTCCTCATACAGGCTCCTCCATTGAACCTAATGTTCTATCTTCATCTTCTGGACCTGCAGTGCCTTTATATGTCTCAAAGTGCAACTACTAATCCATCAGACCACTGTGGTAGTAACTGCACCTCTTGGTGCCTTGTTCTTCAATTCTTGTCCATGCCTATTTCCATCAAATTCTTACTAATTACATATAGTGTCTGTGAAGCCCTGCCCTGCAGAACTAGTACAAACTAAATCAGATCTAGTACATCCCTGCGTACTGCAATAATATGCTGACAAACCTATGACATCACTATCTTCTACCCTTTTTCTTAATTAAATCTCTTTGAAGTTTAAAATTTACAATAAATTTACTGTGAAGTTATTTACTGTCAATTCATTTGTGTTCATTTTTAATTTGCATGTCTCTTTCATTCAAATTATCAGTACAGATTTGCCTCTACTACCTTATGTGTCCCGTTGCCTATATAGTCCGGATGAACTTCATCTATTCTTTCTATAATTTTCTGCACATGAATCAAAAACCTGACACTCTCTACAGCAGAGTATCTATTTTATATCTATTCTGTAACATTGTTCCAATTCTACTGAGGGTTTATTCAGCTAAATCTATATTTTTGCAAAAATTGCTCTTGCCTTGGGCAAGTTGAACTAGTTATTAGAAAAATAAATGAAAAGCCCCGAAGTCAAACATGTATCAGATTAGTCTGCACTTCCCACATACCAAGAATTTTTCAGTAGACAGCAAAAATATAACCCCCAGGTTCATTAGAATAAACAGCATATGACACCACCAGCACATCTCTTCTCAGTCACTAAACTCCTATCTTATCACAGAACTGACAATATCTAGCAACTTCATACTGGTGCCTGAACTTTTGCCATCTGACCCAACTTTTGTAAGTACAGTAAGTGAATTTCTCAAAACACCCACACAGTAGGCACTTCTCGTCTATAAGGGCCATCACTAGGGTGCCAGAGGTAAGTAGTGTAATCAAGCATAAAATATGGCACATCATACAGAATTGCTTGAACACCCCAGATTTTTTTTTTATTTTGCAAACTTGATGGGACACCACACATTGTAAGTACAGTAGCATTCATCTTCAATCTGTGTATTACTATTTTATTAAAAGTAAGGACTAAACAAAGATGACCTGTGGCTCCAGAGAACAATGGAGTTAGAAATCCTACCCATTTTCCACTATCCTAAATAACTCAGAGTTTTGCACAGGAGCACGCAAAAACACAGGTTTTCAGGCAGTGTAAATGCTCCGATTTGAATTTACCTGGATTGTGAGACCCAGCATTTCAACCCGGGTAGCAAGCAGGGTTGAACACGGATTCAACCCGGCTCACTGTGCAGTGTAAACGGCTAACTTGGGTCGATGCGACCCGGAACCCCTTCACTGCTATGCAATTTCTGGAGCTGGGAGTTGCTCTCATCACGCCTCTGGTGTAAAAGGGGTCACAAACTGGGCCGCACCCGGGTTGGAGCCGGGTACGAAATCTCGGGTGCGACCCGGGTTGTTGGTGTAAAAGGGGTATTACTGACATTCAATCAAGATATGTATGCATACAAATAAAAATGTGTGTGTGTGTGTGTGTGTGTGCAGGCAGTATTTCATTAGTTTATGTATTACTTTGATTGAACCATCAAATCTCTCCCCAAGTTCAAAATTCAAATGGTGAGCAACACCAACTGCCATCCCAAGAGCTGACAACATTGCTGTCCGGGATTCATTGGCAGTTGGAGTGACTCCACTATTTGAATTTTGGACTAGGCTGCAGCCCCACCCCTGGAGCCACCACAGATTAATAATATTAGCATTTACTTTTATGGTGCCAGCAGATTCTGTTGCACTATACCATTTTACAATTATAGACATTGATTTCACTAAAGGGTTTAAATTAAGAAGTTCTGCAACTTGTGCTGTAGCTGTAGCCAATTCTATCATAAGACCTAACTAGATGAGAGGTTTATGATATAAATAGCAATGTGTTGTTTAAGGCAGTTTAATGCCAAAAGCACTGTAGTCAATTTTATATTTCTGCTAAAATGGACTCTTAATTGCAATATTTAAAAGAACACTATAACACAAAACAATAAAACTTTGATTTGTTTTCTATGCTTTCAAATAAATAGAGCCAACATTTTGTAATCAATGCTATAAAAACAAAATGTCAAGTAACTTTGTTTGTCTTGGAGTATTGATTTGGAATCACTCTGTGTGTATCTGCACTGCATCTCTACTAGAGGCTTGCATAACATCCAATCTATCGTGTAACAATATTATTTATCATTCCAAAAATATTATGCTTAATGGGTGTGATGTGATCTTCAAGATTAACAAGAACAAAAAACAATTTGTAACAAAAAACTTAACAGAAAATTACCGCAATTTTATTATAGATAAAAATACTAAAATAATTGATTTCTGTTTCGGGACTAGAAAATTGTAATACAGGTTGAGTATCCCGTATCCAAAATGCTCGGGACCAGGAGAATTTTGGATAACGGATTATTCCGTATTTCGGAATATTTTAATATTTCAATGATGTATTTTGAAGTATCTTGCATTTATGCTGTATAAACACATAATATACACACAAATATATTTTATTACCACATAAAATACACACAAACATATTTTAATTGTTCAAAAAACAAGGTTTCAAAACGTGAAACAAAATGTGTGTACTATCTCAGCACTGAATTTGAATGCCAAGCAATCATTGTCTTGCACATATATAGTGCCAGTTACATATCATGTCCCCAGTGATGCTGTTACATATGTCCCCAGTGAGTTTTTAGCAAAAAAATTTTTTTTTTTTCACTTTCTGGAATGTCCGTATTTCGGAATAATTCGGATAACGGATATTCGGATACGGGATACTCGACCTGTACACATTTTGTTGTATAAAAAAAAAAAAACACTATCCAAGCAATATTATCTCAACTGTAATACAATGTAATTCTACCTAATGTAGTTCTCCAAATGTCATTCTGAATAGATGAATAAAGTTTAATGTTGCTTTGACAATTCCACAAATAAGATCAAAAGAAACGCTCCATGGTTCTGTATTTTGTCATTATTTATCTCTCATCATAAACGGTGCTTGGCAAGTTAAAAATTATCATTTCACTCTGTGCAGTAATGTTGGGCAGACACAAATACGGGTGTGGTATATTAGCCCGACAGTCGGGATTCCGACAGTCATTAGTCAGACGTCGGAATCCCGACTGCACAGCGTGGGGAGCGCAATGAAGCCACTTGTGGGCTCGCTGCGCTCGCCACGCTGCGGGCACGGTAGCGAGCTGCGCTCGCCACCTATTTTATTCTCCCTCTATGGGAGTCGTGGACCCCCACAAGGGAGCAGTCGGGATTCCGATGTCGAAGGAAAGACTGTCGGAATCCCGACTGTCGGGGAGCCGTCCGGCACCCACAAATACAGTGATACTGGACTCACATTCAGATATATAGATGAGTAAATAGCATCCTGTTTCCTCCGGCAGAGTAAAAGGGATCTATGTCTATTCTAGAGCTGTGGATGCTTATTCTGTTGTCCTCCATTAGTAAGACAGTTTCAAGGTACGTTGAAGTATTTCATTTTATCTATGAAGAACAAATACTAACTACATCATACAGTACCTAGTTCTCAATGTTTTTCTTCTAGATATAATTAAAATATATGTTTAAAAAGTCAGTGAAAAAATGTTTCTAATTACAATGTGGATTTTTATTTATTTTATTAATTAAAAATATTTTACTTTTAGTTTAGATTAGTTGCATACACCACTGTCATTGACCTATCTCCATTGACACTTCCCAGAGTATGAATCATAATCAGAAGAATTTAAATCATTGTTATTAATAGCTTGTGCCAATTTATCCAAGAGAACCTTGAACATGGTAAGGATCCAGTCTTCTTTGAGATGCATTGGGGTACATTTATTAAAGATAGGATGTTTCCCATAGGAACCAATCCGATTCTAACTGTTATATTCTAGAAGGTGCTATATAAATAAGAAGTAGAATCTGGTTGGTTGCTATGGACATCCCATCTTCAACCGAACTTCTATCTTAGTAACTTTACCAAATTGAAGGCAGTCATGCAGTGCCATAGTATTATGAATTTAAATGAAAGACTGTTCTAATGAATATTATTCTGTGTGAACTAACCATATTTAACACATTATTGGCATTAATACAAAACAATTCATAGAGATAACCCCGCTACCCTTCTTTTTCAAATACATTCATGATGCTCATTCCTAAATCTGATAAGGGTGCTCTTTTAATACGCTCATATCAAGCAATTTCACTCCTTTATACAGAGTGTAAAACTTTGCCAAATATGATGATAAATAGGCTCAGATGATACTCACAGTTTTATTCACAGTACATCAAATGGGTTCTTCCGTGGCATTTATTTGGTAAAGACTGCCATACCGCCATAACTACAGTTGGAACTGCTTCTCAATGTCTTAAATTTAGGAGAATGCTAATAAGCTTGGACACTCATCAAGATTACATACTCACCACCTCTTAACACTGTTCTTTGGACATGACTTTGGATTTGCATGAATTTGATGCATTACTTTTATTTGCAGTCTTCTACATCTTTGTAAGGTAATGGAATAAAGAGAGACATTGATGTCACTGATTTCATTTATTTTATCTGTTATCCAATTACAGGTTGAGTATCCCTTATCCAAAATGCTCGGGACCAGGAGAATTTTAGATAACGGATTATTCCGTATTTCAGAATATTTTAATATATCAATTATGTATTTGAAGTATCTTGCATTTATGCTGTATAAACACATCAACCACATGAAATACACACAAATATATTTTATTTGTTCAAAAAACAAGGTTTCAAAAAATGAAACAAACTTTGTGTACTATTTCAGGCACTGAATTTGAATTGCAAGCAATCATATTCTTGTAGATATATAGTGACAGTTACATATCATGTCCTCAGTAGTGCTGTTACAGATGTCCCCAGTAAGTTTTTAGCAAAAAAAAAAAAACATTTTTTTTTTCTCTTTCTGGAATGTATAGTTTTCAGAATAATTCCCATAACGGATATTCGGATAAGGGATACTCAACCTTTAGCTAGAATTTTTTAATCTTGATCATCTTTTTGGGGCATTCCTGTGTAGCCTGCTGAGGACAAACGCTCAACTTTTGCTGCTGATATTTAACTTTAACAGCAAACCTTCGAGATTTTCTAGCACCAATTTTGTTGAAATTGAACGATTTTGGTAGTGTCTTTGGATTCACACTAATTATGACTACATTAACAAGTCTCTAGCTTCACCCTAAGGTGGCTATGCAGATTTGAAGTGACCCTTTTGCTTTCAATAGGGTGAGGAACCACATCAGCTATTTACATATTTGAATCTGTAAGTGGCTATTGGGGATATCATCTTAACTTTACGATTTCTAAAACTGATATTCTGTCACAGCTGGGAAGTTGAAGCCACCTTCTTTGGTCGTACTTGGATAGAGCTAGTTTAATTGCAATAATGACATTTCCAATTTTTGCACACACAGAGAAATATACAAACAATTAACTCTATAGTCAGACATTAATTTACAGATTAACATACAAGTACTGAACTCATGAAATTACAGAAATCGACAGTAAACCTAATAAAGGCATCAACTGTCCACAAATACAACACTGTAACCAGGACAACTTTTTATTATGTTACTGGTTTCATGGATAGGACTCACATGCAGACTTCTTTGGAAAGGCATATCCTGATTTACTGTAATCTCATAATCTTTCTTCATTAACATAATCCAGAAATTAAATAACAAAGTACATAATTATCCCTAATTACTAGCCACACATTAGCATATTGAGCTATTTTACCCTTTTATCAAACTGTATCATGCTGTGGAGGCACTGATTGGCTGCTTTATAGACAACATGTCTAGACATCAGGGGGTAGATCACCTTCCAATTTTTAGGAACTTCTGTCTTGTAGTTTTCCAATTGTAGCATTATGTATGCACATCAATTAAATGGTTAGCAGACAGGCAAGCAGACTTCATTAGATCATCTATTTCTCTCTGCCCATTCTCCAGCATGCTATTTCCATTAATTAAGTGTTCTTAAGAACTATTATGGATAATATCCAGGTTAATGATATTTAAATAATGGATTATTATTATTATTATTATTATGAAAGTGTTACATGACAGGCAGTGTGCAGGACACCCCAACCCTTGGCTTTACTGTTAGTCATTAAATGGTTGATACTGATATTTCTGTTGCGCTCCACAATACAAGTATGTATTATATATGAGGAAGTGGGTAGTGACCTGCAAAATGCACTATACTAGGGTAATCCAAAGCAATTTACTATGTATCAATAAAATTGATGAAACTGTGAAGAACTACATCACATTGAGGCAGACTCTTATTTAATAGAACATTAAATAACTAAGTAAATGATTATTACTGTTAATATTATTATTATTATTAATAAAAAAAATGTATGTAATTATTATTATGCATTATTTATATGGTGCCATAAGGTGTCTGCCTGGCCTTACAAAGTACATAGATCAGAAACAGTATGATCACAATAAGACAAAAATACTTACAGTATTGAGCCTTGCTGGACATTTACAGGGGTAATAAACACTGCTGCATCAGCAGTCATAAAAGTAAAAAAAACCCGTAGGGAGGCAGAAACCAAGGGTCCGGTGCTGTTGTAGGCAGTGGCAAGGAGATGATGGTGTAAGTGAGGGAAAGTAAATCCCATAACACTGAATAATATGCACCCTGCTTTTTTTCTCAATCAATTTAAATGTTTGATTTACAGTGATTATTAAATGCAGTTTCAATACAAATATAAAAAAAATAAAGTTCATCCCAGATACTGTATTTTCTAAAAGAAAGAAAAAGTTAGAAAAAATAATTTGTAGAAATGTTATATGATTTGCTAAGAGACAATGTTAAACTTCTTTAACTTGTACCAAAAACCTGCTAATATCAGTAGAGGGGGCACCACAAATGCCTGTGATTGTATTAGGAAATCACTAGAACATTGATTCACACATTCACTGTAGTCTACTAGTCATAGGACTGGAATACAGTCGGCTGTGCCAGAATAATAATATCCTTCCATTTAAAATCTTTCATAGAATAGAAAAAAACATTAGGTGTGTCAATTTGTCTATAATAATTGTCAAATTTGAAATGAAATGGTGTGCACTTCATTCTAGTAATACAATTAAAATAAAAAAAAAACAGATTTATTGGCTCCTGCTACGGTCTCTGCCTGGGAATCACAACGTACTGTGTCATCAGAAAAAGATGACCACCATACCATTTAAAATTTAATAAATACACTTTACAGATGACAGGTTATATAATTTATTCTATATTATCAAAAATGTCAAACTGACAGCTATTCATTTTATTCTGAATACAAGCTTCATATGATTATTCCTGTTCATTGGAAATAACATCTGCATTTAATCAAAAATGTATACCATATAACAAACCGCTCTAATTATACAGTATGCTTGAAATTCTTACCCAAAGGTTGACTAGTGTATTTATGTAATTTTAATTTTCCACATAGTGCACACTGTATGTTTCTTTGTTTCCTTACTCTGACTTTACCTGTATCAGTTGATATCTTCCCAGTTTGCAATATTTTTCTTCTCTCTACAAAGCTGCGAGTGTTAATAATTTCCTAGAAGATTCCCAATTGGTGGAAATACTTTTTTGAAAAGTTAGTGTTTAATATCTGTGACCGGACTGACCCTTAGAAGCATGAACCCATAGTAACATCCCATCTTCAATAGAGCTCCTATCTTATTAAATAAACACATAGTAGGTTAGAGAGCATATGACTTTCTATGTAAAAAAGTACAGTGAACTGTCCCATGTCCTGCATTTTAAAACCAAAAATAAAATGTATCTACATTTCTCTTAAGTGCTTTGTCCATGCATTTTAAATACATAAATGTTAAAAGCTATGCTTTTTCAATTTAATTTCACATTTATCAGCCTGCCACCCACCGTCTAGGGAGGCCGGGGACAGCCAAAATACGGGGGGACCCCAGTTTTTTTAGTATCCAGTATTTATGGAACCAGGACTGGCTCAATGAGCCCGGGTCTGGTTATGCACCGGAGGGGGAACCCCACGCCATATTTTTATTTTAACTTTTAAACATTTTTAAAACACAACCATGCACAGATCTCAGTGCATGGTTCAGTCAAATTCGCCATTCAGAACCTAGTCTATTTTTTTGTTTTAGATTTTTGGTAAGATTTACCAAAAATCGCACCCTATTACATTTGCAAGTTGTATACTTTATAATATGAAAACATCTGGATGTGCATTGAAATGTGAAAAAAAATCAACAGGTCAAAATGTGCGATTTTTTTTACCACAATTCTCATCCTATTAAATGTGTGATTTTTGGAAAAGTGCGAATGCAGCTTTTTTTGCAAAAAAAATTGCACAAGTCTAAAATTTGCAGTCTATTTTTAGAATTTGCACATTTTCCAAAAATTGGACATTATCATTACTAAAAATTGCACATGTCTAAAATTACACATTTTCTTTACTAAAAATCGCACTTTTTCCTTACTAAAAAAGCCCTAAATCGCAGGCGAATTCCGACTTTTTCTAAAAAAAAAATCACACCCTCCTACATTTTTGGGTTTTCAATAAATTAGGGATTTTTTCGCTTGTGATTTAATGCGATTTTAAAACATGACTAAGAATCGCACCCTATTACATCTCGCCCATAATCTTTTTTACACAACATTTAAAAAAAAATTATATAACAAATGTGGGCGATGCTGGCATTTTTAGCTGATATTTTGCACATATCACACAGAGATGTTGACACTCAAAGGGTTAAGGATAATGAAGTGGTCCCTTAGTGTTAGTCTGGAGGTCAATAGAATAGCAATTGAAGGTGGGAAAGGAAAGAAATATATGTAAATCAGTCCTTCTTACCAAGTAATATAACCTTATTTTGAGTCATTTTCTCTTGATCATGTATAGCAGTTTAACAATGGTTCTACTTGTTCCAGTCTTGATTTGTGCAGCATATTTGGTGTGCTTTTTATTGACACACACATTAAGACACTTAACAGTTTGCATCTAAATACATGTTTTTAATAGCACTTTTGGATAGAATGTGTAAATGAGAATGGAAATAATTGAGGTTCTAATCACCCCATACACACTAATATTTCCCCTTGAGCATGTGATTGTCTGAGCTACCGGTCACCAACATGGTCTGCTCCACTGCTTGCTTTTACCGCAAGTGAGCTCTCTCGGGTCAAACTGGAGCATCTCTTACTCACGCCCATGAGGGAAGGATAACCAATGCCTGTTGTATTGTATGTGATTGTTTCTAAGTCAATGCCAGTGAGCCTTGAGACAGAAATGTTTTAGGGTTTTAAAACACATTGAGAGATAGACCAATGTGCATTTACAAGGTCACCCATCTCCTTATCCCATTACAGACAGATATGAAAATACAACACAATATTTATTTTTTATTGTTTTAATTCATATTCAATAAGAAAAGATAAACATTAACATATCTTTTATGCATAATGCTATGTCTACAATATGTAGCAATTTCACAGATTAATACATAAATAAATATGCTATTACTATCAACATGTAATTATTAGCAGAAACAAGATTGGATGAAGAGTTCAACCACTGTTATTATTAAATAAACTAGAATTTGATTTTGGTAAACCAAACACTATGTTTAATACAATATTCTGCAAACATCTAAGACAGACCTGCAATTTGCTACAAAGTCAGAAATTATACCAAATAAACTGCGCTTATACAATCAAGGTGCATGTATGTCTGAGATAATACTAGACACAACTGTATAAGAAACTTTTTAATAAAAAAAAATGAATAATTTTGATTATAGTATTATTCTTAATAATATTTTTATTAAAAAGTGTTTAATACAATTGTGTCTAGTATTATCTCAGACATACATGCACCTTGATATTATAAGCGCAGTTTATTTGGTATAATTTCAGATTTTAAGGTGGACACCTACTTATTGTAGGACTGCCACCTAATTAGGTGTGATTTCACAGTCACACCACTCTTCTGCTGCTAAATGTTGGTGGGGCCCTGTAGACGGGAGAGGAGGGAGCCCTGCAGACGGGAGAGGAGGGAGGCAGAGACAGAGGAGGAGGAGGATGGAAGAGGGCGGCGGAGCGGACGCCGGAGGGTGGCAGCATCCACGGCCCCACCATAGGAGACCACCATGGCCGCCAGCAGGATCCCCCGGCCGCATCACCTGGCTGCTGTGATAACACACGCTGGCATCAGCTCGGCCCCCGGCAATGAGGGAAGAGATGTCCACCGTGCACAGCATGATCCCCCAGCCGCACCAGCAAGATCCCCCGACCACGACACATGCGGTCCTCAGGCCTGCAGAAGCCTGTCTGCCCCCACTGATGCTCCAGCGAACCCAGTGGCAGCGGCACCCAACGGCTGAAGGTACCACTATACTATCAGGGGCAGCCCAGAGAGGGCCCAACTCTGGCCCCTGGCCTCACAGACTCTCCCCCTGGCCTCACTGACTCCCCCCCCTTTCCACTGCCACCCACGCTGGCATGCTGAGCCCCTCCACTGCTGCCCTGTGAGCAGCAACATAAAGATGGCGCCGCTGATGGCTGTCTAGGATCTGTTCCACTAGCCAAATATGTACCCTGTGTCACCCCTGTCGTGTCCCATATCTGTACTGTTTTACTGTCTACCTATCTTGCTGTTGCAATCACCAAGTGGTGCCGCTGAATGGCTGCCTGGGTTCTGTACAGCTCAGTAACTATATGTCCCCATGTCCTTGTCCCTCATCAGGATACATCTAGTGCATATCTGGGTACTTGTGTATTATCTGGGTGCCCGATGTTGAAAATTGCATGCCTTAACTTAAGGCATGCAATGCGATGCGATCGACGCGATTTTGCCATAGGAATCAATGTTAAATGGTTCCAAATGGTCCCTGACAGCCGATTTCACATTAGGGGCAATGTTAAATGCCCCCCAGGGCCCCCCCATTAGGTGTATTAGCCCAAATGCCCCCGCATTGTTAACGCCACCCCACCATCAACGCCAACCCGAAGCGTGGCGAGCGCAGCGAGCTCGCGAGGGGCGGCAGAATGCTTCCTCCGACTGTTTCATACCCCCAATATCCACGTCGGCGCGGAGTTGATTGAATATAGTGTGGCGAGCGCAGCGAGCCACCGAGCCCGAAGCGTGGCGAGCGCAGAGAGCCCTGCGAGGGGACGAGGAATACGAGCCCAAAACGTGGCGAGCGCAGTGAGCCCTGCGAGGGGACGCGCAGTGGCGTAACTTCAAAAATTGCACTCCCCCCGCCAGAGGTTTACGGTGCCGCCCCCCCGCCCGCCACATATAAATACATACTATATGTATAGAAATACAGGTTCTGCGCAAAATCATAAATTACAGCTTTACGTCTGTGCAGAGATATGTAGTGCAGCTCACTCCAAATGGGGCTAGTCAGGCCTCAAATATAATGGAAGTGTGGAAGGAAGAAGAAGGAGCGCACACATGAGCCAAATATTTAGATTTTACTAAAAATGTCTGTATACTGTATAAGCTCACACATAACAGTAAACATAGCCGGCATGAGAATAGTCACCAACAGTATTGCACGCTAACGGGTACGGGATCTGGGGACTCCAGGCAACTCCGACCAAGATGTACAGCGACAGCAGCGTTCTCAATATGGAAAGCGTATGGCACGGGATCTGGGGACTCCAGCAACTTCCGACCAAAGATGGACCAGCGGTGACAGCGTTCTCGGCACACCACGCTGAGGGCTCGGGACCTGGGGACTCCAGTCACTCCGACCCAGATGGACCAGCGGCGGCGGCAGCGTTCTCAGCACGGCAATACAGCAAACAGACGGGAATCAGCACAGGTGATTGGAAACGTCAGAAGGACACGCCCCAACGCGTTTCGTCGTGGGACTTCGTCAGGAGGCGTGTCTTAGGTAAGTATGGTCTCAGTTATATAGCCGGCTCATTAGCTTCAATATAAAACAGCCTATGCTTACTCAGTACTTAATAAACTCAGTTATAATACAATGGGAATACAAAGACTTAGAGGATTTTTTTAACAGATTCAAACCAGTGGAAAAAAAAAACTTGCTGGCTGAAGTTCTGAAGTTACAAAATATAGAAACATTCTAACAGAAGTTAACTAACTTTAATAAACAGAAATATAATAGTATGTGTATAACATACTATTATATTTCTGTTTATTAAAGTTAGTTAACTTCTGTTAGAATGTTTCTATATTTTGTACAGCAGACAGTTTCCGAGAACTGTCTGCTATATGGGGGCGGACATTTTATGATGGTCCGTTCTTCATATCAGAATGAAGCCAGGACGGGAGCCGGGACCACTGCAGCGCTGACACAGTGACAGGTATCCCAGCTCCCACCCGCACCACACTGATATTACAATAGCACCGCAGCCCCCCGGCGCCCGCACTTACACTGCGCCTCCCCACGACCGCGGGGGCTGCGGTGCTATTGTTACGCCACTGGGGACGCAAAATACATGTTAAGTAATCCGCGTTAATATGATTATTCCTGTTCATTGGAAATAACATCTGCATTTAATCAAAAATTTATACCATATAACAAACCGCTCTAATTATACAGTATGCTTGAAATTCTTACCCAAAGGTTGACTAGTGTATTTATGTAATGTTAATTTTCCACATAGTGCACACTGTATGTTTCTTTGTTTCCTTACTCTGACTTTACCTGTATCAGTTGATATCTTCCCAGTTTGCAATATTTTTCTTCTCTCTACAAAGCTGCGAGTGTGAATAATTTCCTAGAAGATTCCCTATTGGTGGAAATACTTTTTTGAAAATAGTGTTTAATATCTGTGACCGGACTGACCCTTAGAAGCATGAACCCATAGTAACATCCCATCTTCAATAGAGCTCCTATCTTATTAAATAAACACATAGTAGGTTAGAGAGCATATGACTTTCTATGTAAAAAAGTACAGTGAACTGTCCCATGTCCTGCATTTTAAAACCAAAAATAAAATGTATCTACATTTCTCTTAAGTGCTTTGTCCATGCATTTTAAATACATAAATGTTAAAAGCTATGCTTTTTCAATTTAATTTTACATTTATCAGCATGCCACCCACCGGTTAGGGATGCCGGGGACAGACAAAATCCGGGGGGACCCCAGTTTTTTTAGTCTCCAGTATTTATGGAACCAGGACTGGCTCAATGAGCCCGGGTCTGGTTATGCACAGGAGGGGGAACCCCACGCCATATTTTTATTTGAACTTTTAAACATTTTTAAAACACAACCATGGACAGATCTCAGTGCATGGTTCAGTCAAATTCGCCATTCAGAACCTAGTCTATTTTTTTTTTGGTAAGATTTACCAAAAATCGCACCCTATTACATTTGCAAGTTGTATACTTTATAATATGAAAACATCTGGATGTGCATTGAAATGTGAAAAAAAATCAACAGGTCAAAATGTGCGATTTTTTTTACCACAATTCTCATCCTATTAAATGTGTGATTTTTGGAAAAGTGCGAATGCAGCTTTTTTTGCAAAAAAATTCCACAAGTCTAAAATTTGCAGATTTTTTTTGGCCAAAAACAGCCGAATTTGCACATTTTCCAAAAATTGGACATTATCATTACTAAAAATTGCACATGTCTAAAATTACACATTTCTTTACTAAAAATCCCATTTTTTCCTTACTAAAAAAGCCCTAAATCGCAGGCGAATTCCGACTTTTTCTAAAAAAAAATCACACCCTCCTACATTTTTGGGTTTTCAATAAATTAGGGATTTTTTCGCTTGTGATTTTATGCGATTTTAAAACATGACTAAGAATCGCACCCTATTACATCTCGCCCATAATCTTTTTTACACAACATTTAAAAAAAAAATTATATAACAAATGTGGGCGATGCTGGCATTTTTAGCTGATATTTTGCACATATCACACAGAGATGTTGACACTCAAAGGGTTAAGGATAATGAAGTGGTCCCTTAGTGTTAGTCTGGAGGTCAATAGAATAGCAATTGAAGGTGGGAATGGAAAGAAATATATGTAAATCAGTCCTTCTTACCAAGTAATATAACCTTATTTTGAGTCATTTTCTCTTGATCATGTATAGCAGTTTAACAATGGTTCCACTTGTTCCAGTCTTGATTTGTGCAGCATATTTGGTGTGCTTTTTATTGACACACACATTAAGACACTTACCAGTTTGCATCTAAATACATGTTTTTAATAGCACTTTTGGATGGAATGTGTAAATGAGAATGGAAATAATTGAGGTTCTAATCACCCCATACACACTAATATTTCCCCTTGAGCATGTGATTGTCTGAGCTACCGGTCACCAACATGGTCTGCTCCACTGCTTGCTTTTACCGCAAGTGAGCTCTCTCGGGTCAAACTGGAGCATCTCTTACTCACGCCCATGAGGGAAGGATAACCAATGCCTGTTGTATTGTATGTGATTGTTTCTAAGTCAATGCCAGTGAGCCTTGAGACAGAAATGTTTTAGGGTTTTAAAACACATTGAGAGATAGACCAATGTGCATTTACAAGGTCACCCATCTCTTTATCCCATTACAGACAGATATGAAAATACAACACAATATTTATTTTTTATTGTTTTAATTCATATTTAATAGGAAAAGATAAACATTAACATATCTTTTATGCATAATGCTATGTCTACAATATGTAGCAATTTCACAGATTAATACATAAATAAATATGCTATTACTATCAACATGTAATTATTAGCAGAAACAAGATTGGATGAAGAGTTCAACCACTGTTATTATTAAATAAACTAGAATTTGATTTTGGTAAACCAAACACTATGTTTAATACAATATTCTGCAAACATCTAAGACAGACCTGCAATTTGCTACAAAGTCAGAAATTATACCAAATAAACTGCGCTTATACGATCAAGGTGCATGTATGTCTGAGATAATACTAGACACAACTGTATTAAAAACTTTTTAATAAAAAAAAATGAATAATTTTGATTTATTATAATATTATTCTTAAAAATATTTTTATTAAAAAGTGTTTAATACAGTTGTGTCTAGTATTATCTCAGACATACATGCACCTTGATAATATAAGCGCAGTTTATTTGGTATAATTTCAGATTTTAAGGTGGAGACCTACTTATTGTAGGACTGCCACCTAATTAGGTGTGATTTCACAGTCACACCACTCTTCTGCTGCTAAATGTTGGTGGGGCCCTGTAGATGGGAGAGGAGGGAGCCCTGCAGACGGGAAAGGAGGGAGGCAGAGACAGAGGAGGAGGAGGATGGGAGAGGGCGGCGGAGTGGACGCCGGAGGGTGGCAGCATCCACGGCCCCACCATAGGAGACCACCATGGCCGCCAGCAGGATCCCCCGGCCGCATCACCCAGCTGCTGTGATAACACACGCTGGCATCAGCTCGGCCCCCGGCAATGAGGGAAGAGATGTCCACCGTGCACAGCATGATCCCCCAGCCGCACCAGCAAGATCCCCCGACCACGACACATGCGGTCCTCAGGCCTGCAGAAGCGTGTCTGCCCCCACTGATGCTTCAGCAAACCCAGGGCAGCGGCCCCCAACGGCGGAGGTACCACTATACTATCAGAGGCAGCCCAGAGAGGGCCCGACTATGGCCCCTGGCCTCACAGACTCTCCCCACTGGCCTCACTGACTCCTCCCCCCCCTTTCCACTGCCACCCACGCTGGCATGCTGAGCCCCTCCACTGCTGCCCTGTGAGCAGCAACATAAAGATGGCGCCGCTGATGGCTGTCTAGGATCTGTTCCACTAGCCAAATATGTACCCTGTGTCACCCCTGTTGTGTCCCATATCTGTACTGTTTTACTGTCTAACTATCTTGCTGTTGCAATAATCAAGTGGTGCCGCTGAATGGCTGCCTGGGTTCTGTACAGCTCAGTAACTATATGTCCCCATGTCCGTGTCCCTCATCAGGATACATCTAGTGCATATCTGGGTACTTGTGTATTATCTGGGTGCCCGATGTTGAAAATTGCATGCCTTAACTTAAGGCATGCAATGCGATGCGATCGACGCGATTTTGCCATAGGAATCAATGTTAAATGGTTCCAAATGGTCCCTGACACCCGATTTCACATTAGGGTCAATTTTAAATGCCCCACAGGGCCCCCCCATTAGGTGTATTAGCCCAAATGCCCCCGCATTGTTAACGCCAGCCCACCGTCAACGCCAACCCGAAGCATGGCGAGCGCAGCGAGCTCGCGAGGGGTGGCGGAATGCTTCCTCCGACCGTTTCATACCCCCACTATCCACATCGGCGCGGAGTTGATTGCATATAGTGTGGCGAGCGCAGCGAGCCACCGAGCCCGAAGCGTGGCGAGCGCAGTGAGCCCTGATACGGGAAGCGCAGTGGCGTAACTTCAAAAATTGCGCCCCCCCCCGCCAGAGGTTTCTGGTGCCCCCCCCCCCGCCCGCCACATATAAATACATACTATATGTATAGAAATACAGGTTCTGCGCAAAATTATAAATGACAGCTTTACGTTTGTGCAGAGATATGTAGTATAGCTCACTCCAAATGGGGCTAGTCAGGCCTCAAATATAATGGAAATGTGGAAGGAAGAAGAAGGAGCGCACACATGAGCCAAATATTTAGATTTTACTAAAAATGTCTGTATATAAGCTCATACATAACAATAAACATAGCCGGCATGAGAATAGTCACCAACAGTATTGGACGCTAACGGGTACAGGATCTGGGGACTCCAGCAACTTCCGACCAAAGATGGACCAGCGGTGACAGCGTTCTTGGCACACCACGCTGAGGGCTCGGGACCTGGAGACTCCAGTCACTCCGACCCAGATGTACCAGCGGCGGCGGCAGCGTTCTCAGCACGGCAATAACATGTGTATAACATACTATTATATTTCTGTTTATTAAAGTTAGTTAACTTCTGTTAGAATGTTTCTATATTTTGTAACTTCAGCCAGTGAGGTTTTTTTTTCCGCTGGTTTGAATCTGTTAAAAAATCCTCTAAGTCTTTGTATTCCCATTGTATTATAACTGAGTCTATTAAGTACTGAGTAAGCATAGGCTGTTTTATATTGACGCTAATGAGCCGGCTATATAACTGAGACCATACTTACCTAAGACACGCCTCCTGACGAAGTCCCACGACAAAACGCGTTGGGGCGTGTCCTTCTGACGTTTCCAATCACCTGTGCTGATTCCCGCCTGTTTGCTGTATTGCCGTGCTGAGAACGCTGCCACCGCCGCTGGTCCATCTGGGTCGGAGTGACTGGAGTCCCCAGGTCCCGAGCCCTCAGTGTGGTGTGCCGAGAACGCTGTCACCGCTGGTCCATCTTTGGTCGGAAGTTGCTGGAGTCCCCAGATCCCGTGCCATACACTTTATAGAGAACGCTGCTGCCGCTGTACATCTTGGTCGGAGTTGCCTGGAGTCCCCAGATCCCGTACCTGTTAGCGTGCAATACTGTTGGTGACTATTCTCATGCCGGCTATATTTACTGTTATGTATGAGCTTATATACAGACTTTTTTAGTAAAATCTAATTATTTGGCTCATGTGTGCGCTCCTTCTTCTTCCTTCCACATACTATATGTATACTTACATATTCAGGAGTCCGGTTGTCAGCGATGCGGGTGGGAGTCCGGCTGTCATCGGCGCGGGTGGGAGCTGGGATGCCTGTAAGCGCTGCAGTGGTCACGGCTCCCGTCCTGGCTTCATTCTGATATGAAGAACGGCCCATCACAAAATGTCCGCCCCCATACAGCAGACAGTTTCAGAGAACTGTCTGCTATATGGGGGCGGCCATTTTATGATAATCCGTTCTTCATATCAGAATGAAGCCAGTACGGGAGCCGGGACCACTGCAGCGCTGACACAGTGACAGGTATCCCAGCTCCCACCTGCACCGCACCGATATTACAATAGCACCGCAGCCCCCTGGCGCCCGCACTTACACTGCGCCTCCCCGCGACCGCGGGGGCTGTGGGCTATTGTTACGCCACTGGGGACGCGAAATACATGTTAAGTAATCCGCGTTACCTCGAGGGGCTCGCTGCGGTCGCCACGCTTCGGCCTCGTATTCCGCATCCCCTCGCCACGCTTCGGGCTCGGTGGCTCGCTGCGCTCGCCACACTATATAAAATCAACTCCACGCCGATGTGAATAGTGGGGGTATGAAAAAATTCGGAGGACGTGTACCACCGACCCTCACGGGCTTGCTACGCTTCAGGTTGGCGTTGATGGTGGGGTGGCGTTAATAATGAGGGGGCATACACCTAATGGGGGGCCTGGGGGGCATTTAACATTGCCCCTAATGTGAAATCGGGTGTCAGGGACCATTTGGAACCATTTAACATTGATTCCTATGGCAAAATCGCTTTGATCGCATCGCATGTGCGATTTGGTCGCATGCGATGCGATCTACGTGATTTTCCCGACCCGATGAAAAAATCGGCTGCCCAGATAATACACAAGTACCCATATCTGTATGTGTCCTATATCTGTACTGTTACTGGCTACCTATCTGGCTGGTGCAAGCACCAAGTGGCGCCACTGAATGGCTGCCTGGGTGCTGCGCAGCTCAGTAAATGTATGTTCCTCATGTGTCCGTGTCCCTCATCAGGATACATCTAGTGCATATCTGTACGTGTTATATTCAATTTTACTGTGACTGTTTTTTAAGTGTTCCCACCCTGGCTGTTGCACAGCAATCCAAACCAAATTCCTAGTATACGTAAGTATACCTGGCCAATAAAGCTGATTCTGATATAACTTTAATTATATCTAAAATTACTCATACAATGATAGTTTATTAGAAGTAGATTTTATTCAGCGCCCATCAAGGAGGGTAACCTAAAAAAAATGAAATTGCTACAAAGTACCTGAACTTAACGGTCAGAGGGTCAGACAGTTAGTGTAGAGCAAAATAAATCTGTCAGTGATTGGCTGTAGAGATTACTTTCACCTATAACACTTAGGGGGATTTCCAATTAGCAGCAGTAATTTACAACTGCTTATAGATTCGGCAGGGGCTATCCTATTAGCCCCGATGCCCGCACGCTTGTTTCCCGATGCCAGCACTTAGCAGAAAAATGAACAGGGCTAATAAGCAGCAATATAGTAGTAAGGTAAAAAATTATTGTGTAATTTAAAAAAAATGTAAAAAATAATTGAAAATTGAGTAGCTATTACAAAAAAAAAAAAAAAACAGCAATAAAACATAAATAATCTTCACTATCCAACAGGTAGATCTTGAACACTATAACATGTTATCATGTACTTTTTTTTTTATAAATACTTACTTTTATTATAAAATTTTGTTGCACTTGGTAGATTTGTTACATATACAGGTCGAGTATCCCGTATCCGAATATCTGTTATCCGAATTATTCCGAAATACGGACATTCCAGAAAGTGAAAAAAAAAATTTTTTTTGCTAAAAACTCACTGGGGACATATGTAACAGCATCACTGGGGACATGATATGTAACTGGCACTATATATGTGCAAGACAATGATTGCTTGGCATTCAAATTCAGTGCTGAGATAGTACACACATTTTGTTTCACGTTTTGAAACCTTGTTTTTTGAACAATTAAAATATGTTTGTGTGTATTTTATGTGGTAATAAAATATATTTGTGTGTATATTATGTGTTTATACAGCATAAATGCAAGATACTTCAAAATACATCATTGAAATATTAAAATATTCCGAAATACGGAATAATCCGTTATCCAAAATTCTCCTGGTCCCGAGCATTTTGGATACGGGATACTCAACCTGTAATACATTTGTTGTTTTATTGTACATTACAGATACAATCTTGAATTAAGTTTACAAGAACTCATTGCAGTCAAACATTCAGCAATAAACATGAGTGTTATGAAGAGGTTAAATACAGCCCACTCTCGTGTGTCCTTCAGCCTCTCTGGCAAAAATACTTTGTCTATATTGGCACATCTCCTCTTCTATATATAAGTGTGCCCAAAAATAAAGCAAGGAAGTGAATGTGGTGGTCTAAAGTGGCTTTCCAAAAACATGCCAGCTACATCCTGATGTCCGGATGGGTCCAGAGACTCAGACGAACACTGCAAGAGCAATAAGGATTTTTAGGGGCATTATGGTAGTGTAATGGAAACACATCTGCCCCCAAAAGTCCCTCATTTTCCCTGCGGTACACAGCTGTGCAAAGTGAGGTAGTGTAGACCTTGGCAACTCGTGGCTGAACTAGAAAGGAAAAAAGTACAATTAGTACAGCGATGCACAGGACAGATATAATAAGGCAGAGTATAGATACAGTAATGCACAGTACAGTTATTACAGTACAGATACAGTAATGCACAGTACACCTAAGACATGAAAGCCCAATACAGATACAGTAATGCACAGTACAGTTACAACAGTAATGCAGAGTACAGATACAATAATATACAGTTCAGTTAGTGCAGTAATGCGCCACAGTACAGATACAGTAATGCACAGTACAGTTAGTACAGTAATACACAGTACAGATAAAGTAATGCACATTACAGTTAATGTACAGTATTTAGAGTTATAACTGTAAAGCAATCAGCTTTAACTAATTCTATTTTCTAGAGATAAACTATAATATTAACTTAGACATAATGGGGGAAATTTTATAGGGTGAGGGATTCAGAAAGTGAGAGATTTGGTAAGAAATCTTCAGTTTTTTTTAAAGCTGCAATCATTTACACTGCAAAATCAAACTGGTTTTGCAGTGTAAATGATTGCCACTTTCAAAAACAAACTGGGGTTTCTTACCAAATCTAGACTAACTTGCAATCTGCTCACAATTCACTCGCTTATGGTGAATCACATGATCATAACTCCGCCCCCTCACTGCCTTATGTTGTAAATTTCAGCACTGAGCATCAGGTTGGGGTTATGCTGTGGCAGTGTGCCGTCTCACCAATGTTTGATCTTGAGGAGAACATATAACAAATGTAAGACAGTGGCAGGGAAAGTCATAGACGGCAGGTACTTTTCCCCTAGAATCCTGTCTTATGGCATATAGACTGCAGGCTATTTCAATCTGTGTGGTAAGCTCCGGCTTACAAAGGGTGTTCTGTCCTGGGCTGGTAATCAGGAGAGCACCTGATTCTTTAAAAAGGAGTCAGCCCTTTCCATAGAGCTCTCTCTCTCTCCCTGGGTGTTGGAGGCAGTAAGCTGCTGCTAGAGAGAGACAAGGCTGTAAGTACTGCATTACTTGATCTATATCTGCTGTGTGTGTCCAGTGTCACATAGTGTGGCCCTGGTATAGAGAGGGACGTTTATTCTGTTTAGTTAGAGCTCAGACGAGCAGGTTTTTGTTTTCTGTTTTGCCTGAAGTGTAAAGGCTGTTGTTAGTTTCTTGCTCTGAGTGCTGCAATAAAACTCAGGCAAGCCCTGTTTTGGACCCAAGCCGTGATGTCACTGTCTAAGTCTGTGCCAAATCCTCACCTGTGCCTACCCGTTTGATGCTAAAACCCCACATATGGTGGAGAATGCAAGCAGGCATCTCACTTAAAGAGACATACATCGAACTATAGGACTTTTTGCTACAGCAAGCTGGAAGTTGTTGCTAAAGGCAACCAGCCACAAGTGAGTGTCTGGAGTGCACTGATACTTGCATGTCCTGGCTAAAGGCTGCTGTAACACTGCAACAGGAGACTGTTAAAATGGAGGACCTTTTAAAACACTTGGTGCAGGCAAACGCATGTCAGCAAAAGGTGCATGAGGAGGCCATGCGTGCCCAGGCTGAAACCAATGTTTTGCTGCTTGAATCCAACAGACTAGCCTTAAAGGAACAGCAGCAAATTAATCTGCAATTACAAGAGCAAATACAGAATGTGGCTAAGAGTGTGGCGCAGAGTGTGCAAACACCCCAACCCTTGCTTCCAGCCACACGGGCTGCAGTACAGAAATCTCTGCAAAAGATGACTCTCACGGATGATGTAGAGGCCTTTCTTGCGGTGTTTGAACGTGTAGCAGAGCGTGAACAGTTACCCGTGGATCAATGGGCAGGTGTGGTAGCACCTTTTCTAACTGGAGAACCACAAAAGGCGTATTTTGATCTGAGTGAGCAGGATGCTAACGACTACGCGAAACTCAAGGGAGAGATCCTTGCTCGCTTAGGCGTAAACATGAGTGTGCGTGCCCGGAAGGTGCATAACTGGACTTTTTCTGAACAGTTACCTGCGCGGTCCCAAATGTATGACCTGGTCCACCTGGTAAGGAAATGGCTACAGCCAAAGGAGTCTACACCAGCGCAGATCGTGGAGAGAGTCGTGCTGGACAAGTATCGTTGTTCCTTACCTCCAAAGGTTCAGCGCTGGGTCGGTCAGGGCGACCCTAATGATGCCGAGGGGCTTGTCAACTTGGTTGAGAGGTACAGAGCTACTGAAAATCTACTCCAAGAAGTGCCTCCTGGACATTCCACCCTCAAGAACAGCAAAGCGGCCGGATCATCTGGTAAGACTGTTCCGTTTACTAGAGGGGTGAATAATGTTGTAAAGGGAGGTGGCCTAGATGGGGAACAAACAGTGGAGAGGCGTTCCCAAGGGACAGTGGGGTCCAAACCTGGGTCGCAAAAAGACTGGGGCCGCATACAGTGTTGGCGTTGTCATGGACCTGGGCATATTGCTGCCAATTGCCCCCTTACTTCTGAGCCAATGGAGTGTGATACAGCCTGGCGAAGCTCTTTATATGCACGTTCTGTTTTCTCTGCTGAGACTGTGTCAGAAACTGGACAGCAAATTTGTCATGTAAAGGTGGATGGTTATCCCGGGAGGGCTCTACTGGACTCTGGGAGTTTAGTTACTCTCGTCCATGCCAGCTTGGTAGACCCTGGGACACTCACAGGACGTTACATAGGGGTCTTCTGCATACATGGGGACACCAAGGAGTATCCCACAGCTTTAGTCCAGCTAAAGAGTACTTGTGGAACTGTGTCCCATGAAGTGGGCGTGGTAAAGACCCTGATGCATAGTGTGATCCTGGGAAGAGACTTCCCATTGTTCTGGGACTTGTGGAAACAGAGTGTACACTGCACTAGAAATGCTGTTAATAATGAGAATGTGTGCCCTGTGATTAGTCCTGAGCCTTTTGATCAGGATACTGAGGTTCAAACGGTAGGGGTGACCACTATTGAATCTGACCGTTTTCCCCTAGCTGTTCTTGCAGGTGAAGCTGAGGAGCAGGAAGAAGCAGGTGACATGCCTGAGCTAGAGATGTCACGTGATAATTTTGGGACTGCTCAACTTAGAGATCCCACCTTATTAAGAGCTAGGGAAAATCCTAAAGTCATAAATGGTGAGCCCCAATACCCCAATGCTGACAAAGAGTTCCCAAAGATGGCCATTAACCAGGATCTACTGTATCGGGTAGATAAAAAAGTGGGAAGTGTAAATTATAAAGTGTATCAACCAGGTAAACGGAAGCCAGAACAGTTGTACCATGTGAACTTAATTAAACCCTGGAAAGACAGAGAGACTCTGACAGCTGTAAGTGCCCCCTCTAGTGATAGCCCAGAGGTGCGGGTGTCAGAGACCCTGTCCAAATCCCAGAAGCAGGAAACTAAAGAGTTAGTACAAAGGAATTATGATGTGTTCTCAGAACTTCCAGGGCGCACCACAGCCATAAAACATGACATTGTCACCGAACCTGGAGTTCGGGTACGCTTAAAACCCTATAGAGTACCAGAAGCGCGTAGACAGGCCATATCTGGGGAGGTCCAAAAACGTTACCTGGGGTATGTTATCGGGAGAGGTATAATAAAGCCACAAATAAATAAAGTGGAGGCTATCCAAGACTGGCCTCGTCCTTCGACAAAAAAACAAGTCAGGGCTTTTTTGGGAATTCTGGGGTATTACCGTAGGTTCATTCCCCAGTTTGCAACCATAGCAGCGCCCCTAACCGATCTTACCAAAGGAGGTAGGGCAGTTATGGTCAGCTGGAACCCAGAGGCTGAAAGGGCATTCCAAGAATTAAAAGTGGCCCTTTGTAATCAACCAGTCCTGATCACTCCAGATTTTAAAAAAGAGTTTGTCGTACAGACTGATGCTTCTGATGTGGGACTAGGTGCTGTCCTCTCCCAAAAAGTTGGTGGAGAGGAACACCCGGTAACATATTTGAGCAGGAAGCTCACACCTACGGAGAGAAACTACAGTATAGTCGAGCGGGAGTGCTTAGCAATCAAGTGGGCCCTTGAATCCCTAAAGTACTATCTCTTAGGACGCTCCTTTAGATTAATCACTGATCACTCCCCACTTACATGGATGTACCAAGCCAAAGAGAGAAATGCAAGGGTCATGAGATGGTTTCTCAATTTGCAAAATTTCAAATTTACAGTGGAACACAGAGCAGGAAGGCTTCAGGGTAATGCCGATGCCCTATCCCGAACATACTGCCAGTTGGCAGACAGTGTCCGACCCCACAGGTTCGAACAGAGGGGGAGGGTATGTAAGACAGTGGCAGGGAAAGTCATAGACGGCAGGTACTTTTCCCCTAGAATCCTGTCTTATGGCATATAGACTGCAGGCTATTTCAATCTGTGTGGTAAGCTCCGGCTTACAAAGGGTGTTCTGTCCTGGGCTGGTAATCAGGAGAGCACCTGATTCTTTAAAAAGGAGTCAGCCCTTTCCATAGAGCTCTCTCTCTCTCCCTGGGTGTTGGAGGCAGTAAGCTGCTGCTAGAGAGAGACAAGGCTGTAAGTACTGCATTACTTGATCTATATCTGCTGTGTGTGTCCAGTGTCACATAGTGTGGCCCTGGTATAGAGAGGGACGTTTATTCTGTTTAGTTAGAGCTCAGACGAGCAGGTTTTTGTTTTCTGTTTTGCCTGAAGTGTAAAGGCTGTTGTTAGTTTCTTGCTCTGAGTGCTGCAATAAAACTCAGGCAAGCCCTGTTTTGGACCCAAGCCGTGATGTCACTGTCTAAGTCTGTGCCAAATCCTCACCTGTGCCTACCCGTTTGATGCTAAAACCCCACACAAAATATTGCCGAGTATAATTTACTCCGCTCCAATACAATGTTAATGATCCTTTTATCAGTTTCACTCACTATTTGCATTGCTTGCTTTGTTCTAATATTCAGTGGTGTAAACACGCCACCACAGGCCAAGCCGCGGCAGGGGGAGCTGGTGCCAAGGGGCTGCTGAGTCAATGAATCAGACGGCATGGAATCTGCAACTACGGCCTTCCAAAAATGTCCGCCACCTTGTAGAAGACAGAGTTCTACTAAACCTCTAGCGTCTGTCAAGAAAAGGCAGTGCGTACAGTGCTACCCAGAAGTGTGGATTCTGGGAGCGCTGGTGCACTCTGAACAGTAACCCCCTGGCAATTAGCATGAAACCCCCTGGCAAGGAGCAAGAAATCGCCCTGGCAACAAGCATTTAACCCCAGGCAATGAGCATATGTCACCCCTTGCAACAAGCATGTAATCACTGGCAACGAGCATGAAACCCCTGGCTATAAGTATGAAACTGAGCAAGTAACCCCTGGCAATGCACATATAACCCTCTTACAACAAGCATAAAACCAAAGGCAACAAGCATGTAACCACTGGAAACAAGCATATAACCCCTGGCAATGAGCATGTAACCCCTGGCATCGAGCAAGAAACCCCCTGGCAATGAGCATGTAACCTCAGGCAACAAGCATGTAACCCCAGGCAATGAGCATATGTAACCCTTTGCAGCAAGCATGTAACCCCTGGCAATGAACATTTAACCCTGTGGCAATAAGCATGAAACCAAGCATGTAACCTCTGACAATGAGCAAGAAATCCCTGGCAATGAGCACTTAGCCACTGGTAATTAGCACGCAACTCATGGCAAAGAGAATGTACAGTAGATAAAAATATAATGAATGTAAGGGGGGGGGGGGGGGCAAAATTTCTAGTTACGCCACTGCTAATATGCTCCTTCAGTTTTCCATGATAATAATAAATAATTATTTGACCAATGACATTTGCTTTAAGATGTTCCTAGCAAGGTCAGCATGTGACATATGTTAATTTCAGCTCTGTCAAAACCACTTGATGAACAGCAATCTACTACAATCATGCCAAAAAGATGTGCATGACAAAACTGAAATCACAGTATATTTGTTACAATGAAATAAATTACAGATCCCTTCCAAGATATTAGAAACATCATCAAAACTGGTAATCAAAGTTACCAACACTTAAAATAACCAATACAGGGTTTTGTAATCCACTGTATACTAGAAATATTCTAAACTTTACTAACAAATTATTGTTAGCATAAGATTGGTTGATGTGAGCATCAAATAGTGAATTACTTAGTGACCTGGAACAGTAATTAAAGTCACTTAAAAAGTTGGAAAGGTTTTAATGAAAACCATCTTGGGTTGAAGCATTATATTTATAAGGTGCAAGATAAATTATCACAAAACCACAATATATACAAAAACTGTACAACATTTTTTTTAGAAAGTGTAATAAATATATATATATGTAACACCCCCCCCCCCCCTTTTAATAAGATATAATAAGCCATGCCCTAAGGGTATCGTGGTTAACATGAAACTTAAGAGAGCAATTATGCTGTAAACATTATTGTGCCCTTAAATATTTAAGTTAAACGTATACAGAAGGTGGAACGCAAGCTACTGTAAATTACAAGCCCTAAAAATCCTAAAATCCAAAAATCCCAAACAAACCGGCTGGAACTTGTTATGTTGATCAAAGAAATGTGCTGACTTATTGCTTGAACAGTTTTCAGAAGCTGGCTAATATAATTAAAACTATGTTATGTTGTAGCTGCAGCTTAGTAACTCATAGTAAAATAAATATACAACTAAATAAGTAAATTAGTGGTCTACACTGAGGGCCCTCTGTTAAATCCCACTTGAACCTTTTGTCATTTACACTAAAAATTGTTAACCATACACATTAAACAGTTAAAATATACAATAACTAATTTGTGAAAAATTAAAAAAGTGTCAAATTCAAATAAAAAAAACCATAACGTACGTCCTGTTCTTAGGCCCTAACTCTCATTGCCCCATGCAGGTCAGCACACACCCATATGCAAAAACAGGTGTAATAGCTGTCATTTTTGGCTCAGTCTCTTATGCATGAGCCTGACACCCTGCATCTAATTAAAATAATTAATGAGTTTGACTTATTTATGTTAATTTCTAATTTTGACTCACTCTGTATAATACAACAAATAGGCACCTTTCCCTAGAAAATTCCATTACCTGAAACCAGGACCTACATAAAGAAAGCTCTATTTGGATTGGGGGAATTATTCAAACAAGCTGATCATAGCACACATGCTCGAGGCCAAACAGTGACAAAAATCAGCCATTACTTTTTTCACAATCCATTCGCATTTTGACTGACAGGAAGCCGGCATTTGGTCGCAGTAACAGCCCGAGTGTCAGAAAAAATGAAGGCGTGTCCAGGCATTTTTATGGAGGGTGTGTAATGTCAGCTTTGGCCTCGATCAGCCCCTCTGTGTCACAGATTCAAATTCCTGCCCTGTGCAAGTCTGACACCTTTGACAAAGCTGCTTATATGCAGTGAAACGCGTTAGCTGCTTTCACTCGGCTCTGGAATTCCATTCCTATTGGACCAACAGTTCAAGCCAGTCCTGGATTCCTTTTTACCCACTTGATATCTGGCCAGAGATACCCTTGTGCTACTTATGTAAGTGGATACCATCAAGTATTTGTGTTAGTGGCATTACAATGGGGCAATACATTATATGTGTAAGTACATTACTAATGTGTAACCAGCATTTCTATGTGGCATTAGGTGTATAAGGGCATTACTAATGTGTGGTATAATGTGTAATGGGCATTACTGTGTGGCATTATGTGTATACGGGTCGCAATTACTGCTTGGTATTATGTGTATTAGGTGCACTTCCGTGTGGTGTAACGTGTACAAATGACACTACTGCATGGGGCAGTGTGAATAAGGATCAATATTGTGCAGTGTGGTGTAATGCGAATAAGGAGTAAATGGGTCAGTGCAATGGGGCACCAGCTAAAATCTTGCCTAGGGCATGAAAGTTCCTAGAAGCAGCTCTGTGTCAAACAGTAATCAACATGTAATCACAGAAGTGTGCACTGAAGCGTAGCATGGAAGACAAAGCATAAAAATCTCAAGTGGGAAAAAAAATATTTAATTCTGTGATACTATAACAATATTTATTTACACATAAAAAGACATTGCAAAGTATATGCTATTGTTCAGAAAACAGCATTGAGATATGGAAGAAATGAATGCAGATAAATAATGTCCTGATAAAAAGTTAATTTCCAAAAGAATCCAGAGCATGTATTTCATTGTATACTCCATCACATTAAAATGCTGTAAGCAAGCGTGTGTCTGGAGGCATCTGAAATAAAATACCCAATGATTCAGACGAACAGATGTTTTCTGCTACATGTTACTTGGACCTGGGTGCCTGCCAGCTGTCTAGATCCATCAATGACAAAGTACCCACATATTGGTGGCAACGGGTCGGCTAAAGATATTGTGCCACAGGTATGCATAACTAAGGAACACGTTGTACCATGCACTGGTTCACCACGTTCTACTGCTTTGGAAGAGATCCCTGAATTCCAGACACAAGGATAGTCCAGCAGAATTGGCCCATATAAACCAGTTTCTAATTTAAATACTGGTTAGAAACCCAAAAGTAGCTAATTACCACTGTGCAATACAGGCATCCATTTACAAAACACACAACGGTATAAAACACAAATATTAGGAATGTTTTAAAGGTATGCCTCAAAACAGTCTGGAGCTGAGTTTGCCTAGGTAAAAATATATCAGTTGTAGACCTTATAATTGCATAAAGGTTACTATCCCTACCCCTTCTATTTTTAACGTAGACAAGCTAACAAATCTTCACTTTATTGGGCCAACAAACATTTAATAGATTTGCGGACACACAGAGCTGTTGGTGGGTTATTTTAGAGCACAAATTATACAGTATTTAAGGTGTGAGCAGACTATGGGGGTAATTCAGATGCTCCACCAAACACACTCCCCCCCCACAACCACCAAAATCCCCACTATACCATGCTAGCATATGTGTATGTTTATACATCCGCTAGCATGCGTCCGCACACAGAACCGGCCCTAGGCATAGGCAGCCTAGGGCGTCTGGAATGCCTAAGGGCGCTCCACGCCTAGCCTAGGGCCAGCGCCCGTCCCGCACGCGGGGGACATGCCCCCTGCCCCTGCTGCCACCGCATGCTGATTGGGCAGCCGCGGCTCAGTGAGAACGAAGCAGGCAGTCAGCTGCACCGGTGACCAACAGCACCCGCCCTGCACGCATGGGACACTTCCCCCCTGTAACTCACAGCCGCCACGCCGCACACTGGGAATGGCAGGCAACCCCCTCATTTGTGCTGCCACACATACAGTAGTACTAACATCGTGGCAGAGACATCACAGAGGTCCTGCTTCCACCACTGACTGCACCTGCAAGCATGATGGACTGCTGGAGTGACTGATCCCCCCTCCTCTGCTGGCTTCTATTAGGTGTGATCTCTTTATGTACAAAAATGTTTTATCCAGTGGCGGTTTTTACCTATGGGCTGTCTCTGCCTAAAGTAAAGCCAGATGCAGTCTGTGAGACCGCACTGGCTTCACTCTGACTGGCAGTGACTTCCTATTGGAAGTCTGACCTGCCAGTCACTCAAGGCTTCCCATCGGGAGGTGTTCCCTCCCTCCGGGATGCCTCTCTCTGCGCAAATGTGCAGCAGCTGCCAAAACAGGTTCTCCGCATGAACCCGTACCTGCGCATGAAACTTTTATCTTTCATCCACTATTGGGCTTGACCACATAGGAGATGCTACAGGCACTGGGCATAAACAGCAGCTCTGGTACACACCATATACTGCCTTCTGTGACCAGTAAAATTGTATTATAAATTACTACTACTGTGCTTAAGGTTTTAGCTGTTGGTCTGGGAACGAGGTCTCAGAAACTGACACTCCCTTTGCACTTGTTAAATGGCTAGCTTAAATCCTTGTTCGCTTTCAGCAAGAACAAATAACTAATTTGCATGAACCCTTTAGGAATAATGATTCTGCTGCTGCACAAATCACACATCAACTTCTGCCTTCAAGGATCATTGGAGATCGTTGCCAATACAGAGATTTCCCAAATCAATGCTGCTTTCATTTTAAAATGCATCATGCACAGTTCATTAATGACAAACTTTCGATAATGAATCATGTTTTACAGAGGAAGCCCTTGTCAAGGCCTTTTTGTATTAGTATAATCAGTGATATATTTGCAAATTCTATTTCAGCCATGGGCCGAGTTGGTTGAAACAATTATTTGTTGATCAATTGTACGTCCCTTACAGATGACATTGCCACACCCCCTACAGGTCAAATTGTGAACAATTGGATGACAAATTGTCCAATTGTAATGCAAGCTCAAATCGGTTTTGTATATTACCGTGTTAGTTGGATGGGCACACATGGTGTATACACAGGGGGCAGATTCAGACCGATTTTGGCCCCGTCCCCGATGGTGGGGGTTTGCGCATGCGCAATTTTTATTGCTTTTATCCCATAAAAGCCTTCCTACGTCCTCTTTACATAAAGCTAGGGCTAATGAGGCAGCTTGATAGACTTTGCCAAAAGGAAAAGAAGGCATTTCTGTTAGTCCACACCGATAGCACCCACCACTTCGAACCTGGGTATTGGGTGGCACTCTGTTGGAGATTTCTGTACGGACGACCCAGTCACGGATGTTCGGGCCACGTTTATAACATGGCATTAATCTTGAGTTCCTGAATTTGCCAAGTCTAGCTTGCGCTACAGTATATAATAATAGACCATGTGCCCCCAGACATCAGAGGAGGTGACCGTGCCAAGCGTCTGCTCCAGCTTAAGAGCCGCTGGATCTTCAAGCTGGACACGATGTGCCCACGGGGGCTGTATGAGCAGTGGTCCTTAAATATGTTTATGTGAATGTCATTTATGCATCTGTCTTTTGTCGCCAGTGTACCTTTCAGCGTAGTGTTCACTACATTGTATATATGCACTCAAGTTTGTTATGTGTTTCTTTTACAGTGTATCCGCCTGTGTCCCGGCATCGGGGGGTTTCCTAGCAACCAGGACGCACTCGGTGACAGGGTGGACGTGATGACGCGTGCACCTCAACCCGGGAAGTGCGGGAGCTCCGAGAGGACGCCCTCGCCGGTGGACGGGGCTGTGATGATGCTGTTCACTCTGCTATTTAGATGAGTTACCTGTATTGTACTGTGGTTGGTGTTTTGCTTGAAAACGGAGTAAAATCCGAAACGTCGCTATGACTTAAAGATACCTGGTGTATTGGTATTTTTTTTCCCATTGATCGAAGCCCGAGTGAGTGCCGCTATCTGTGGATGTATATCAGGTTCTGGTTGACTCGCAAGGATGCGAATTCGCATCCCAACAAATCAACCAGCATAACCCCCTAGATGAGAAAGTAAAACATATCGCTCACAAGGGCCCTTCTGAGCGATATCCTTAATTTCTTATCTTGTGTGTACACTCAATATCATTAAAGTTGCACCCTCCCATGCACCATTTATGACCCTCCCCCTTGTCTGTTCAGTACAGATGAGGAAGGACTATATTAATAAGAGCCATGCTGCAGTACAGCCTACCCGCACTTTTTTCCTCTGTTTGGACGAGATTTGGTTAACATAATGGCTGTTGGGATGCTGGCAATCAGAATACCAAGGGCGGAATATAGGCTTATGGGCAGAAGACCATTGCTATAATCCACAGATGATAGTAGCAATCTCCCTGACTCCCTGAAGAGTCTAGTAATCTCCCTAACTCCCTGAAGAGTCTAGTAATCTTCCTGATTGCACTTAACACACATTATGCAGCTGTTACATATTTGAGGCAAAATAAGAAATCAGATATATTGTATATACATTCAAATGGAACCATCCGTGCCATTTCCATGCTATGGTTAGAACTTATAAGGCACATACCTATGTCTACATGAACTTGGCTACATGCATTTGAAATAAGACTTCTTGTAGTCACTTATATGGAACCACTTTGTTCAACTACATTTGGACGCAAGTCATTTATGACACACCTCCCATATGTAGCAGTACAAGGCAGCACCACTATGGCCACCTTTATAATCTCCTTGAAATCCCTTTTCAAAAGTAGGCAAGTATTTTTTGTTGGTCCACTCTGATTTTCCTTCTTTTGGCCCTTATTCAGATCTGATCGCATTACAAATTTGTTTTCAAAACTGACAAAAGCATGTGCACTGCAGGGGGGCAGATGTTACATGTGCAGAGAGAGTTAGATTTGTGTGAGTTATTTTGTTTCTGTGCAGTGTAAATACTGGCTGCATTATTTTTACACTGCAATTTAGATTTCAGTTTCAACACACCCCACCCAAATGTAACTCTCTCTGCACATGTTACATCTGCCCCACCTGCAGTGCACATGTTATTTTATTTATTTTTTTAACCCTATTTTGACACCTAATTTATGTCTTATTGAGTCATTGGAGAAAAGGACTACCCTTATTTCAGGTGTTGCTTTTGTAACACATGAAATTGCTCCTGTGTGCATATACATGTACTTTCTCTTGTAAACATAGCGATCTATGCTATTCAATGTTTTGTATGCACATGCTAGGCAATCTATCTAGATTTTGCAGGACCATGCATCGCCATCACTATGGGTGTACACATGGGGGGGGGGATTTTACTAAGATGGGATTTCTATTTCACATGGGATGTTGCTATGGGCAACCAATCAGAATCTACTTCTTATTTATTTAGCACCTTCTAGAAGACAATAGATAGTATCTGATTTCTAATAGAAAAATCTCATTTGAAAAAATACTCCCATTTTAGTAAATTTCCCCCATGCTTAATTTCTAAGCGATATGGGGCTAGATTCTCTAAGCTTCAAAAGTGATAAAATGGAGAGTGATAAACAGCCAGCCAATCAGCACCTACCTGCCATATCACAGACTGTGTTTGAAAAATGTCAGACAGGAGTTGATTGGCTGGCTGTTTATCACTCTCCAATTTATCACTTTTGAAGCTTAGAGAATCTGGCCCCTAGACAGATCGCTTACAAAATAGACAAAAATCGCCCCGAGTGTATGCCCCATATGAATACCTCTGTTCCAGCACATTTACATGTTTACCTCTTTTTGATTTACATATTTGATAAACATTTTTCAGTAAAGCAGACATACAACTTACATGGGACAAGTGCTGAAAAGTGTGGTAGGGATAAACCAGCTCCATGAAGAGGTATGTATAGTATACAGTATAATGCGTTATACATTAATCTGCACTATCCCTTCAGCGTCACAGTACACCAGTCAGGTAGCTGTCATTTGTAGAGAGGAATATTTTTATTTTGTATGGTAACCAATTACTTGCTATTAAAAATAAATGAATGTTGTGGAAAGATAATAAACCCCTATTTAAAGGTATAGTTATATTATACAATTTCTCCATAAGTCTGTCCATAAAATCAACATTGCAGAGACATGATAGTGCCTTGTTATGCCAGGTCAGCACTCATGTATAGATGGCAATAATAATACCCTTTGCATCTCCATATACTGTACATATATCCCCAGCCCCCCACATCCTTACACAGTCTCCATTATACTGAATTCTCTTCCCAGCTCATCACAGTGCCCTTTTTTCCACTGGTCTGTGATCCCCTCTACTAGTTTCCTCTGCTCCACTGTCCGAGAGTTAGTACTCCTGTTATATCCTCAGTTGTGGTTTTTTTTATGTGTCTGAGTCCTCTGCTCCATTGCTTGGATCAATAATCATCTCTCTTGTTTATTTTATACACCCAGATTCATTCTCATTCTTCCTCTGTCCCCCAATGAATGTTGGCTCTCGTCGCTTTGTGCAATACATTTGCCAATTGGGTCTGTAAAATAGGGTTATCCCAATGTATCTGCCAATTAGGATGTGTCTGGCAATGGGTTCTGTGTAATGTGTCATCTAACAGGGTGTGCAATTATTAATAGGCAATAAATATGTCAATGTGTTATGTAATGTACAATTGCAAAACTTATATGGATATGGAGACACCCCCCCCCCCCCCCACCACCCCCACCCCCCTCCACCATTTCCTCCTCTGTAGGCCCCAGCTACATCATTCTGCTTCAGCCATGGCCCCCTCTCTATGCCTTATGACTCTCAAGTAATGATGTTGCCAATTTAACCTGGCAATGCTGGGAAATACAGGTGAGCATATACCTAGGGATACATAAATTTGCATACACCACATTTTATCTGTACTCATTTGCATATAATAAAATGTCAGTCAAATTGTTTGCCTGATGAAGGTGACATTTAATATAAAAAATAGTAAAAGAAAATGACACATAAGCCAAAATGATGCAAAATAATACATCTCTCTTACATGGTGCTAGTCCTCTATCCTTGGCAAAATTTCAACAAAATATCCCCTTACAATTTAATGATGGCCAGTTGTGTTCAGAACACTCTGTACAGAATGCACTAAACCAAGCCAGAATGATCTGGCCAGCACACATGATCATAATATAGATCAGTTATACTCAATAGAGAAATGCAACACTTAAGCCTGACCGCATGATGTCATCATAGTACATAACATAGAATTATATATCTAACTGACATGATATGATCACCACACATGATTATAACATCATTGCATTAAACTCTATATATACATCAAACATGTGCCTTCCCAAGAAAACATAACCACTATCATTTTGCAAATGATATCTTAGAATTCTATTTAGAAACTTTTTCATATAGTTTACGTTATAGATTAGGATTACAATGTATCAGGCTTTCCTACCCTCCCCGGAATGGCAGGGAGGCTCCTGGATTTCGGGTCCCGAATCACAAGTCTCCCGCATCAGCTGCACTGTCCCCCTCAGCCCCCCTCCCCCACTGCGCTACATAGCAATTTTCGCGGTCCGCGGCGAGGGGTGGGGCTAAAATGACACGAATCACGTCATTTCGCATCATTTTAGCCCCGCCCCCAAGTCGCGGACATCCACCTCCTCCCGCCCCCTGACATGCTGCAGTCTGGTCTCCTCTCCGGGCTTCTCCCGGAGAGGAGAATGAAAAAGTAGGCAAGTATGCAATAAATATATATATATATATATATATATATATATATATATATGTGAGTGTATATATATATATATATATATATATATAGAATCCAGAAGTGGAGCAGCACTACCTTAACAGGTAATGTACTTGTTGCGGTGCCATCCAAAACCCCTCGGGGTATACACAGCAGTCCAGACGGCGGCACTCAGCAGAAATAAAGTAGATTCAACCAGGTAGCTCAATCAACGTTTCGAACTTTAATCAGTTCTTCATCAGGATATAACAAGACAGAAAGAACAAACTTACATTTATACACCACACCAGATAATGGACACCTCGTTCTCGGGAGGTGAGAACGAGGTGTCCATTATCTGGTGTGGTGTATAAATGTAAGTTTGTTCTTTCTGTCTTGTTATATCCTGATGAAGAACTGATTAAAGTTCGAAACGTTGATTGATCTACCTGGTTGAATCTACTTTATTTCTGCTGAGTGCCGCCGTCTGGACTGCTATATATATATATATATATATATATATATATATATATATATATATATATATATATATATATTAAAATCTACATCTAATTTATTTATTATTTATTTACAGTTTCTTTTATAGCACAGCAGATTCCGTTGCACTTTAAAAATGTTGACAACACTGAAAGAACAAACTAATACCCCTTTTACACCGCCGAAAAATCCGGGTCAGCGGCGGGTCAGACCCGGATCATCGGCGGTGTAAATGGGGTATATCCGTGTCCATTTACACGGGTCCTCTACCCAGGTCCTGCTGCGGGACCACGCACCCGCAGGGGGTCCACAGCGTGCAACGCTGGGGAAGCTGTCCCCCGGTGCTGAGAGAGGAGGGGGGTCCCTGCGGCTGCTGAGGGGAGGGGGGGGGGTACCTGTCAGCCTGAGGTCTGAGCCGGAGGGGATGATGTGCGCCGCCGCTGCTGTACCTCCCCCCGCAGCCGCGAAATTCCTGCGGCGAATGGACAGTCAGCATCAGGGGTCCCTCCGGCGCATGGGAACTAGTACTAGTTCCCATGCACCGGAGGGACGCCTGCCACTGACTGTCCATTCGCCGCATGTGTATGTATGTGTGTGTGTGTGAGAGAGAGAGAGAGATAAGAAGGGAATAGGTGGAAATGGAAGAGGGAGGGTGAGAGAATGAATAGGGGAAATTGGTGAGGGGGCTGCTAGGACATGTAGTTTTGTCTTAAGTGCCTGGCTGCCAGACGCTTAAAAAAAACTACATGTCCCTGCAGCCCTGCTGTCCTAGACCAGAGCAGAGTCTGGCTGCAGCAAAGCCGGTGGACACACCACAGGGACAGAAATCAGAGGCAGGCAGTTAGCTGGTAAGGAGCAATTTAATGTTTATAGTTGTAGGACCTGGGGGGAGATTCTCTAAACAAGAAATGCGGTAAAAATCCCGTTATGCTGTAAGCATCCCCCGCCGGGTTAACGTGGCGGGGGGCATCGCCAGAAAAATCTGGCGATGCTCCATAGAAGCCAATGGGCTTCTACCGCATCCCATCGCCGCCCCGCAACGACCCCCCCCCCCGCCGCCCCGCATCGCCCCTCACCTGTGTCCGGGCAGCACAGAGCAGTGCTACCCGGACCTGTGACCTCCTCCCTGCACTGATCCTCTTCCGGGTGCAGGGAGGAGGAGAGCCCGGCGCAGCAGCAGCAGCGCCGGGTGTGTGAAGGAGGGGGGAGTCATCGGGACCTGCTGGGACCCGACGACTCTCACCGCAAAGGACAGCTCTTAACGCAAGAGCTGTCCTTTGCTATAATTATCGCATATGTTAAAACATATGCGGTAATTATAAATGTGATGGGCGGCGAAGGGGGGCGGAGATTCTTAGAAAATCTCCCCCCAGGTCTGGGCCCCCTTCTCTGTCAGGGCCCAGGACTCCAGACCCCACAGACCCCCCTTGTTGGCGGGCCTGATAGGCTTGCCTGAAGAGGTGAGTTTTCAGGGAACACTTGAAAGTTTGGAGGATGAAGGATAACACTTGGCAAGGGACACTGAGGGCCAAATGTAATGTGATGTTTGTGAGAATCAGAAAGTGAGAGATTTTGGAAGAGTGGTCCCATTTTTTTTAAAGCGGCAATCATTTACACTGTAAAAACAGGATGATTTTGCTGTGTAATTGATTACATACTAGAAATGTCCAGTAAAATCAAGAAAAAAATTACCATTTTTATCAGAAGCAAAAAACAAAACAAATTAAATATAGGATGTTGCTATGGGCAACCAATCAGATTCTATTACAGATGGAGAACCTCTCGTTCAGCGCCAGCACTCGCCAGATCCTCTCCATCTGACAGGGATGCGCGCTCTTCTCACAGTCACTCGCGTCCCCTTCTCTTGTCGGTGGATGGAGGAAACCCTGCCCATCTCTGCTTCAAGGAGACAGGCAGAGATAGGGTGATGAGGTGGGCTGCGGGCACCGATGGGGGAGTGGCAGGGAAGCGACGGGATGCGGTGGTGGGCTCAGGCGGAACAGGGCACGTGTGCATCTTGTGCGCGCGCCCCCTTCAGTCTGATGGCGGGTCCTGGCGGTTGGCGATAGAATCGCCAGGACCCGCAACAAAGAGAGCGGCTCCATCTGTATCTTCTAGAATGTGCTAAAATAATAAGAAATCGATTCTGATTGGTTGCTATGGGCAACATCCCATCTTCAATAGAACTCTCATCTTAGTAAATAAACCCCATAATGTGTTCTCAAAACTGAAGCTTTGGAAAAGATCCCTTTAATACAGAAAGTCCACAGTACAACTATGGTTCTAAGCATTACCGTCATAAATGAAGCTCATTATACTGCAGTTGTTCACACATTGAGTTAAAGTGTTACATAAGACTAAAACAAAATGCTTTTACGTCAATATCCCTTCCACAGAATCGCAGTAGGTTTTCTGAGTAAAACATGTGACAAGAATAAATAATGTTTCAGTGACAGTGGTTGGAAACAATCTACACAGTAAATCACATTTCACCCAACTGCTAATCTTGAGGTTTCGTATGGATGAGAAGTATTTGTGTTAAATAATATTTGTTATGGGTCTGTTAATAATGGCCAGTACTGGGAATATTCCAAGAATTGTTTCAAAACATGGTTGTGATCCCTGTAACACTTCTGCTTTGGTTAAACACGATTAGTTTAGCAGCTGAATGTTCACTACACTTTTTTGTTTGCTATCTTATCAAGGCTAAACGTCAGCTATAACACTATTCATGCGCTTAAACTGATAAACTGCAAAGTGAGCAGGAAAAGTGACAGGATTCATGGCAATATGGGGCAGATGTATTAACTAGCGTTAAGTGCAGAAATTCTAGTTAACTGGGGGGGATTACATTTTCCCAATGTATTACTACTGTCCCCTGCAATCCCCCCCCCCCCCCCCAGTGATTAGCAACCTTGAGGTGTGTCAACCTTCTGGTGTCAACCTAATGCTTGTAGACCTAGTGACCATATCCCTTTTCAGACCGCAAATGCAGGGTCGAAGCGGGACTTTGAAAGAATTGCCTCCTCCACAGAATAATCGGGAATCGGGTCACTCCACCCGATTAACCCTTTCACAGTGCACAGCAACATGGCAACAAACTGGTAAGAACCCTTCTTTTTACCTGGCTCTTATTGCCGTGTTGCTACCAGTTAGCTGTAACTGGTAACCCCTTTCACATCGCACCAATTACCGTGTCGAACCGGCAAGAAACCGGCATGAACCTGGTAATTACATACCTCCCAACATGACCCTCTCTAGGAAGGACACAATGCTCTGCTCCTGGACTTTTTTTCTTAATGTATGATTACCTTCATCTGTGTTGAACAAGTTAATTGATAAGAAAGGTGCTTCACAACAGGTGATGGCAATCATACATTAAGAGGGAAGTGCAGGAGAAGAGCAATGTGTCCCTCCTGGAGAGGGTCATGTTGGGGGGTATGTAATTAGGTGAGATGTGAAAGGGGTATAAAATATGTATAAACACACCAGTAGGGTTCATATTTGTCAGGAGCCAATTATCCTGCTAGTATATGTGCAGGAAAACCCACATAAATACATAGAGAATATACAAACTCTGTTAGGGCTGTGGTAGGAATTGAACTCCAATGCTTAGCTGCTAGGCAATAACCATTACAGCAGTGGTTCTCAACCTAGGTCCTCATGTACCCCCAAAAGTTCATGTTTTTCAGATCACCTGGCAGGTGCACAGGTGCACTCATTATTCACTGACATATTTTAAAAGATCCACAGGTGGAGCTAATTATTTCACTTGTGATTCTGTATGGAGACCTGGAAAACATGAACTGTTGGGGGGTCCTTGAGGACCGAGGTTGAGAACAACTGCATTACACCATCTACGCTGCCCCAGTACGAATTAACGATACCAGTGCTGGCTCAGACTTAGATATGGGGTGAGATTTAATAGGATGAGAGATTCAGCAAGTGAGAGATTTGGTGAGAAATCTCCAGTTTTTTTAAAGCGGCAATCATTTACACGGCAAAACCAGTTTGATTTTGCCGTGTAAATGATTACCACTTTAAAAAAACTGGAGATTTCTCACCAAATCTCTCACTTTCTGAATCTCTCATCCTATTAAATCTCACCCATGATTTCAAATGTTTTACCATTTAGGCTGCTTTTCCTGCATTCTCAATACAGCTCCATTACTACATGCTCTACCTGCCTCTACGGCTGGTAAAAGAAATACACATATTCTAGAAGTATTTCAAAATATAATATTTTTCTGGCTTGTGTGCCACACAATACCTCATTCCCCGCAAAATCAGATAAATATCAAATAAGCAAAACCGATATTCAATTTCACATCATTAATGGAAACATAATGGCATGCTTCCTACAATACCCCAACCATAGACCTGGGTGATTGTAACTTGCACAAATCCAGACTTCTCTATATGTACAGCAGACAGCGCTTTCTCACTATGTCGTATATTCAGTCTGTCATTCATACAAATCATATCTACAGTATCTCTTTTTATTAACAGTGCAGCAAGGATAGTTTTGTGCACTGGGAAAATTAGGAATAAAAGCGGCTGGCATTACATTATCACTTATATTACACTCTGGCCACTAGGGGCAGAGCTTAGGTAATCCATAAGGCAAGCAACATAGGGGGTGATTCTTTAACGATTGGACGGGGCATAATTCGGTGCGGGGTCTGTGCACGAGCATATTTCAACATGTGCAGACTCCAGGAGCAAAAGGCTTCTGCAAGTTTTTCATGAGCCGAGGGGCGGAGGCAGATACTGGGCCAGATCATGGGAATGCATGCAGGCGAATGCCTGCCGCTGGCGGTGGCTGGCGTCACATGTTTTCAGTGCCTGCCTCCTCTTTAGTGGACTCCAAAGGAAATAAAGGTCAGTCTGGACTGACTTTTATTTTCAAAGGTGAAGGAAATCATTCAATGGTGAGCGAATGATGGTCTACCAAATTCCATTCCTCTGCTCAAACCATCAAACGGGAGTATCAAGGTGGCAGTATCATATAGAAAGATCCCCAGCACAACTGCAAAGCTATACTGGTGCGGTTCGGCCATGTGGCATGCAGCATTAAGCAGCTCGCTAAGCGCAGCACTCCAGGCAACTTGCAATATTAAATTCAAGGAAGCATAGAGTAGAGGGCAACGTTCACTGCCTATTATTGTATCGCAACATTACCATCAGGTCAAATATCAAAGAAAGTTATTACCTTATAAAGACACCATGTTAATGCTACTAATCCACCAATCCACATCTGTTTTCTTCGATCCACAGACTTTCTGACAATCGACAGCGGGAACCTTGAATTCCCGGCTGTCGATTCAACCAATAACAGCCCGGGATTTTGACTGTCGGAACGTCCCGACAGTCGGAATCCCGGATTGAATACCTTCCTAAGTGTATTATGATCTAGACCTCAACATGGCCATTGTAGAACATTCGTCTTTTTGTTGTTCAACCGCACCAGTATAGCTTTGCAGTTGTGCTGGGGATCATTGTCTGCTGAAAGACGGAGTTTCTTCCAAACATTAACTTTCTATATGATACATCCACCTTGATACCCCGTTTGATGGTTTGAGCAGAGGAATGGAATTTGGTGGAATTGTGCCACACATAGCGTCTTGAAAAAGGGCCAAAAAATATTAATTTGTGTCTCATGTGACCCCAAAACCTTAATGTACATTTACATTGGAACACTTTAATGTTTTATTGCTAAACCCCAGACCTGCTTTGATCTATTTTTCCTTCAGTAATGGCTGTATTCTAGCCACCTGCACATACAGACCAGTTGAATTTTCCCCCAACTGACCAAGCTCTCTGAAATGACCAAGCACTTGGATATTATTGTAAAGCATTTTCCTATCTCCTTCATATCATTTTATATTTAATTTTAAAATAATGCTACTTATTATTTAGATGCTTTTGTAATCCACTATGGAGGTCATTCTGATTTGCTCCCCCGCACATTCGCACGTGGGAGCGATGTTTTGTTTCTGCGCATGCACATAACCATTTATGCGCACGTGCAGGCTCTGAGTGCGAACGGACGCAGCGACTTGCATAGTTGTCGGCCCGGTCACACGGAGTAGTGCGGGTGGAGGGCGTGGGGTGGCAGGCATGACTCGCGCCCATGGGAACGCCCAGCATTTCATAGTTGTTCCCATGCAAATGCTGGGCATTCCCATGCATATGGTGGCATGACGTGGCTACCGGGGATGGGCAGCTGACATCACTGGATGTCACCTGCCCGCCCTGTTCACGTAACTGGGCGCTGCATATCTGAGTCACCAGAGAGGGACTTCGATTTGTGAACACTAAAATCATTTCATTGCTGGTGACCATCAAATGATTTTGGCCTCGCATGCTTTCAAAGCATCCATTCCCATACCTGCAGGGAAAAATCGGCGTGCCAGCAGGGGGGTGGTCAATCGAGTTGGCGGTGTTTAGTTAGGTGTTTAGGTACGAAATTTGCAGCTTTGCGAGTCAACCAGAATGACCTTCTATATGTAGATAGACAGACAGGCAGAGAGATAGATAGTTGCAAAAATAATACAGTAGCTAATGGCATAGGTCCTAAAACTGGGGGCCTACACATGTAAAAAAAGGGGCCTACACACGTAGAGATTTGCTGAGCGTTGGGAGCGATGCTAGATTTATGGATGATGGAAGCCACTGTGCTCATTGGGACCTTCAAAGCAGAATAAATTTTTCTGTACCCATCTCCAGATTTGTGCCTCGAGACAATCCTGTCACAGTGATCTACTGACAATTCCTTTTACTTCATGCTTGGTTTGTGCTCTTAAATGTGTGTGGGACCTTATATAGACAGGTGTGCTTCTTTCCTGTCCATTTAACGGAATTTACCACAGGTGGCCTCCAATTAAGCTGTAGGAACATCTGAAGATGATTAGTAAAGACAGCATGCAACCGAGCCCAATTTTAAGCTTCATGGCAAAGGCTGTGTATACTCAAGTACATGTGATTCTTAAGGTGCGTACACACGGGGGAGATATATTGCTGAGCAATATATTGCTCAGTGTTTCCTTTTCATCAGCGACCAGAGATGGCCGCTGATGAAACAGAACCTCTGCCGCAGAGGTAATCAGCTGGTCGCAGGAGCAAGTGATTAGAACGGGGCTGAAAACGTGAGCGAGCACCCGGCGCTGGGGCACACTCCCATCACTGGAATTATGGTCGCCAGCGACCATATTCCCAGCGAAATCAGCAAACATCGCTGCCATATGTACACAGCCTTAGTTCTATATTTTTATTTATATATATATATATATATATATATATATAATAATATATATAATGAAAAAAGGTTGATGTATGAAAAGGTCAAAATGGGTTTTTCACAATGTTTCCCATATTTGTTTTTTTTTTTCATATTTACCATCCTCGTGGACTACTGTACAATTGAGAACAAAGAGTTAAGAGTGAAGCGAGCCATATATGTCAAACTAATTGGGTGTTCAGGTTGACAGATGATTATCGACAACAACATTCGACAATTAAAAAACTCATGTTGACAATTTCATGTGTCAATCTTTTCCATGTCGATATTTTGATTATGTTAAACCATGTATACCTTTTGATGTCAACTTAGTGCATGTCGACCTTTTCCATGGGTTGACTTTTTCACTGTCAACTAATTATGGTCGACCTATTAACTGTCTATCTAGACACCGTCTATATAATAATCCACACCCGGTCTCAGTACTGTGTCATAAACAGTAATATCACTAGAATTTATATTATACACATATTTTTGGCTAAATAAATATATAATTGATGAGTTCTGATGTCCCATCTCAATTATTATAAAAGGATTTGGCATATTAACCAACCTTTCACAGCAGTCGTCCATTTCCTTACTTACAATGTTTTTTTCATCATATTCAGTGCTCTGTGGTGCTCGAATTACACGCTCTGTTACATAACCAAATAACATAATGCACAGCATTCCATTCCAAAACACTTTCAGAGGGAGCTATGTGCCACTAGTACATAAGCAATGGTTCTTGCGAATAGCACCTACTGCATACTTGCCTACCCTCCCGGAATGGCCGGGAGGGTCCCGCAAATCGGGTCCCCCTCCCAGTCCCCCGGGAAGGGGGGCAAGTCTCCCGCATTTCCCTACAGCCCCGGCTCCCCCTCTCCCCGCGGTCTAAAAACTATGACTTTCACGGGTCCGCGGGGAGGGGGCGGGGCTAAATGACGCAATTTGCGTCATTTTTAGCCCCTCCCCCCACCCACGGACCCGCAAATTGAGGCTTCAGCCCGTCATGGGGGCGGGGCTTGATGACATCACCCGTGGCCCACCCCCAAAACGAAGCCTCTACCCGCCCCCTTTCACTCCTCTCCGGGCTTCTCCCGGAAAGGAGTATGTCAAAGTCGGCAAGTATGACCTACTGTACATTAGTGAAGACTCATTTCTCTGTACTTCCTCAGACTCCTTCCACTCACATCAGGTTCTCGCACATTTCAGACACTTATCACAACATTTTTTTTTTCATTAATGTGTGAACATTAAGGCACAGCTAGGTGAACAATGTAAAGGATCGGGCCCAAATCGGATGTATCTGACATCCGATCCGATGCACAGTCCAGTGGGCATTATATCGGACCCATAGATCCTAAGTGCTACATGTATGATCTCTGTGTCGGACCCCCTCCCAGCGGCAGGGATTGGGGATCGCATGTGATGCATCGCATGCAGATGGGCCCCATGCGATGTTTCACATGCGATCCTGCCATCCGGGAGGGTTGTATGCAACTTCTCCGAGGGGAGAATTCGCATAGCAAATGGGCACCTTTAAGGTGGGTACACTTTAGATGTATACATCGTGGTTTCATGAGCTACCCATGGAGCTTCCCGATCAGAAAAGATAGGAGGGTGGAGCTGTAAGATATACAGGGATCCCAGCTACTCATCTTCCCCACATCTGGGTAATATCATATGAAACTATTAGTTTAAAACTAATATACACAATTGGTTTCAATTTAATATATACAATCGGTACTTATATGTTAGTTGGGCACGCACTATAGTAAGAGTGAAGTTCATCAGGTAGTGAGCATTTGAGCCTCTTGGAATGGGGTCATTTGGGAGATACCGTATGCACAATCTAATAAAACCCCCCCACCATCCACCGGGGCACCTCTGCCTTAAATGCCTCCTGCACCCTCAAGTCTTAATCCAGCCCTAGTTAGTATGTGATTAGTATGTATTATGTAATTGATGTACATTTGTACAATTCCTGTTTTATATTTTATTACTTGCATTTTGTCTGGGCGAAGCCTGGAGAGGAGACCACATACTACGAGTCAGGTAGGTGTGACAAGGCTAACATCACCAAGTCCCACCCTCAGGTTAGTCAAAAGTTGCAATTCGCTGGTCTGCGGTTTGGGGGAGGGGCTAAAATGACGCAAAAAGACACGATTTGCGTGATTTAATCCCCACCCACTACCCGCGGACCCGCAATATTCAGACTTTAATGCTGCGGGGGAGGGGGGTGTGGGGACAGCGGGGTCAAAGCGGGAGCCTTGCCCAACTTCCCGGGGGGGCCGGGAGAGGGACCTGATTTGCAGGAGCCATTCCGGAAGGGTGGGCAAGTATGCTACAATATCCTTTAACCAAATACGTTCTATAGACAGCAACTGCAACACTTGTATCATTACTTGTATTCCAAGTGATGGCAAAACTACAAATATAAAGTCAAAAGTATTATTACACATATTATTATATTTTCAAATTACAGTAGACAGCACATTAAAGATAATATGTACAAAAAGCATATATATATATATATATATATATATATATATATATATACTACATTTTGATATGCCGGAACAGATTGACATATGTCAACAGTCCATTCTCTGGTTAACTTAATTTAATCAAAAACAGTCCGCTTATAGGGCTGTTCCCTTCTACCATACAGTCCTAAATACATACATAATACTTAAGAAGACTGTATGGCATGTTTTGCTGTGGAAATTATAATCTAGGAAAACACTGCAACATCAGATTATTTAGGTTATTGCACATTTTGAGGGACATTTTTCTGACATCTCAGTCAATATGGTTATAAATTAGAACAGTGTGGGGTCACTAGGGAGGTGCAGGGGTAAATCCAAAACATATTTGCCTTCCCTACCGAAATTGCCAGGTGGCTCCTGAAAATCGTGTGGCCCTCTCACCTCACTGAACCATATCAGTAAGCGGTATCATTCAGTGTGTATGCACTCTTTCTCTATATCAGTGGTGCAGCTAGTTGGCTAGTGTGTATGGGGCTTTAAATACTAAAACCAAATAACCTAAAGACTGCTGCACATTGCTATGCATTGAATATTATGTGTTATTTCTATCCACCACTGTAATGTCAAATCTTACAGTGTTTACTAATGCAACTGCCAGTTACAAAAACAAATATTACATTTTAGCATTTGTTTTTGTAAATATTTTTTGCCCCCAGCATTAATGCTGTTGAGTTCCTCGGCCAGTTATAATACATATTGTTATACAACTAGGACTTTTACTGGCTTTAGGCATGCTTTCCAATGTTTTTATGTAATATTTTTAATCAGCCCAATCCACCCCCACACACCCTATTAAGGTCATTTAACTTACTGCTAGCCATACCCTTTAACATACTGCAAATATCTATATTAGTGTATCCAATATCTAGGTGTGTATCAGTGGCTTATATTTATAATGGGTGCAATGTGCGAGGTGCACACGGGCCCCTGAGTCGAAGGGGGGGGGGGGGGGGCACACATCGTGCACACTGCACCCATTTCTTTATACTTACTCTTCGGAGTCCTGCGATGAAGGCAGCAGGGTTGGCGGAATCTAGGAAAAAATGGAGAGGTGGCCATTTTTACGGTGGTCTCGCATGCGCTCTAGTGCTCAGACTCTATTGCGTTGGGGGCCGGTACACTGCACCCGGGAGAGAGGAGGGTGCCCGGCCAGAAGATGCTGCACACGGGCCTCCTCCTAGCTTGGAAGTGTCCCTGGTGTATATATTTTCTCTCTGGAATATATTCTCTCCACAAGAACATGTATTGGGTTTGGAGGTCAATGAACTGTGGGGTAAATATTTAAATGGATAAGCAGGATTTATTTTTGCTTTATCCATTCCAATTCTCAGTTAAAACAATTTGTGTTAAAAGTTACCATGACAAGCATTAGGGTCATACCAGTGAGATCCCATGTATTATTTAGTAAAAATAATATACTGTAGCAGAGATTAAGAATTAAACATATGAAAACTGGCACTTGGCTGCTGGTGTAACTGGCATATAACGGGTTATCCTGTGCAGATTAGCCTGTCTTCCCTCTGATACACAATGGAGGTGTTTTGGAAGACATATCAATGCTATGAAAACTGCTGGAGTGTTTAGTGAAAACATGAGTGATTTTAGTGGAGCATTAAATACAAGAGTATAAATAATGTATTTGACCTTAGTTCATTGGGTAATTAAGCTCTTCATAAACATACATACTGTACAGTAACATGCATACATACATATACATAAAAATACCATTGTGCATGAAATAATAGTTATTTATTATTACATTAAAAACTAGCTATGCATCTGCCACCAAAGCATTTCTTGCTAGTATTTGAATCAACAAGGCCTGTAACAAATGATGTTAGTTTACACATTACCAGAGATACCCCACCTCATTTCCTAAATATAAACGCTCACTTTCTGACTGATACCCCTTCACTGATACTCTTGAGAATTTTCCGAGCTGTGCTCCAGTGCCCAGACTGGCAAACCCAGAAAATTCTTGAGAGTACCAGGGTCTACGCTGCTTAGTGCCGGGCAGCACAGCTGAGCTCAGCATCAGCCGCTGTCCATCTCCGGCTGCCAAGCTTCTCCCTCCTCCCCCCCCCCCCCCAAGCTGTGTGCGCTGTGACCTTGTAACGTCACACCACACACAGCTAGGTTGCCGGGGACAGGGCCGTGCAGCGGCTGATGTAGTGCTCAGCGGCACTGCCCAGACCCGGGAGTCACAGTGGTGGGGTTCTTTTTAGGGAGCACTCCCCAAAAAAACTCACCCAGTTAGGAGTGGTCCCTAAAAAATAAACATCACTGAAGGGGTTAAAACCCTGCTCGACCCATAGGTTAAAGCAAGAATTTCCTGTACTTGCCCCCATTCATTCATGGGTGTTGACCTGGGTTATTCCCAGATCATCACAGTTCATGCCGCACCATTGTCTTCTTGGATAATGTCATCTCAAAGCGCTACTGTCCCCAGCAACGCATATTTTTAAGGCATGACCCAGGTCATCAAGACACAGGTCATACGTTTCACATATAAGCTGCCAATAACCCTGGGAGCAAAGACTGGATCTGTTCACCTGGGTCAACCCTGGACAGACATTTTCAGGCACAAGCCAGACCCGGGTTGATGTGTGTGCGTGATACGAAATCTCGGATTTTGACTTATGTCTGAATGTACATACCGTAAACATGTGACATTAATGCATGCCTGTGTATATATAACCTGAAGTGTCGCTATCACTTCTAGCTATATATATTTTTTTTTTCACTAATTAATATTTTTTTTAATCAGTCATTAACTATGATATGTTTAGTGATACACTGTACAGAAAAGGAAAGATAGACTTAGAAAATGAAATATTGGTCTCCATGTGTAAAATTGAATAGGATGAAAGATTCAGAAAGTGAGAGATTTGGTAAGAAATCTCCATTATTATTTTTTTATAGCCGCAATCATTTAGACTGCAAAATCAAACTGGTTTAGCAGTGTAAATGATTGCCGCTGTAAAAATCTGGAGATTTCTTACCAAATCTCTCACTTTCTGAATCTTTCATCCTATTGAATACCCCCCCCCCCCCCCATATCTTTGAAGGAACTGTCACACTACTCACACTATACTAACCATTATTCCATATCTTTGTAACACATCTTGTGCTAATTTTAGCAAAAGCATGATTTTTCTTTGATCATGCTTTAGATAATCTACGTTTTTTCACCACAGCTGTCCGCTAAGAACAACTTTGATTGTTTTGATGCATAGGGTATATATTACACCTGAATGACTTAGGAAAATAGGAGTCATTTCTGGCATTTTTTACACACAGCTAACTTGGTTTTGGATTGGAGTCATCTGTACACTGGTTTCTTTAGGTGTTCTGTGGGTTGTACTCACACCACTATTGTGTACCTTATCAGCACTTGATGAAGAGGTTTCAGATGCACCAACTAGGTGCTATATTATTAATATGTGTACACTGGCTAAAGTTTTTATTGCCTGATTATGGATGGCCCTACAGCGTCCAAATTTAAAGTCCTGCATAAACACTAAGGGGCAGATTTATTAAGCTTGGAGAAGAGATAAACTGGAGATAAAGCAGAGAAAAGGTAAAAGGAGATAAAGCAACCAGCCAATCAGCTGTGTTTGAAAAAAGACAGTTGGGAGTTGATTGGCTGGTGCTTTATCTCCTTTTACCTTTTCTCCGCTTTATCTCCAGTTTATCTCTTCTCCAAGCTTAATAAATAAGCGCCTAAGACTGAGGCACATGACAAATTTGGATATTTTTGGCCAGAAAAGCAAAAAAAACAAAAAAGTGATGCTATTTTTGCTAAATGGGTTGATTCCCCATATGCAACAAAGACAGGATGACCGGTTACCTCCTGTGGGTTAGGCGGGGTGATTACTGAGCCTGGACAAGCTGAAGTTCCAATCATTTAAGAGGTAGTTAATACTTATGCCACTGCAAACTACCTGTATAAATTTAGAATGGATGTGAAATCTGATTTCTAGTTGTTTTGCCATATTACCTCTTATGCTACCATGAATTTCGTTAACCACTTTTGCTATGTATACATAGATTGATTGCAACCAAGTTTTACTCATTATATGCTTGAATACATTTATATCTGTACTATATGGATAAAATGTCATTATGTAGAGTGCATGTTGTCAATCTGTGTAGGTGACTTTGACCACACATACTGTTGTATTTATAATTTGTTTTATTGTATGTTAATTGTTTTTCCTCAACAAAAAAACACAATAAAAACATTTAAATAAAAAAGAGAAATTGGCTTCAACTGGTACCCTACAATTTAAGGGTAGGACAATGACCTCACGTACAAGCTGATGGAGCTCCTCTGCATATTTGTCTTTTCATCATGCCACACTAAGGGGGGTATTCAATATCTGCCACTAGTCCCGACGGAGGAAATAGCGGCGGGGCACTATTCAATGCTGTCTTTCCCTACAGCATTGAACAAGGATTTCGGCAGAACGGACCCGACTTTAGAAGCAGTCGGGCCCGTTCTGCCGAGAACGGCCGTGGATTGTTGAGCTCATGGCCGCAGCTTGACATTCGACGGCCATATCTTGCAGCCACGCCCCCTTTTTGGCGTTTGGTTGAATCCGGCCTGCTGATTCTTCATCGAGCAGGCCAAGAATAGGACAAAGTCACAGCTGTCAGGCCAGACTGACAGTCGTAACCCAGGATTGAATATCCCCCTATCTCTTACCTGATTAAAACCTTTAATTGCAATCTACAACATAAAGGTTGATTCAGGTAAATGACCAATTTGACCAAGCAATATATTACTCTCTGTAAGAGATTTAAACGATCTTGCCATTTAACAAATTGCACACAAAGAGGACTAAAAGGAAATTGTTATTCACTAATGTACCCCCTTCTTTCAGATATCATAGCAGCAGAGGTACTTTAGAGCAGCTGTGAATTAAACTCATAATAATACTAATGCTGTCAGTGTGTGCAATAACTTAGACCAAGGTGGGAGATCTCTATCTAGGACACATTTAAATCTAGTCTTCAAGTGACGACACAAAACATGTGATATTTTTGCCTGCAGTCTAAAAATATATATGGTCGTCTAGGGAGCAGGATGTTCTCTTTAAAAGCTGGCTGCTGCAATTCATTTTAGGCTGTGCATTGATTGCCCATTAGTTCTGTTTGAATGCACTCTGAAAATCTATTGTGGAATATGACTAAATAAAAAAACATTGTTAAAACAATATCAATTCAGTAAAGGGGATACAACAGTTTGCATTGTAATGTATTATGTAATACCATACCAATTAATTTATGTTCTGTAATTAAATTTCCCATGTAATAAATGCACGGTTTAGTCCTATATATAAAACATAAAAATCAAATCTGAAACACTATCTTATCTAGGTGTGTTTTGTAATGGCATTGGAAGGTTATAACGATCAGATCAAATTAAGATTGGGTAAAAAACGAATTAATCAATCAAAATTGCCTGGTGAGGTCTGTCAGAATACATATACAGGTCGAGTATCCCGTATCCGAATATCCGTTATCCGAATTATTCCGAAATACGGACATTCCAGAAAGTGAAAAAATTTTTTTTTTTTGCTAGAAACTCACTGGGGACATATGTAACAGCATCACTGGGGACATGATATGTAACTGGCACTATATATGTGCAAGACAATGATTGCTTGGCATTCAAATTCAGTGCTGAGATAGTATACACATTTTGTTTCACGTTTTGAAACCTTGTTTTTTGAACAATTAAAATATATTTGTGTGTATTTTATGTGGTAATAAAATATATTTGTGTGTATATTATGTGTTTATACAGCATACATGCAAGATACTTCAAAATACATCATTGAAATATTAAAATATTCCGAAATACGGAATAATCCGTTATCCAAAATTCTCCTGGTCCCGAGCATTTTGGATAAGGGATACTCAACCTGTATATACTGGAGTTCCAATGTGGCATAATTTGAATTGAGTTCAACACATCTGTGTGTGTATGAATATTTACAAATTCAATTATCATCACCAGTATATCATACAGACAGTTGTATTGGTCGGGCCCACACCACATTAGATAGTTTCAATGGACCTTATATTGGCTGTGGTTATAATGTTAGTCCTAGAAATTACTAACATCATTGCAACAGAACAGAGGCAATGCTCATATATTAACACTGTAACTTTGATTCAGTTATTTGCACACTGCCTTAAAGTAATATGCAATATGGCCACTATTCATCTGATTCCGATGGATTGGTCCAATAAATTGGATAAAAAGTGTCAAATTACAGTGGTGTTTTTTTTAAGGTAGCACTCCCCACTGGGCGAGTTTTAGGGGGAGTGCTACCTAAAAAAAAAAACACCCCTGCGTCCTCCTGGGCCGGTCAATGCTGCTGAACACTATGCCAGCCACAGAAAAGCCAGAGGGGAGGGGGGAGGAGGAGGCGCGGCAGAGGGGAGGGAGCTGGGCAGCGCTGAAGCTGCCTGAGTTCAGCGATTAACTCAGCAGCACTGCCCGGCTGTAAACAGTGGCAATCCCGAGAATTTTCTGGGCTTGCCAGACTGGGCACTGAGGCACAGCCCAGAAAATTCTCAGGATTACCACTGAAGGGGTTAAATCCAATGCACAGTCCCATGTGCATCGGATCAGAGCTGGATTTTGCTATGGCTGCACTCAAGATTTATTTTTTTCAAAGATATTTTAATTGCCATAAATGAAGAAATTACAATAAAGAATAATATTGAATAATAGTAGAATGATTGCATTTATTTTGCCTTTTTTACATGTATTAACAATTGTATGACTAAGGTACAAGTTGTACATTAAAGATGTTATGTAACATTTTATTTATACATTTACTATTTGTACAATTTCAAATATGAACTGTAAGATTACTAGTTATACAATAAAAATGTTGCTTACATACAGTCACTTGTTAGCGTTGTGTATTCAATTCTTAGTAAGTGAACATAATGTATGAGTATAATATGTCAGTAAACTTAAGGTCTTGTAAGAACTTCTTATAACGATAATACTACTTTTCGGTAAGTAATAGATCACATATGAAACTCAATATAGAGAAAGAAAAGAAAACAGAGGGGAACCATGCATGTCCGAGATATCCATCCCATCCTAATGTTGGGCAATTGGTGGGTCTTGCTAAAGTATTTTGGTTTCATACCCGAGAGTCATACGGAAACATTTATGTATTTGTTGTTTCATTTCCACTGGTAGCCTTTCTATGTAGCGTTCCCATACTGTACCTTGAAAAATGCTTCCATGTGTATTTCCTTAGGGAGAGATGTTTAGGTCCATTCAAGTTTCAATATTTGAAATAGTTTTTCTTTAAACATATTAAGTGAGGGTGGGGTGGTAGAAATCCACTGTTGCAGTATACATTTTTTAGCTACCCAAGAACGGTACAACAGTAGCTTTTTACACCCCATAGAAATTTTTGGAATAATTAGCAAAAATCCCAAAATGGCCCAATCTGGGGTGAATGATAAGGGGATTTTTGTAAGAACTTACCGTTCGAATCCCTTTCTCTGATTTCATCCTGGTGACACAGATCAACCTTGGGATGTAGGAGGGTCCGAAGGAGCCAGGCGCCTATGCTAAAGCTTTGAGAGGCAGGCTCATCCCTTCTGCATCCCAGCATTCCTAAGTACAACTTCTAGAGCACACTAGGATACATTAACTCAGTACAACGCCTGAACATATTAACATGCACAATCAATTAAATTAACCATTTTAACATGACAACACATGAAACGGCATTACTTACTGAGAGTAAAGGGAGGGATCTCTGTGTCACCAGGATGAAATCAGAGAAAGGGATTTGAACGGTAAGTTCTTACAAAAATCCCCTTTTCTCTTTCATTCATCATGGTGACACAGCTCAACCTTGGGACGTTCAAGAGCCGGTCCTTTGGGAGGGTATGCTCAGGTCTGCAGCTCTCATCACTGCTCGCCCGAATGATGCGTCCTCTGACGCAAACTCATGGAACCTGTAGAATTTTGTGAATGTGTGAACAGAGGACCAAGTGGCAGCCCTGCATACTTGATCTGCAGAAGCCCCTTGGTGCACAGCTGAAGAGGTAGCAACCAACCTGGTGGTATGAGCATTGATTCTGGACAGCACTGGTCTGCCCACTTTAGTGTAAGCATAAGCAATCACCTATCTCAACCAATGAGCAATGGTCTGCTTAGAAGCTGGCCAGCCCCTTTTATGTACATCATACAAAACCAGTAAAAGATCAGTCTTTCGAAATTCTATCACTCTGTCCACATAGATTCGCAACATGCAAACCACATCCAAATTCTTTAATCTGTTCCTATTTATGACCTCCTCAGAAGGAGAAAACATTGGAATAAAAATTTCCTGGTTTAAATGAAAACTTAAGGTCCATACACACTGGGCGACTATGCCCAGCGCGTATGGACAGCGATGATCGCTATCATCGCTGGGGGGAAAGCCGCTCAGTGTGTATGGCTTTCCCCCTGCCTGGCGCCGACGGAGGGGGGGGGGACGGCATTGCATAGCGCAGTGCTATGCAAAGCCGTCCTGAAAGACGCTCATCTGCTGGTATAACCAGCCGATGAACAGCTTTCCCGGCGATGTTGCGGGACGGCACAGCCCCGCTTCCACGTTCCGAACTCCTGGAATGAACACAGCAGACAAGGCCGGAACATTTTCCTTCGCCCATTGGAAAATCCTGGAGACGTCTTTCATCTCCATTTTGCTGCGAGTACCCCCTGATGGTTCAGGTAGGCCACAGACGTGGCATTGTCTGATTGGATCCGAATGGGGGAACCCCTCCACATTCTTTCTGCCTGCACCAACACTTTCCAAACTGCCCTCTGTTTTAGCACATTGATCGGTAACATCGATTCTTCCCTGGACCACAGGCCCTGTAATCTCGACTCTAGGACAACAGCTCCCCAGTCCCTGAGACTGGCGTCAGTGGTAACCACCAGTCACTCCCATGACTGAAGGGAACGCCCTAATTGGAGGGATTCCACATCCGTCCACCACAGTAAGGAAGTCCTTGTTTCTGCAGTCAAGAGAACACTTTCTGTTTTCATGGTCTTGGGATTCCCCGACCAACATGCCAGGATGTTCCATTGGAACGGCCTGGAATGGAATCTGGCGTACTGAAGGGTTTCCAAAGTTGCCACCATCTTGCCTAGAAGTTTTAAGCAATGCCATACCGATGCACTGCGTGACTGTATAATAGTCCAAACTAGCTGGCATATGTCCCTGACTTTTTTGTCTCTGGTAGAAACTATCGATGGAGATGAGTGTCCAGAAGTACTCCCAAAAACTGGAGCCTCTGAGTAAGGCAAAGATGGGATTTTTGTAGATTCAAAATCCACCCATGGCTGTGCAGAAATTGAATTGCCGTTGACAGATTCACCTGCAACTTCTCCGCCGACTCCACTTTGAATAACAGGTCGTCCAGATATGGGATGATCACAATTCCCTGAAGCCTGACCGCAGCTGCCATTACTGCCATTATCTTGGTGAACACTCTTGGAGCTGTAGCCAGCCCAAAAGGTAGTGCCCAAAACTGAAGATTGCTTATTGTGAAACGCAGCAAAGATTGATGCTCTTCGCATATAGGAACGTGCAAATAGGCGTCTTGAATATCCATGGTCGCAAGGAATTCTCCCGGTTCCAAACTCAGGAGTACTGATCTCAACGACTCCATCTTGAAGTGATCCACCCACAAGTGCAGGTTTAGAGACTTTAGGTTTAGGATTGGTCTGAATAACCGATCCGGTTTAGGTACTAAGAAGAAAATGGAGTAAAACCCCTTCTTCCTTTCCTCCCGCAGTACCAGTACCGCCAGGCCCTTTTCCAGGAGAGATCTCATCGCCTAGGGTGACCAACTCATCCCTTTAATCCGGGACACATATTAATTACACAGGTTCTGTGGCAGTTTAAAACCAGGTGAAATGGAGTCTTGAGGTGTGGCAGTTTAAAACCAGGTGAAAGCCAACCACAGAACCTGTGTAATTAATATGTGTCCCGGATTAAAGGGATGAGTTGGTCACCCTATCACCACCCCCAAAAGGGCTTGTCTTAAGTGTGCCTCCCTGGGTAAGGACGTAGGAAGAAATCTCCTTGGAGGATCCCCTTTCAGACTGATCCTGTATCCCTGGGACACCACATTGAGAACCCAGGGATCCTGGCCTGACAAGGCCCAAAGGTCCCGGTACTGCAAAAGGCGACCCCCCACTCTGAGTCCAGACCAGGGAGCCTCTGTCCCATGATGCGGAGGGCTTGTCCTCACCCATGGCAGTCTGCTTTTTTGCAAAGGCACCAAAACGGGATTTGAGAGCTTTGCCTTTCCCAGCAGCATATCTTCCTCTTCCTGACTGAAGGGATGAAAGGACTGGCTAAAGGCTGCAAATCTGTAAGATCCCTGTTTACTTGCCGGTGTAGGAAGAAAAGTACTCTTAGCCCCAGTTGCCTGTTTAATGAGGGATTCCTATTCAGAACCAAAAAGCAACTCCCCTTTAAAGGCCAACGCCTAAAGAAACTTCTTGGAATCGTTATCTGCCTCCCATGCATTAAGCCACAAGGCCCTTCTGGCCGTCACTGAAGTAGCAGACACCTTGGAAGCCATCTTGACTCCCTCTTCCCCCGCTTCACAGATGTATTCAGCTGCCGCCTTTAATTTCTCTGCCAAAGCCAATGCTTCGGAATCAGGTTGAAGCAGTGAGCACAAGGTGTTTGCCCACGCAATCATGGCCTTGGGGACCCAGGCTGAAGTAATAATTGGTCAAAGTGTAAAGCCAACACCTTCAAACACAGCCTTTAAGCAAACCTCTAACTTCTTATCTACTGGGTCCTTAAATGCAGCACCACCTTGAACAGGCAAAGCGGTAGCTTTTGACAATCTTCCACCAGTGGAACAGTCTCCCACAATTTTACATGTTCTTCCGGCAATGGGTATAAAGTCAGAAACTTTCTGGGCATAAGAGGCTTTTTATCTGGCATTTTCCACACTCCTCCCAGCAATTCCTGCATGCCTTCATCCAAAGGGAAAGTGACTGCGTCATATCTTTTGGATAGAGTATAATAAGGTTTTTAAGATAACTTTTTCTGCACTCAAGATTTATCAGACCCGCAGCCCGTGCTGGGATTGCATGCGATATATTGTATGCAATAGGACTAAATTCAACATATCATATGTGATCATGCCACCCGGGAAGCTGCCAGGTGGTTCAAGGGAATTCTTCAAGGGATATCTTATGCGGCTTCTCTCTCTAAGAAGTCACATAAGTGTATGGGCACCTTAATAATGAAAATGGGAGAAGAAAGGTATTAGCAGGAAACATTGCAACACATAGGGTGCTGATGAAGGAGGGTCCAATCACATGGCCAGTCAGTGACTTAAGGTTTAATGCGCCTGAAAAGATTAATCACTCATTAAAAAGAGAACATTTTAAGAAATGATCCATCCAATGTGATCTTACTGAATCAATAAACTGGGGCCACATGGAATCAATCTTGAATTCTCAGTAATTAGTTTTACCAGTTAATTGATTGTGCATATAAGAGAGTTACATTATGCAAAGACCCTTTGAGAATAGCATAATTGGCTGAAAACAGTCAGGGGCTCTTTTGCTCATCTTTTTGTACAAGTAATTTCAGATGAACAGAACAAATGTTAGGTACTTTTTACAAGTAATTTCAGAACAAATGTTACGTTTCATCAATTTTACTGGACAGCGCTACAAAGGGAAAGCTCAACTTCATCATTACGGCCAGCAAAGTGACTCATCCTTTTTGGATACATGCAACGATTGCATCCTGCTATAACTTTGACTTTGAACTTGTGGAATTTATTCATATTATCTCTGCTCCAATAAAGGCTTGTCATTGTCCCTCACTTGTTGAGGTTATCAAATAAGGCAGAGAGTTTAGTAATTGCCGGCAAATGACCTTAAGTCAATTGAAGTTTTGTTAAACATTGTGCCAAAAATGAACAGTCTCTGTGATCGACGCTCTCATTTTGAATCTGTTATTTAGCACATCTCTCACAGCAACGTTGGTGCTCAAAGGGTTAACAAATATGTAAGAAGGTCTAGGGTTGGGCAGATAATAAACCCTGTTGTTGCCACTGCATCCAGTAAGATGACACTGCTAGTAGGAGGGAAGGTGAGAAGGTTCTGTGTGGCTACCTATGGCTCTGTGTAGCTGCAGGACCCCAGAAAGTTACTGCAGAAGGTCATCACATCACATGTGTAGTCAGCAGACAGCACATACGTGGCAGCATTGTGGAGGCACAGAGTGATAGAAGGAGTCTAACATAACAGACAATTCAGAAGATTTTTTCAGACTCCTTGAATCACTGACTGAGATTAGAAAAGTCATCAGCCTGATAGTCAGCAACATGGAGTCGTGACCCCATGCTGAGAAGGTCAGGACACACTGTGGGGTCAGGACCCACAGTTTGAGAACCACTGTCCTAAAGGAATAATGAAGGGGTCCAGCAACTGATAGTTGGACAAAAATGTTACTGGCAACACTGTAGTGTAGAGCCACAGGAAATTTTGCTTTAGTAATTGTTTGATTTGTAATGCAATTAATTTAAAATAAAGTGTACTATTAGTCTTTTGTCCTAAGTATGTAAGATTTTGTAAGATAATTATGCTTAGCATTCTTATGTATCTCAGATCACTCTATTGCTCTGCTAGAAAGGCAATGCAAAACATGGAAACATTAAATACAGTATGAAGAAAATCCGAAATCAGTTCCGTGCTGAGGAAAGAACCTGGCTAAAATTGACCTGATAACAATTGCTGCATGAGCCTTTCTGGTCTACTTAGCTTGCAAGTGCAAATGGAAAAGAGAACTGGCCAGAGGGGATTCAGTTAGTGGATTCAGAGTTAGGGTTGTTATACTGACAGGGAACAAAATGGAAAATTACAGAATTGAGAAACAAATAGACTAGACTTGGAAAAGGGAGATGGGTATATAAGAGGTCATCAGAGACAGGTAACTAAAATGACCATATAAATGTACAATATCATGAATACTGTATGTTATCTCTGTATTATATATTTCTGTATTGTTCTAAAGGCTAAACCCAATTTTCACTTGTTCAAAAGTTGATGATCATAAATAGATGAATGTAGCTAGTTAGTTAGTTAGTTTCTGGGGTCTGTAATAACATGGGGTACCTCAAACAATAGTATCAATTTGAGAACATCCTTTGGATACATTCCAGACCTTAAAGACAGATTTATCGTTCATTACCAATATTAACTTGTGCTCCAACCAATCAGCTCTTATCATACAGTGTTTCAAACACATGACAGTTAGGGCTGATTGGTTATACAATTTAACAATCATATCACTTGATGTTAAATCTGCCCCTAGGGAGGATTCAACTATCTCCACATATTCACCCTTTGAGTACCATCGTTTCCATGTTCAAAATATCCACTAAAAATGCCAGCCTTGCTCACAACAAGGCTTTTTTGGGGACACAATACTTAACTAAACTTCAATTGATTGTCTTCAGATCAATTAAGTAATTCATATTCTCAACGACGGCCCTGGCATTTTTAGCGGATATTTGCACATCTCTCACCGCAATGTTGGCACACAAAGGGTTAATCACTGAATTTTCATAACCCACTCCGGTATCATAATTTTTTTCTCCATGGCCTCAGACATCCTTCCCTCTCTGTACTCTCTAGCAAGACTTATGTCTTCTGTCACCCTGTACGAGCGTAATCTGTGCATAGTCAAACTTATGAACCATGAGAATTCCATGAACTCCTCTTCGCATTACCCTTCGTTAGTTGGGTACACACTACAGGATATGCTTCTTGACTGATATCTTTAGCGGTGTACCTTAAACTCCCTGGCAAATGATCTAATGCATGAACACTGAATGTTATCGTTAACAATGTCATTCAGTGATATCATCCCAAACATGCTAGGGCACTGATATAGTTAGGATTTCACTTCATGTACAGACAACAAGGTTGGTCGAAAAGGACCTGTAGAAGCGTGATATGTACTATGTGTGTCCATACACACTAGACAATATGCACAATATATCATTAATGATATCATTATACATCTTGCAGTATGTATGTACCTTTAGTGATGAATGTACTTTATTTAGCATGAGCTTTGTTGTAGCTTTGATCAGCAAGTAAGGTAACTTACAACAGAATCAGAATAAATAAACTGAAATGGCCTCCTGTGAAGTGGAGATATGTTACATATAGGGAAAGATTCATTCTGATGAATGCTTTATATCGGTGGTCACAAACGCAGGCCGGCAGTAACACCTTCTGTCACGGTTCTGGTGCCTGCTTCTTTGAGCTAGAGATTCAGTGTGCCCCCCTCCAGACTGCTTTCCTGTGCAGCCACCTCCCGATGCTGGCACCAGGCTTCAGCTTAACATTTTGTCTCCTGAACTTCAGAACGTGAAGGATACACAGGATGTATCTGTGGTGTATATAGTTCCTATTGCCGTGTAAGTATCCGGTGGAAGGATTTAACAGATCTTATATTCTTGTGTGTAAATTGGCGTATGAATATCTGTAATGTATGTAGTTCCTTCCCTGCAGTTTATGAGTAAAGAAGCATGCTGATCTTCCTGTGTCCTCCTTCATGAAAGTTTGATGTAATATAAGTCACAGACTTAACAGTATCATTCACAAAAAGGCTTATGTAGTTTCTGTTCTAAGGACACAAACCTTTCATGACATTACTTAATTTTGATCAATTGCTTTTGAAATAGGTATATTGCAGTGGCGTAACTACCGAGGGTGCAGGGGGTGCAGCTGCTATGGGGCCCGGACTGTCCCAGGGGCCCGCTGCATCCCCTGCACCCTGTCACACCAGACCAGCGAGTGTGCACTGCAGAGCAGAGCGCAGGAGCGTGCCGGGGAGGTGTCCGTCATTGGGTTACAAGCCCGCCCTCCTGCTGAAGCGCACAGAATGGTCTCAGCACCAGTCGGCACTGGAGGGGGAAGGATTATTGGAGGAGGAGGATATTGCGGCGAAGCAGCAGCGGCCCCGCCAATAGGACTGGAGCCAGAAGATGGGTGGGGCGGGGGAGCTGGAGGATAGGAAGGTGAAAGTGCCGGTAATTTTAAATGTTAGGGCAGCAGCGCGGACGGGACTCCAGCGCTCAGCGTTAGAAGCCCCATACACTGACCTGCAGTTAGTGGATGGGACCTTCCGCGCTGCTGCAGCAGTGATATTGTAGCAAACCCTTTTCTCCCCATTGCTATCTATCTACTGTCACCGTCCCTCACTCTCTCCCCCAATCGCTGTCACCTACTCACCCCATCGCTGGGGGGGGGGGGGGGGGGGGGGAGAGCATCCGGTCCTCAGTCAGCTGCAGTTAGTGCTGTGCCACAGGTAATTTATAGCTGATCTAGAAAGGTGATTGACTGGAGCATCTTTAACCAGCCACCAGTGCTCTTATAGACGTACATAATTAACAGGCTGAAATTGAGCACAGGTTTCAGACTAGCAGAGCTACTGTATATGATGTGATATTCATCATTATGGCCAATTTTATATCCAAAGCTGCATATTCTGTTTGTCACAGGAATATCAGAGGAATTATATTTCAGATGGGATGCTGCTATGGGCAACCAATTAGAATCGACTTATTTATTTAGCACCTTCTAGATGATAATAGATAGTATCTGATTGGTTAGAACTCCCATTTTAGTAAATAAACCCAGTTGTCTCCAGTTTGAAGATATGTGCAGGCATGCTGCTAAGTATATGAAATTATCTAAGCCAGACACCCCCCTTTTGAGTGGCCAAGCCCCTTTTTTGCCCATCACACAACAGTATAACCTGTAGTGAACTGTATTAAAGTAATGGGTACTTGTTTAGTTTTAGGGCGGCAGTTACGTAGTGCTGTATTGAGAATACCAATACAGCACTATGCTGCCTATGTAAACTACGTAACTGCTTCTGTAGCCCTGAAACTACACAATGGTTAATATCCCCACTATCCACGTCATAGAGAGATGGGCACAAACACTTGTTTGGTTTCACAGCGCCGGCTACACTGACAATGTAGCTTAGCTTAGGCTACAATGTCAGCGTAGCGTAGACTTGCCGCCGTGAAACTAAACAAGTACCAAGTAATGCACCTATTAACAACTTAAAGTACATAAGCCATAGACATCAGATTCACATTACAGTTTCCAGATCATGGACTGTTGGTTGGTGCAACTAAAAACAAACTAGGAGATAATGCAAAGGTGAAGGCCCCAAAAAGATTTTGACTATCTAGTGGCCTCCACAGGGTGTATCCGGCACTAGGAGGAGGAGAATTTTATCTTTGGCATTTGAATGAAATAAAGATCATGGCAGTTCTGCTGCAAATATTTGGCTAACTGTACTGGGCATGTGTAAGATCTCGCTACTCATGCAAAAGCGCTGTCCATATTGTGGGGGTGGAAGGTCAGCGCTGCTGACCGTTCATACATTTGCCCTGCATATTGGCCTGCTATCATTTAGAGAGCAGCGCCGGAATGCACAGGGACACCCCTGTAATTTAGCGCACACTGGCTCCTTCTCACATGGGGGAGAAGCGGTATTAGTACACATAACATGCGCTGATACCCCTTCACCCTCATAGCACACTGTCTTACATCTGGCCCAAAGGTCTTTGGAAAAAAATATTGCTTTTCCATAAAGTAATTTCTTTAAATTGTATGCTGTTGGAAAGGCAAACTGCAGCATGTCACCAGCATTTACTTGCTCTTCAGCTCTGCAACAGATGTTACCCATACCTTACATAACTAGCAGCCAATAATAATAGCTATGGATATAAGAGACAAATCTCACACATTCAGTTAATTATACAGCAGACTTACACATTCAATATTAGTCAGCACTAAGGCAGCAACCGGTGCTCAAATTACAAATTAGCCTAAAACTGATTAACTAAGCAGGGGACCCTGAGTCCTTAACATTCACTGAGCGTGAATATTAAAATGTAGAGTCCTTGCCTTCAAAATGTATGTGTAAGACTAAAATATTTATTACTGCAAAGAACAGAACTAATGCAGATTAATCAAAAGCTCTTCGGGGAAGAAACATACATTATGTCTACATCAACTGAATAAGCTATATGATATTCTGTGGCTTTTCAGAAACCCCTTTTTTTATACTTGCCTAACGCACCCTCTCCATGAAGGAGAAAATGCTCTGTTCCTGGACTTCCCTGGTAATGTATGATTGCCATCACCTGTGGTGAGACACCTTTCTTACCAATTACCTAGCTCCGCACAGGTGATGGCAACCATACATTACCAGGGAAGTCCAGGAACAGAGCATTTTCTCCCTCATGGAGAGGGTAAGGTAGGCACGTATGCTTTTATAGGGCCAGATTCTCTAAGCTTCAAAAGTGATAAAATGGAGAGTGATAAACAGCCAGCCAATCAGCTCCTGATTTACATTTTTCAAACACAGTCTGTGACATGGCAGGTAGGAGCTGATTGGCTGGCTGTTTATCACTCTCCATTTTATCACTTTTGAAGCTTAGAGAATCTGGCCCATAGTCTCTAACTACTATATAGTATGTAGACCATATAGGCTGTGTTGTCTATATGTGAAATAGGCATTTCAGGGTGGCAAATGGGTGTGTACATAAAAAATAAGTGTTTGAATTGCTGTGGACATATAGCCATAGTTAGATCCACCAGTTTATTTTAACTACACCCCTGCAGCCATTCCCCCAGTAAAGGGAGCTCTAGAAGCACTGTCTGTTAATCACATTCTCGTCACTTCCACTGGGACGCCACTCCCTGTCTTTTTTGCCAGCTCTAATCAGCAGCCAATGCCATCCCTATAAGTCACAAGGAAGAAAGAAGGAGTTTTGTTACCAGTCATAATGTAATTCTATTGGCTGCATCAAATGCAGTCCCTAGAAGGCAGGGGCTTGTGTACATGTGCGATTCTCGGTTCTGCTTTGTCATCGTCCTCCCTACACTTAGGTGGGTTGTGGGCAGAGTCACAGCCCTCTAATGGATACTATTCTCAGTCGAGCATTTGCTGAGGGTATGCTCATTGCTCATGGATATCTTGGTCTATGTGCGTTTTGGGCTTGCGATGTGATGCGCACTCCTGCAGCACATACTTTTTTAACTAGATCGCATGCCATCTAGTTAAAAAAGCACGGAGCATATTGCACCATGGGGGTCATTCTGGTTGGGTCGCTAAGCAGTGAAAGTTTGCTGCTTAGCGAGCACCCACCGGGCGTGCGAATGCCTGTCCCCGACATAGTCCGCACATCCCCGATTTTTAGCATAAACATCCATTCACAGGGTTGCGTATGGGGGCAAAATCATTTGATGGTCAGTGACTTAGACTTACGGCATCCCGTCCGAGAATTGGGGCGGCTGACATCATATGCGTTTTCGTGGGTATGCCCAGGCATCCCCAAGCAAATACCCCCCCCCCACCTCCGCCCCCCCCCCCTGTGCGAGCGCCATGGCCACTATGCAAGTCACCGAAGGCGCCCGCACAGAAGACCTGAACATGAGCATATACGCACAGCAGAAACATTGGTAGCAAGGACACGAGGATCAAAGCAACCAGAATCAGGGCCCATGTGTGGATACATAAGATGGTGGGTCGTAAAGCTTTAAACCCAACTTACAGTCAAATTAGTATTGTATTTTGCATTCCGGATGCAGCCCGATTCAGACCTGTGTGGGATTTGGAAGGTTCCCACCCAAAATATATTAGCTAGCCAATCCTTTTTTTTCTTTTCCTGTGATATTAACACAAAACAAATGTTCATATCCATTAAATGCATACATCCAGGCTAAAACCTGTTATCCTTATTGGCATCCACATTGAAATTGCCAAACCAAGAACAATGTTCTGACAATTCCCATTACAATAATTACTGTTAGTTTAGAATATATGATACAACAGCATAAGGATATAATCATAATATCTGAGTGTATGCGGATGGGAGAAATTGCTCCTCCAAGCAGTGATTAAGTAATTGTTACTTTACAAAGAGTATTGACACTGTATAGTTAACAAGAAAACCTTGTTTCCTTGCATTTGAACAAAACATTCATTAAAATATAATTTGCGGGGGAAGGTCACACTCACTTTCTTCATGCTGCTATCTTTTCCTGTAGATCTCAAATTCACAAGTCAGTATTGTCAGCTCTGATGATTTCTATTGTTGTAAATTTCCTTCTATATTCAAGAGATTATTATCTACTGAATTCCTCTTCACAGGAGAACCATATAACAACTTGTATCCACTGCAGTGATACTGCTTTGTAAACCTAAACCCCTTTCACATCGCAGCTACTTACGGGTACAAGCCGGTTTCTTGCCGGTTCGACCTGGTAATTAGTGCAATGTGAAAGGGGTTACCGGTTACAGCTACCAGGTAGCAACACAGCCATCCGAACCAGGTAGAAAGTTCTTATGGGTTTGTTGCCGTGTTGCTGTGCAGTGTGAATGGGTTAAACGGGTCTAGCGACCCGTTTTTGTTCACACTATGGAGGAGGCAGTGCTTGGAGCAGCGCAAGCTCTAATCGCTGCCTTCTCCCCCACCCCCGATGACGTGCCGATGCTCCACTGCGCCCCCACATGGTGTCAGTGAACCGGCAATATTGGTTCGCAGAGGTGATCTGAATAGACCGCACATGCATGGTCGCACCGGGACTGAACCGTTTCAAAGGCCTGGTGCAACCCTGCATTTGCAATCTGAAGGCTGGTACAAGGCAGACACATGCACCAGAACCGGAGGTCAAGCTGCGGGGCAGAAATTTGGTAGACCTAAGGGTATTACCAGAGGGGGCAGATCATTTTTCGAGACAATTGAATATAACATGACTATGAAAACAACATGAGTAGGTGATTCACATGGATATCTGTAATTAATGATACAGAACTAAAATATAACAGAATACATAAAAATAGTTTCAATTGTACAGAAAAATGCAACCAGCCCTAGTAAATAAGTTTCCTTTAACTCTTTCAGGGGTCTTTTCATCAGGAATATTTCAGTAAAATGTTAATTTGCTGCAGAAAACAGCTTTTTTGCTTTAAAACCCCCCCAGCTATTTATAAACTCTCAATTACCTAATTACCAGTTTGGAGAGCTGCTTTTTCTGTGAAGCACCTCACCCCATCCCTTGCGGTGATCATTTCTGCATTTCTGCTGTTTTACAGACAGTGCATGCACCTTTAAACTTGCTGCACATGCACAGTGGTATTTCTAAAACACTTCACTAAAGATTATAGTAACAGAAATTCTGGGGCCTGCTACACTATTACATCTGGGGCCCCTCCTCCCCAATAATTCCCAGGCCTTTTTTAAATAAAGATGTGATATATTTATATATAAATTATGCCACACTATAATTCCTACACATTATGACACACTGCAGTACCCACAAACTATATAACAATGCAGCACCTACATATTATGCCACACTGCAATGCCCACACATAATAACATAGTTTACTATGTAGTAAGAGAATTTGCTGTGCTAAATAAGAAACTGTTAATAAATAAGTTATTGAGGTTTAAAAAATACATTGGTCACAAGTTCGACCTGTTTTAAATAAACAATTATACTACACTGTAGTCCCAACATATTATGCCACATTGCAATGCACACACATTCTACTACACTGTAGTCCCAACATATTATGCCACATTGCAATGTCCACACATTATACTACACTGCATCACCTCCCCTCTGCCACACACACACACACACACACACACACACATTGTATCATCATGCTACATGCTAGTGTGGCTCTACAGTGTGTAAATAGTCAATAGGTCACACACCAAAAGGTCAATATGCAATAGGTGGACAGTTAGAAAAGGTCAACGTGAAAAAGGCCGACATGAAAAAAGTTGATATGGTGAAAAGTTCAACATGAAAAATGTAGACACATGAATATGGCAACATGAATTTTTCACCATTTTTAAAAAAAGATTACACTTTTTCATACATTACCATCCCGTAGACTACAATTGGTAAAGTGTGTCAAGAGAAGCGACAGTGAAGTGAGGCACCAGTCCCAAAGCATGGCGAGCAAAGTAACCTATGCAAGGGTAAGCGTTACACTAATTGGGGGTCCATGTCGACAGGTGTTGACATTGACACAAAAATGTGAAAAACTCACGCCATGACTCGCTTCAGTCACCCACTGGCCACATTGCATTTACGATTCATAGTAAAATTCTGTCGCTGTTCACCCTCGCACATGTGCTCTATGCATCCGTACGCATGCACAGTCATTCTACAATCGCTTGATCTGTGAATTCGCTGATCAGCGATCAACTCTGAATCAGGCACCTCATTGGTTGCTATGGGCAACATAACCTCTGTTCATAGCTAGAAGCTTTAGTAAATTTGCCTCTGAGAGGGGACTTGAACTAGGTGTGAATTTGCAAAAGGAATTAATCTCGCACACTTCACCTAAACATTTGGACACTTCACCTTTGTCGCGCACGACAGATTTTCAGCATTCAATTAGAAATGAGTATAGCGCGTCTTTATGAATTCCATCCAATAAACTGGGAAAGTATGAAAAAGTGGGGAGACCTTCCTAGGTCCCCAAAATTTACAACTTTATGTGCAGAATTATATAGAATACATTTCATGTAAATGGATATAAGGAAAGTACCTTTTAACCACTTGCCTGGCAGGGTCAGATTGTTTGTGACCACACCAGTGCGTTATCTGATCTGATTGCAAACGATGCGACCAGTCTGATACGCAGCATGGGCAGCTGCAGGAAGGCTGTCTTCCCACCCAGTGGCGCACGCAGGTGGGGTTTATGAGTACCCAGAACCCCTCCCCCAGGAGTCTAAGGGGACTAGGTTGAAATCTGAGGATCCCCTCTTTCCATGGGTATAAGAATTGTAAAAATCGGCCCTTGGGAACCGGAGATATCTGACTTCAAAACAGTGGTCCCCATCCAAGCCTGTTAATTGCTGTTCCCAGTCAGATATTTCAGGTTTTGTCTGACAGAGTTTTTCTGAGGATATACTCCAAAAGCTGGGACTCTCCCCCTTTGAGGAACACTAGCAGCTTGTCTCTACCTTTCCCAGAACCAGAGATATTGGCCTTCCATCAGATGGTTACTGCTCCAGCTCCACACACCTGGTATGTCGTTTTATATGCTCGTTGGCAGATTGCTCTGCCTCCTGAACTCTGATCCCCTAGTCCCCAATACCATTTAGTAGGTGGGATTCTCTAGTTTTTAATTCCATTAAAATCTAAGAAATCTATTTCCGGAAACTGGAGATATCTGCAGTCAAGCAAGCTGTCCTCCCACCAGAAAATTATGAATAATAAGCCCACTCCACTATACACCCCTCCTCTGCATATGAAACATCCTCTACCACCCTGGAAGTTATGTATCAGGGCCCCTTCATTCAGCCCAATGTCCCCTTCTCCGACCCAATCTCACACCATCTGTGCAGTAAAGGGGTAATAAGTGGAAATTACTGATCCAGGCCCTACATGCTGAGCGGTTGATATAATACCCCCTACCACCCGCGGGACATCAAAGCTTCCCCCACCCCTACCGCTGGAGGATCGGTAGGGGCCCCAATACATTGCTATGCCCAGGGGTCTACACTGCTGTGTGTGTGTATGTATGTATGTATGTATGTATGTATATATATATTATATATATATATATATATATATATATATATATATATATATATATATATAGATTATTATTATTATTATTATTAATTTTTCATTTGGTCTATCTATAATACTTTATATGACCCGGCATATACTGGGTCACCTAAGTGTCCATCTCTGTGCTTTGCTCCGCCCCTCTCAAAGGGATCTCCCAGTTTCTCTTGTTCTCTGGGGTGGTGCGTGGGCGTGACATGGTATGTGATGCAGACATATCAGGTCGTGGGGTGTGGCTGCATGACTATCACCCTGGCCATATTGCTGCAATACAGCAGGAATGGCAATTGTGTGGTGGGTTGGAGCACCACCCGACTTCCTGGCCATTCTGGCAGAATAGGCAAGTATTATGAATTCTCCTCTAGGATAAGCCCTGCTACCATATGCAATGCTCTTATCTAAATTAACTATTTATTATATTATTTACTAAAGCAGTAAAAAAAAAAAAAAGCATAAGCAATAACTAATGAATGCATGTTGTCAACATTGGGGACAAAAAAGTGAAAAACCCCATTTTGACCTATTGACTGTCAACCTGCCCCATGTAGACCAAATGCTTGTGTCGACCTAATGACCCTGTCGACCTAACTCATGTTGACTTTCCTGCATGTCGACTTTCAGTCATGTCGACCTTCATGCATGTCGACATATACAATGATCCATCAAACATGAGGGTTGTTAGTGAGAAGATGGAAGAGGAGGCAGTTTAATGAGACAGTTATAGTGTCTGCTGCATGGGGGGAATGGGAGAGTGACTAAACTGAATTTAGGCTGTGATGATGTTATTTACTTTGATGTTAATCCCTGCAATGTTCCAACAAGGGTGATACACTTCTATGTTCCTTCTATAAAACGGCTGAACAAACCCTAGTGTATGCATGAATTCCCCATTAAGATGTGCCTGTCATGGTCCTGTGGTCTTCTGTACGGGGGCTGAAGAAAGCATCTTATATGCTCATCACTAGTGAGACAAAATGATTCATAACCCGATAGTGTTTGATATTACAGTTGTTTTGGATACAAACACACAGCTATTACTGTACAATATCTCCAGTGATATCATAGAATGCATGAAGACATTTACTGCTACTCAGAAAATGTCTCATACCCCTTTCACATCGCACTTTTAAAACGTTTAAGGCTGCAATGTAAAAGTGCCAGAGTTGATTTACCGGTTAAAGATAACCGGTATTTCAACACGGTTAAAAAGCAGAGTCCTACACGTTTCAATCACGTTTTTTAGGCAGTGTGAATGGCTCTATTTCAATGGCTTGAAACGTGTCCCTTGGGGGTTAAACGGGTTGAATGTTTGAATGGTATTAAATGATTTTTAAAACGGTTTTCACCTGCAATGTGAAAGGTCTCAAGGCTCAGACCCGTTTTAAAGTCCCATTTAAGAAAACCGTGTCATTACCCATTTCTGCAATGTGAAAGCAGTATGAAGATGCTGGATGAAGGTTACACTTTTGCCCGAAAAAGTGACAATCAGCATAGCTAGTATACTGTAGAACCTTAAATCTATGTTCAGTTCAAGCACAATCACATGACCTGTGTTAATAATATTGTGTATCAAGTGCAGGGCCTTAATGCTGAATATTTTCCTATATTAAATACACTATATCACCTGTCATCCCTCCTAGAACAAAACTTCTACAACATATATCCATCAAGCCCATGCAGCACAAGGTTTCAGATTGCTCCTCTGTAGTTAAGGAATAACTGTTGGATCTGGCGGAGACACTGTTAAATACTCTGCTAAATAATATAAGCTAAATTCAGTACAAAACATTTATCATTGTAGAACATGCATTACTCTCAATGGGTCTAGGTGTGGATGGGATACATTGATGGTGGGCTCCAGGGCGTAAACTGGTCCTGGAGAGGTGGATGAACTAATTTATCCTGCCACCTGACCTCCCCCTCACCTCCATTAAGTTGAGCAAGAGCTAGTGCTATGGTTTGGGGCACCCCCCCAAAAAATACTATAAATTAGTGCCCTACCTCCCATGCTTTAAATAGGAACAGTGGTCTCACAAGAAATTATGCCACTAAGTAGCACAATCTTATTTACACTACCTCATAAAGTAGTGCCCCTTATTCACATTACAGAACACAGTAATGCCCCTTATTCATGTTACAGCACACAGTAGTGCCCCTTATTCATGTTACGTCACTCAATAGTGCTGCTTAGTCAAGTTACACTACACAGTAGTATCTCTTATACATGTTATGCTGAACAATTCTCTTATACACAATTTCCAGAGTAGTAGTGCCTCTTACACATAATGCCCACAGTGGTAGTGCCACTTATACACATAATACCCAAAGCAGTAGTTCCCCTTACAAAAAATGCCCAAAATAGTAGAGCCCCTTACAATGCACACAGTAGTGACACATCAGCATCAACAGAAGCTTAATATATATACATAATGGCCACAGTAGTGCCTCTTATACACATCTCTGCCTCTCCCTCTAGCAGCTTCCCTGCCTCTCTGTGGGCCTTATTTTGGTTCACTCTTTCTGACAAAATCCTTCTTAGATGGACAAAACCATGTGCACTGCAGGGGGGCAGAAGTAAAATGTGCAGAGAGAATTAGATTTGGGTGAATTCTTTTGTTTCTGTGCAGGGTAAATACTGACTGCTTTATTTTTACACTGCAATATAGATCTCACTTTGAAGTAAAACCCCACCCAAATCTAATTCTCTCTGCACAAGTAACATCTGCCCCACCTGCAGTGCACATGGTTTTGTCCATCTAAGAAGGATTTTGTCAGAAAGAGTGAACCAAAATAAGGCCCTGTGTCCCACTAGCACCTATCACCTTGTCTTCAGCACGCACAGAGCCTGCTCTGCTTTCTTTCTTCAGACAGTGCGGGCCAAATGTAATAGGGTGAGTTTCAGAAAGTGAGAGATTTTGGGAGAGTTCTCCCATTTTTTTAAAGCAGCAATCAATTACATGGCAAAATCAACCTGGTTTTGCAGTGTAATTGATTGCTGCTTTTAAAAAAATGGGAAAACTCTCCCAAAATATCTCACTTTCTGAAACTCTCACCCTATTACATTTGGCCCTGCATGTGTAAATGTATATTACAAGGGAGGGACCCAGAGGATCCTTCTCCCAGTAAAGTATGCCATAGGTAGCCTATAGGCATAATCAAAACGTAGTTTATAGGCATATAGGCTGCAGAACCTGTATAGAGGTTGAATATCCCCTATCCAAAATGCTCTGGACTACAAGCATTTTGGATAAGGGATTATTCTGGATTTCCAAATTTATTTATTTTTTTACATACTCACCTAGTCCCCAGGCGGGCCCAAGGATACACTGCACATGTGAACGGGTGCTGTCACCAGAACACACATGCAATGCTTCCTTGGAACCGGGGATGCCGCTGAAGACAAATCCGAAGGCCGCCGTGGACATCGGAGGATGAGCTGAGCATGAAAAAAGGTGCGGGGGGGAAGAAAAAAAATTCTGAAAACCGCCAGCTTTCGGAATATTTTGGATTTGGGCTATCCGGATAAGGGATTCCCAACCTGTACCTGAATCCTGTCCCAATAACACAAAGCTGATTTAATACTGTGTGTAGCCATTTGTGAGGTATGTAAGTTATGAGAGAGAGAGAGGGAGGGAGGGAGGGAGGGAGAGGGGGAGAGAGAGAGAGAGAGAGAGAGAGAGAGAGAGAGAGAGAGAGAAAGAGAGAGAGAGATAGAGATCCCCCAAATCCCAAATGGGTAGCGCGTCAGCACGGCACTGGAGCATTTTTTTTTTTTTTTCAAAAAGCTTTATTCACCTCAATGTTTGGGGAAAGACGCCCGGTCTTCAGAATGACATGTGCATACAGAATACCATTACAAGTGCTCACCCATTGATCAGCGTCAGGCCGCCCAGGTGCTGGGAACAAGTGCACTGTCGCAAATGAGTGACCTCATCAGTGGGCCTCTCCCGTCACAGGTAATGCGATAGAAATACCCGCACAAGGACTAATTCTTAGATGTACTGTAACTCTCCCGCCACCTAGGCAACCTCCAAACACTCATGTGCGGTCATCAGACCGGCATCACCAATGCACTAACCGAGTCTACGCACAGAGATCGCTAGATCTACATTTTGATCTACATATAACGTTTTTGTACCTGGTGTTTGGGTAAGTTGCCATGCCAAAGGGGCGTGGCCTAGCGTCGATTGTGGAGGAGAGTGTAACCGCTCCAACTGGACTGCTGTGTGCAAGTCCGTGACTCATGCTGTTAACGCTGCAGTTGTGTTAACCACCATTATTGGTAGGTGATTTATTACCTTTCACTGTGATTGGATTTTTTAAAAAAGAATAAAAACTTTCTATTTTGATACACGCACTATGGAGTGGTCCTATTTGTTTTCATAGATCACACTAACCTACAAATCCAGGTACCTGTAAGGCTTAATTTGGGAGCTGCCGGTCACAGAACAGTGATCTCAAGTGCATTAAATTTACCATCTGCGGAACTTGTTGGCTCCTTACGAAGATACTGATAAAGAGCTAAGGACTTGTGCACTATCATATCTTTTTCTTGTTTGAGATTTTATATATATATATATATATATATATATATATATATTATACTTCATTGTAAAGATGGGAGGGGTTGGGCTGGTAAACCCACACCCCAGGACATTTAATTCCAGCTATGTGCTGTGTCACTGTAATCTGGCACTTACATGCCTCTTTAAATCCAAGGCAGGTGTTGTTTCGTTGTCCATGGTAAGTTTTATTATTTCCTGGCACGGCTGCACCTACTAAAGTCAAAGCCAGGTGCTCTTTCTTTACCCATGGTAAATTTGATTATACTCCAAATCTGGATGTGATTTCTAACTAATGAATTAAGTTTTTTCCATTTTAGCTATGTGTTGTGTAAAGTGGCGTATTTATAATGGGTGCGAGTTGCCCGATCCCAGAGCGGGCCACACTGTGCACACTGCACCCATTCCAGGAGGTGCAAGAAAAGAAGCCAGCAGCGGGGAGTGATGGCAGAGACTGTGAATTGTGGGCAGTTGCAGCTGCCATATGAAGGAACAGGGTAAGTGTTTTTAGCCTAGGGGCCTAGGCAAAACTTCAGCTTATTGCTCTCAACCCCACCCATACTCCATTACTGAATTTCCCAAATGTCAGCTGAAAGTGTGGAGCTAGCGTCTTAGAAGTTTAACACCTACTGTCTGTATTAAGTTCAACCTGTATGCCTCTTTCACAGTAATCCTTCATTTTGTCAGTCATAGTCAGAGATGCCTTTCCAAAAGCTGCCTGCTGATAGAGCTGGCCTTGGCTATAAGCCCCCTTAAGCTCGGGCTGCAGGACTGTGGCCCCAAAATCACAAACCTACGATTTGCCTTTGCTGTGACTGAGGGAGAAGAGAATGGGTGTAGAGTGGAGGAAAGTGGTCTGTGACTGTTGGATGCCAGAAAATGACCTTCCAGCAGCCACTGGGGATGCGAACTGAAATGCTAGCATCCAATGCAACCATGGACCAGATTCAAAGGTGTATGATGGTCCTAGTGCCCTCCCAGGTGCTGCATGAATGAGAGGACAGAAAAGGAGCGTCAATGGCAAGGATTCCAGAAAACGGGAGACATTGGGTGACTATATAGTAATTTGTGCTGGGTTTCTTTGCCAGGAATTAAACACGTGTGCAATCGATTGAACACGGGCATTTTTTATAATTGAAATCCTGGAATTTACTCTGCTCCCCTGTTTTAGGCAATTGTGTATTCCCATGGTGTATGCCAGGGTTGCCTACCCTCCCGGAATGGTCCCCTCCCGGTCTCCCGGAAAGGTGGGCAACCCTCCCGGTTTCTGGGGGAACCCTGCTCCCCCCTGTTTGCGGCTACCTTCCCCCATACCGCGCCATTTAAATAACGGCATATGCCGATCTCCGATGAGGGGGCGGGGCTAAAATGGCAGAATCGGGTCATTTTAGCCCTGCCCCCTCTGTGGTGATTGGCAAACTAAGTAATTTCCATAATGGGGGAGGGCTTAATGATGTCGCACTCAAGCCCCGCCCCCGACCTCCTTCTGCAAGTCACCTCTCCGGGCTTCTCCCGGAGAGGAGATTTAAAAAGTTGGCAACCCTGGTGTATGCATTCATGCTCAGCAGCCAAACACTCCCAAACATGAGGCCTGCACAGATCAGTTACAGTGAAACACTGTGTGGACCCTCCGTATTTTTTAAACCAGCAATGTTCCCCACCAGCATGGGGTAATGTAATGCCACAACCTTCAAGAAGTCCCATGACTAAAGCATTGACACCCCACCCGCACCCCCAACTAGATATCCCAGGTCAGGGAATCTCCACACTGTTTTTTTCTGATATTTATCAATTTACTTACATTTACACAGCAAAGCACTGCACATATCTCACGGATTGGGTGATATTGGGTTCCTTTTTCATTAGATTGCACCGTGTGATATACAGAGAAACAATTCTTTAGCCGTAATGGGTGCAGATGTGTGGGGGCTTGATTCCTCATAGGGATTTTGGATGATTATATGCAGATTCTTTCCCTTAAGAAAGGGCACCAGGCCTATTCATATGGCCCCACAGGAAAAAGGCTTTAGTAGGCCCAAAGGTATCACCCGCTCAAGTATTTCAATATTACAAATATCTATATCAACGCCCAGAAAATCACCTTACAGCCATGAGGAGTGTTCACAAGTCAGGCTCTGCAGAATTATAACCAACAATACAGGAACTATTATAGAGCTCCAAGGGGCTAGTATGCAATATAGCCACATATGGCCAGCATCCAGTGCAGTCTCTAATAATCTGAAGCATAAATGACCATCACAAAATGCGGCTAAAATGCCTCTACAGTTTTCAATTGACCAGCATGTTACAGTATCAGAATCTAAATCCCAACTACAGACACTAATCTTTAGCACATTCAATTTAAAAAGCACCAAACACAAATTATTATGTAACAGATATGCCACACTTGGGTGTGCGGTCAGAAATGTGTTCGTGTGTCAATGAGGCAGGGACATGCTGCTGTCAGAGAAGCAGTGATGTGCGGTTGTCAGTGAGGTGGAAATGCACTGCTGTCAGTGAGGCGGTAATGCGCTGTTGTCAGTGAGGCATTGATGTGCCGCTGTCATTGTTGTGCTGCTGTCAGTGAGGCAGTGATGCGTTGTTGTCAGTGAAGCGCTGCTGTCAGTGGGGTAGTAATGCACTGCTTTCAGTGATGCGCTTCTCTCAGAGAGGCAGTAATGCACTGCTGTCAGTGAGGCATTGATGTGCTAATGCCAATGAGGCCAGAATGTGGTGCTGTCAGTGAGGCATTGATGTGCTGCTGTCAGTGAGGCAGGGATGTGCTGCTGTCAGTGAGGCAGGGATGTGCTGCTGTCAGTGAGGCAGGGATATGCTGCTGTCAGTGAAACAGGGATTCTCCCCAGTCAGTGAGGTAGTGATGTGCTGCTGTCATTGAGACAGGAATGCTATCCGGTCAGTGAGTGATGGTATTGTTTACAGTTGGATATGTTTACAGATGGTAGTGTGACAGCTGGAAGTAGTTCAAGTACATTTATTGCGGGAAGTATGTGGCAGTTGTGATCTAATGTGTCATGTTGCAGAAATTTCTGTCATTCGGCCTAACTCAAATTTGCACACACATGCAACCAGAAATGAAAAAAAAGATGCCCACAGGAATCATCTTAAACTCATTCGCATCTGGGTACACATTTGCAGCCTATACTCAAAAACTAGGTACAGACGCAGCTGCCCAATCCATCCTGTGATACGGTCATAATGAAATAATCATTGTGATCAAGATTGCAGTGGCACCTTGTTGCATGTGTATTGCGATCACAGCACATGTTTAGAAAAAAATTATTCCCGTACAAGAGGGGGGAATGGGGGGGGTAGGTTAGCGCTGATCAGGTCTAGAAACAATAAAAAGATATTGGACTGATTTTACAAAAAATGTAAAATTTAATGCATAAGTAAACAGTAGTGACCAAAATAAAAATAGATTAAAAAAAAAAACACATTTCTGGTTAATAAAAAAGCGGATATTGCATATGCTTGTTATAAAATAAAGCCCTCACACAAAATGCAGGATAATGGATGGGACTATCCATTCCTAGTATGCCTCGGAATTATTATAAGCAGGTACCAAAGTCAGTGCATAGGAATGACTAATTACTGCCCACCTTGAAGATAGGCCAGTGTTTCCATGTGCCTCCCAGTCTCAGCCAATCACTGACTGCCCATATATTTGTATGGTCCCCCCCCCCCTTTTGGCTCTCTGGTCCCCTCGCCGCGTTCACCGCCCACTGTCTCCCTGTGTCCTGTGCCCGACTCTCCGTGAACAGCCCCCACCAGGCTCACGGCTCCCTCTGCCTGCAGCTCCCCGGGAACTGCATGTGATACATTGCATGCGATTTATCACATGCAAAACTTGACACACCAAGTGCCAAATCGTGTGTGACTCCTCGTGGGGAGCTCTCAGGATGGCCTAATGTATGGGGGTCTTAACTCATTTAAGTTTATCAATTAACAAAATGCAAAGCTTACACAGCTGTTTCTGTTGCAGTTATGATAGTGATAATGATAGTGTTTCAATCTACATATGAAAAGAATGATCAGTATCACCTGTTTGGTATGATTGGTTAATACAGGTTGAGTATCCCGTATCCGAGTATCCGTTATCCGAATTATTCCGAAAACCATACATTCCAGAAAGTGAAAAAAAAAAAAATTGTTGCTAAAAACTCACTGGGGACATTTGTAACAGCACTACTGGTGACATGATATGTAACTGGCACTATATATGTGCAAGAAAATGATTGCTTGGCATTCAAATTCAATATCTGAGATAGTACACAAATTTTGTTTCATGTTTTGAAACCTTGTTTTTTGAACAAATAAAATATATTTGTGTGTATTTTATGTGGTAATAAAATATATTTGTGTGTATTTTATGTGTTTATACAGCATACATGCAAGATACTTCAAAATACATAATTGAAATATTAAAATATTCCGAAATACGGAATAATCCGTTATCCAAAATTCTCCAGGTCCCGAGCATTTTGGATACGGGATACTCAACCTGTAATATGTCTGACTATAATCCCTGACTTGTGTAAGTGTACCTAGATGAATTGATGCTGTTTTTGAAGGCAAAGGTCGAGTCCAAACCCAAAAAATACATTGCAGTGTAAAAATGAAGCTGCCCAGAATTCGGGCGCTACCCGAGGTTGTGGCAGAACTGCTTCACGGGGAAGGGGGTGGAGTGCTACAAGCAGACGCCGACCTGGTCCATGGCGGGGATGTAAGGGCGCTACACAAGACCACTGCTGACATCCATGCTTTGGGGGGGTGCTGCAGGTGGCAGCTACCGACCTGCTCCACGGCAGAAGGGGGGGGGGGGCATTTTTAAATATACTGCTGCTACCAGCGGTGGGGAGGGGTTGACCGGCTCCATGGGGGTGGACTACTCGTGGCTGGGGACGGGAGACCGTACTTTTCCCTGAAGATAGTGTGGCGTGCTCTGACAGGCTGAGATGATAACTGGGCTGGTGGCTGTTTTCCTGCTCCTTGCGCGGCGGGTGGCTTTATTAATGCAACTCAGTGCCGCCCTCAAGTGGCTGTCACCCATAGGCAAATGCCTAAAGCTGCCTAGTGGTGGCGCCGGCCCTGAATAAATGTACTTGGTGTTGAAGAAAATAAATGGATTTTCTCGCTTCCGTTGCAACATGGCTTGTCCTGATGCACAGTTACTTGCTGTTTTTTTTGCTTTACTCCCAATGCAGAATGAGCTCCACAATGATATACAGTAGAAGAACAGCAGGCAGAAGAGTAAGTTATTCTTGCCGTCCTTCCCTAGCACTGGAACGAGACTCTTGAGTGCAGGGGCTGGCTGGCAACTTTTAGCCTAGGGGGCAAGTCCAGAGCACTGGCCCATAATCAGCCAAGTCACCGTCGGAAGGAATGCTTTTGCGCGCCGTAGGCGCGCCGAAAAATTAGGGGCGTGGCCTATCATAAGGGGCGTTGCCTGTACCATGATTGTATTGTGTACCTGCAGATTGCACATTTTAGCGAACCTTGTAATACCCATTACACATAAAGCCACATGCCGTAATGCCAATTACACATTATGCTGAACACCATGATGCCAGTTACACATTACGCCCAAACACTGCGATGCTAATTACTCAATACACCGCACACTGTGATGCTAATTACACATTATGCTGCACACCTTGATGCCCATTACACCCCATACTGTGATGGCAATTACCCAATGCTCCCCACACCGTAATGTCCATTACGCCCCATACCATGATGCCCATTACACCGCACAATGTGATGTCCACAGTGCCAGATATGCCCCCACAGTGCAAGATATTCCGCCACAGTACCAAATACACATATGCCCCCACAGTGCCAGACACAAATGCCGCCACAGTGCCAGATATTCTGCCACAGTGCCAAATACGCATATTCCTCCACAGTGCCAGATATGCCCCCAGAGTGCCAGAGACACATATGCCCCCACAGTGCCAGAGACACATATGCCCCCACAGTGCCAGAGACACATATTCCCCCACAGTGCCAAAGACACATATGCCCCCACAGTGCCAGATATGCCCCCACAGTGCCAGAGACACATATGCCCCCACAGTGCCAGATACACATATGCCCCCACAGTGCCAAATACACATATGCCCCACTGTGCCAGATACACATATGCCCCCACAGTGCCAAATACATATATGCCCCCACAGTGCCAGATATGCCCCCCACAGTGCCAGATACACATATGCCCCCACACAGTGCCAGATATGCCCCCACACAGTGCCAGATATGCCCCCACACAGTGCCAGATATGCCCCCACACAGTGCCAGATATGCCCCCCACAGTGACAGAAACACATATGCTGGGGTGAGGGAGGGGGGGGGGGAGAGCGCTTACCCACTCGCTAGCTGCGGGCCGTGCTGCGGCTGGATCAGCTTCTCCAGCCCTCCTGCGCTGGCCGCGGCTTCCAGAACACGGCCGCGGCTACAGGAAAATGGCCGCCGGCCTCCTGCACTGAGAACATGTCCTCAGTGCAGGGGGCCGGCGGCCATTTTCCTGTAGCCGCGGCCGTGCTCTGTAAGCCGCGGCCAGTGCAGGAGGGCTGGAGAAGCTGATCCAGCCGCAGCACGGCCCGCAGCCAGTGGGTGGGTAAGCGGCCCGGGGGGCATATGGCACTCTGCCCCCCGGCCCAGCCCGCCCCTGCCTGTGAACTGCTGACAATATATTTCTGAAGGACTCCCATATATCACAGCCAGAAGCATGTGCGTGACACTGTCAGGAAGTCTCCCTCATAAATAGCTGAAAGTTTTCAGTATGAATAAGACTTGTTTTCAATCCTGTTAATATTCTTAACCTCTTCATTTCTACATGCACTTATGGCTTGTGGGCAGTGAATGCTGTTTTCTCATCTTTAACAGCGTGAAGTATTCCAGTTTGCTAGTAAAAATCTAACATGGTGCCAGTGGTAATTACATAGCACTTATATGATGATCAGTATGTTTACCAAAATTAAGGCAACCTTAATTGTAGATATATAACATAGTAACATGGAATTTAAATTAAAGGGTCTTATGGAAAATGATTCCCATGCCAGAGTTTCTTTATGAATTCTGACATAATATCCCGTCCCCTAGTCACATTTACATGTATTTACTACCCAGACTTCTACTTCCTTCCTATTAGCTAGTTCCATGATTTCTTGTGTAAATGTTGTTGCATGTCATCACTCTGGCATTGACCGTGGGCCTGATTCAGAGTGTATCACAAATGCATCTTTCTCAAATAAGCAAAACCATGTGCACTGCTGGTGGGGCAGATGTAATGGGTGTGGTATAGCACACCGACAGTCATTAGCCAATGTTGGAATCCTGACTGCTAGGACTCAGACAGCGAGGAGAGCACAACGGATCCCATTGGGGACTTGCTGCTCTCACCACCCTGCAGGAACAGTGGCTCACTACCCTCGCCACCTGTTCTATTCTCCCTCTATGGGGGTCTTGGAACCCCACAAAGGAGAATAGCTGCTGCCCGTCTGTCGAGGTTTTAACAGTTGGGATTCCAACGTCGGTGTAATGACTGTCGGAAATCCTGACTGTCAGTCAGTCATCCTACACCCGATGTAACTAGGGATTAGAAATCATCAATGGTTTACGGGTGATGTTGAGTAGTTTCGCCATCAATCTGGGGAACCAGATGGTTTCCCACTATCACTATGTCACGAATAGTTACATTTTGCTTTTTCCTCAAGGGGCCGGGACACTGAGCATAGCTCCTTCCCCAACACCCGTGATGTCCGCCCCCGTATTTTCTACATGCACTTATAGCTTATGGCCAATCAGTCAAAGAAAATGGATTACTATCAATATGTGAAATCATCCTTCTGAAATCAAATAATTAAACTATTATGGAGGTTTGACCCCTGGGGCTATTCAATTATCTGTTTTCAGGTGTTAATTCATAGCATGCGGGCTAAATTCCCAGCCCTATGAATTAACACGATCACGGCACGTGAGTCTGTTTAGACAAAAATAAATCCCTGTGTTCTGCCTACAGGGATAATTGGATGCCCCCGGGGGCAAATACAAATATTATGCCTATAAATTAAAAGAAAATAAGGATATGACACGCTGATGCAAAATAATTAAAAAATATTGCAGGCTATGTTATCTGCAATATGATGAATGACACTTGTGTGAGATCTATTTCCCTATGGGGAAATTAAGGACCTATTTCTGGTCCACACGCAATCCAGCGTTGCGTGTGGATGTAACGCTGCCCACATGGCCACCTGCCCCCCCCCCCCCAACCGCACGCCGCATTCCCTTGTATGCACGTGAATGGATGTTTAGCATTAACATACATTCATAGCTTGCATGCGGGGAAAAAATAATTTGATGGTCGTCTGCCCCCGGACCCGCGTCAGGGGCGCATTTACATAGGAACACCCAGTGTTCTCATGGGCGTTCTCATGGGTGCAACTCCTTGCCGCTGTCCACCGCCCCCGCACTGATAAATGCGAACAAGAAGGCAAACTAGCAGTTCCCGGCATCTGTATATGCGCATAAATGCACATGAGCAGACGCTCTACGTCACTCCCCTGCGCGTGCATGCAGGGGAGCGTGTAAATTACAAAAAAAAGTTTTTCCAGGCCCCCCTCTAGATAGTTTACACTAAGGTCATTTACAATAAGCGCCTCTGGTTCTGTTGGAGGAAGCGCACATGTGGGCAGCATTTATTTGTTCGATAGGTTGTGAGTATACGCTGAATCAGGCTGAATCAGGCCCTTTGAGCTCCTATCATAAAAAAAAAAAAAGATCATAAATCTGACATGATGTTTGCGCAGATGACACAATCTATCGAGTTTAGGTCTCACAGAAAAAAGTAAAACAATTCTTGAAATGTATTCCATCTCATGTTAGCTAAATGTACATTCATGTACAGGAAGATGAGTACTGTAAATGAAACACTTGGGTAGAAAAAAAAAAGTATTTCCCGGGAAAGCAAAGACATATGGGAACCGCACATATTCCCAGGACAGCTCAGACAGCAGCCTAGAGATATTATTTTGTTTATGTCATGTACTTTTATGCCTTTATATTTATGCTTTTACTGTATTTACTTCTCTCCCAAACATCCACTGTTCTCAGTAAAAAAAACAGAAACAGAACAGGGTCCTGCATGTACATTTATACTTTTAATATAGGGCGTATTCACTCAAATGTCTAAGGCTTAATCTACTCTATGTTCTGTTCCATAGATCCAGTAAATATGCATATATATATATATATATATATATATATACCAGTTTCCGAAATAAATGTGGAGCATTTGGTGCCTAATTTTATTGTGTAGAACATAAAATCCTGGCAAGGCAGAGCTAAGGTCAGGAGAGATCCTTGCAGTGTCTTTCAGCTTATTATAGAAATGTTGCAAGACATATTTCACCACGTGTGGTGACTTTCCAGGAAAATCCCACAGGAGGGGTGTACCAGACTCCAGCAGTATTCCTGCATTGGGGCCCTGTTTTTCCTCCACAGAAAAGTCCCATGCGAGAGATAGCAGTATCATTTAGCGTTGCTATAGTTAATAGTTAACACAACATATAATTCAGTGAGTTTGTGCCTTAAAAAAATACATTTCTGCAGAAACTGAACACTTTGTAGCACATCATGATAACGATAATGGTAGCAATAATACAAATAAAATATGAATCCACAAGTGATCTTTCAATAATAAAGACATTCTTACAGGACAAAAATAAGAAAAATCTCTTTTATATCCAAAAGTTGCACGCAGCTATATTGCATGATGATTTTATTGTAACAGATACAGTGCTAATTAAAAATGTTCATGCTTCTGTAACAATTAGATCACATGACTGCTTTCGAGTAGCTTGTTAGGCCTCCTTAGTCCTGACTGGCTGTAAATGCATGGAGATAAAAAACTTTCTCTATCCTACTCTACATATGACGAGGAGCCATCAGATATCAAACGGTCCAGATCTTTGCTGCAGTAGAACATAGACCTTGGCACTTATTCAGATCTGATCTCAGTACAAATTTGTTCTCAAACTGGGCAAAACCATGTGCACTGCAGGTGGGGCAGATGTAACGTGCAGAGAGAGATTTCTGTGAGTTATTTTGTTTCTGTGCAGGGTAAATACTGGCTGCATTATTTTCACACTGCAATTTAGATTTCAGTTTCAACACTCCCCACCCAAATTTAACTCTCTCTAAACATGTTACATCTGCCCCACCTGCAGTGCACATGGTTTTGCCCATTTTGAGAACAAATTTGTACTGCTATCAGATCTGCATAAGGGCCTTTGTGTATAGCCATCATCCTATGGTGCTTAGCCGACTCGGCTTTATGATTTGAAAGGGGTAATGGTGTGTCTATATAGTCAAAATCGTATAGCACGTAGTGCAAATTGCACCATGTTGTGCAGCAACCAATCCCAATGTGCGGCACCTCGGCATCGGAATCAAATGTAGAAATAGACTGTGCGGCACAATATATTTCTACTATCTCGGAACGAGGGCCACGCTGCTCAATGCATAAAGTACCAATTCTGCAAGTATTTCTGTACTCCTTAATGGTAAGCTCTACCTTTTCCTGCCAAACATCTGCCAACCACTGTATTAATTCTGGATTTATTAATTCATTAGAACCGTGTAACAAGTGGAATTTTACCTTTTGTGGTAATAACATAATTACAAGTACATTATATTCTATTGCTCTCAGTCATCTATTTATATTGCATCTAGTTTTCAATGTTTACAATGAGTTAATCATTTCCAATATTATTGTATGGAGTGTTCAAACATGTTATTCTTCATCACTGACAGCACAAGGACAGTACAAGAATTCAGCTTAAATTGTTATTGGTGTAGCTGTAATGTGGTGCATTCTTTCCCATAACCCGGTGTATTCCTTATAGGCCTGGTGTAATATATGTATAAATAGGAACATACAGTTCCACCACTCCAGTGTTTGGGAGACTCACTGACACTAGACATATATATAGCTTAAAATATATATATATATATATATATATATATATATATATATATATATATATAACATCAATTCTGTACATGTGGCACGAGAACAAGAAACAAGTACAGCAAAAAGTTAACACCAATTTAAATTAATTCATTATTATTATTATATTTTTATATAAGTGGTTCTTAAAAAAAATCTTAACCTGATATTTATAACTTGCTCCAATAATAGTTTCTCTACAAGTACATACAAACTAGCCTATATATTAAACAATATGCACAATAACAACAATTGTTAATGATTGTTTTGTGCATATCATCTAGTATGTATCTAATTAACACCTGATAAGCTGGCACATGCCATGGCTTATCAGGGCTTTTGTACACCTGTCTCACTGAACCTTGTTGTTTTCACTGAGAAGCGAGTTTTATATCAGGTGATCCAATCGGATAGCCCATGGGTCTTCAAACTGTGGCCCTCCAGATGTTGTAAAACTACAAATCCCAGCATGCCATGCCACAGTTTAAACATTCCCTTATAGCAAAACTGTGGCAAGGCATGCTGGGATTTGTAGTTTCACAACATCTGGAGGGCCATAGTTTGAAGACCCATGGGATAGCCCAATGAAAAAAATTGGCAAAAATTGTCTAACGTGTACCCAGATTAAAACCCAGGCAATGATATGAAAAAAGTTACTGTGGTGATATGTCTTTCAACTTTCTCGTCTTAAAATAGGTAACAGTCATATAAAACATTTGTGACAATTTGTGCCAAAATTTTCAAATTTTCACAAACCACCATTTACTACTCATTTGTAATAGCATAAAAATGTACAGAATACTGTATATTAAAATGCAAAATGGTACATTATCTATTGCTATTGTATCTGCTTTCTTTATATATAAAGCAGTTTGCAGTGGAGCTTAAACTGTAGTGTTTTTTATAAAAATGGCAGTTTAGGGTGGCTAAGACTACTTCTGGCAATAGTACTGTTCGGCGATCCATGAAAAAAATAGCAACATTGCAAAATAGGTTTATTGAAAATGATTGTAACTGCTGTAATAATTAATATCAGAACAAATTCAAACTGACATTTTGTTCTTAAAGTCTTACGTGACTCCTCTAGGTCTCACCATAGACACATATATATATATATATATATATATATATATATATATATATATATACAAAAGAAAGAAGAAGGAGCGCACCATGTAAATATAAATGTCAGATTTTACTGGGTAAAAATAAGCAGCTCACATACATATTAGAAACTTGAAATCAGCATATCACCGAAAAACAGGCTTTACAGATCAAATCAGCAGTTCTCACGGCTCAACGAAAATGGATGTTATCAGGGAGCTTCTTTAGCGAGACCACTCGGCGGTACAGCGACCGCGGCTGCAGGATCAGCAGGAGCACCGGACGGAGATATGTACAACAATCAGCAAGGTTGGGAGGACACGCCCCAACGCGTTTCGTCACGGATTTATATATAAAATCATATAACTGGCTCCATCTTGAATAAAGTGTCTTTGCGTGGTATCCCCCAAATTGAGGAAACCTGGAAACAATTTGGTGACATTTTTAAAGGGCTTTGTTAACTTCCTAAAATGTAATTATTGAGAGAATCAATGAAAAGTATTTATTTGTATTATTTTATCCACTTATTTATTGTCTATACTGATTCTAAAATATAAATACAGGTAATCCAGCATAGCACTTTTACTAGGGATGACAATCGTGGGCGCTTTTTTAAATCCAGGGTTTAGAATTTAAATATTCTCAATCCATGGATTCCTGGAATCCTTAGATTGGCATCCCTGAAAAATGCTGCACACCGGGGTCGGGAACAGCTGGGCAGCTTCTGCGTGGGTGCTCAGATGCTGCCAGGCATCAGACTGCGCAGTCTAATTCCAGGTTTTAAATCCTTGCAATTTTGGGCCCAAATCCCAGGATCCGATCGGCCACCCTACCATTTACCTTCTGAAAAAATGCTGGTGTATTCATTACAATTGTTCTGGTCATTTTTACCTACAGAATCTCTTATCATAAAAGGGCTAAAGAGAATTCTGAATTTCTTTGTTGCAATTCGTTCTTCACATCACTAACAAAGTTTCCAAATCATTATTATATACAAATTTTAAAGATCTCTTTTTAGTACACCTTAATTGCTTGTAATCTATTGGATAACCAATTTTTTTATGCTGGCTATTCATGCTGGAATTTTATTTATTTATGTATTTGTTTAATTAATTAATGAATTGGATTTTGAAAATAATTGTTTTAAGGATTTCACTGAATCCAAATAATAGAGTAGTATTTATATTAAGGCTACATTAGCAAAAATTAATATATTTAGAGTATTTTAAAATAAATTTTTAATTTAATCCTTTTATGTACTACAAAGTATAGCTCTAAAATTCTTATTTTCAAGCGGTTAGCCGGTAATACAAAACATACTGCACAAGCTCTTAAAAAATATATAACCTGCACCCTTATAAATTATGTCAATAAAAAACATTTATACCACAATAAAACTAACAGCAAAATATAGGATTCAGAATTTGTTGACTAATTAAAAAAAAAATGCTATTTTTTTTTACTATATAGCTTGTTCTACTGCTGCCTTGCACTAAAAAAAACAGGCGGAGTTGCTTAGTATATCACCGTATATAACACATTATAAGTTATAAGTTATATATAGTATATAATAACAGTATATAAGCCATAATTGTACCAGGTTTCTGCAACTTAAAAACTGTCCATGATAGGGAGACAGAGGAACATGGATGACAGCATTGTGTATTCACAGTTAAAAACAATATATAGTTAAATAATATACTTTACTTGCTGTAAGGGACTGAGTAAAATGTTTTTTTTTTTTAACAAAAATCATTTAAACCCACTAATAATTTTTCGAAGACTACATACAGTAACATATTTAGACTTCCTGAACAAAGTCATTGAGCAAACTCTAATAATACAAGTTGGAGACCTGTGCACATTCAATTATACCTCTTTCACACAAAGAAGCAAATTCCCATTATGACCACAAGCCTAGAGTGGGTCCACCTAATCAGTTTCACACTTCCCACCCGGCAGTTACCCGCCATTTTTGAGTGCGGGTCATTTTGCCAGGTGCTGTCTGACCCCAATTCGCACCATCAGCAAATTGAGGAGTTAAAGCTTTTCAACCTGAGAATTTTTTAACAACCTGGGTTTTTCTTTGGTGTGTCCAGGGTCAGTGACCCGGGATTTAAGAGGTGTGTTGACCCTTTCACACCAAAGAAAAACCTGTGTTTTTCAGAAAATACCCAGGTGGAAAAGCTTTAACCTGGTAATTTGCTGATGGTGTGCATTGGGGTCAGACAGCACCCGGCAAAATGATCCGGCACTCAAAAATGCTGGGCAACTGCTGGGTGGAAGATGTGAAAGGGATATTAGGTGGACCCACTCTAGGCTTGTGGTCATAATTCAAAGACCCCTTTACTTTACTTGTTTTTACATCATTTTACTAATAACTAAAGATGCTCTAAAATTACGAACCAGTCCGACAACTCCTATAGAATGTCTGACCCAGTCAAACAAAATGCTCTGAATCTCACAGATTGCGTTCAGCATTTGCCGTTAACATTTTTTTTTTAATTCAATCAAAATAACACTTTTATTTGATATAAAAATATGATACATATTTAAAAAAAAGAAAGTTCATTCATTGCTGGAAACAGAAAAGGCCATGGTTATTCAAATAAAGTCAATTAAATATGAGTGCAACACTGTGCAAACGTAGTCATGTGGAAACAAACATGTTGGAAGAAAACATGGCTGAGCCGGTTTGTTGCGTTTTAACATTTTAGAAATTACAATGACAGCAGAAACGGTTATGGGAATTGAACCACAACCAGTATATAATTTATATCTCTTTATGTGTCCCTATGTTATTTACTGTATCTATGTTTCATTGTTGTAACCACTGTTACTGTATCTGTGTTTCATTGTCGCACTCCACAGCCAAAGTGGAAACCACTGGCAACAAGGATCGTATTTTTTAAAAATAGTGTGTAACTGAAACCTTTAAACTGTCCACATTGTGGGTCTAGCTAACATTCTGCTGCCAGTCTGACACCACAATTGCCCAATGCCAGAATAACTATATTAGACATAAAGATGGAGAACTGGAATTCTACAATATCGGAAAATATCTTATTTGAGAATGATTTTGATGGCTCTTAAGCGAACAGATGATTCATTGTTACATTTACTTTTGCTAAACTATGAATCTAAAATTAATTAAATTCTAAAAATACAAATATAGAGCCGTATGTAATGATTTCCTAAACTTGGTGGCCATGAGGGATGACAGGCCGAAATCAGCCATTGTTTTAAAAGGGCAATCCTTTACAAGGCATGGTTTTTACTTGTAAATCATTGCTCCTTTAAAAAAAAAAAGTCCAAGTTCTGTCGGCATCCCACCGAACTCGAACTTCGTTGCATCTGGCCCATAATCTCTAAAATTAATTAAATCACAAGTATAATAAAACAAAGTCACTTTCTCTTTATAACATGTAAATAATATGTATATTTGCTGGAATTTGGCTTTGTGCTTCCTAATACTTCACAGAACTGTGAGAAAATGGATATGTGCCCACTAGCTTCCCCTTCTCCAGTTTTCTCAGCTAACTCCCTTGTCCCATTCTCCCGTGCAGTTTAGTTTTGTTGATCTGCGTATCAGAGTACTGTCTATGCTGTTTGGTTACTGCATAATCTCCTAATACAATATGTGATCAGATGTAACATTAACCAATAAAAAATAAAACATTACATCAACAAAATGTGTTTTCATTTAACAAAGTAGTGGAGGAAAGACCATAAAACCAAAGTGCTATATCTATCACATGTGCCTAGAAAAGACCTGGACTAGATCAGAATTATGGGGGAAAGTGGGAAAATCAAAATAACGGTATTTACGCTTACTTTTATCTTTGTCACTGTTTAATCTGTGCCATTGAACCTTTACCATTTATAAAACGTTAAAGTCAGTGCTGGATTGAGTAGTATAGGCCTGCCGTATGCATCATGTTAATGTACATCAGTGTAAATTCTACAGCGTATAGTGTTAGTATACTTCAGATTTTCATTGTGTGTGTAAGCAAACTTATACTGGTACTGAAGCACATAGGCCACCTGTTATCCTTATGGTAATTTTGTAAAACAGCAGTTAAGTGCCAGGGAAAGGAAACTGTGCAGAAATTCTCAGAGCATTCAAACAGCAGAGACAAACTTAGCGAGCAGAATGATATGGGAAAACATATTACAAACACCCATTTAAAGTTTTCTAGACCCCCGACATAAAGCAGAAGTAGCTATAGTATATATGGGCTGAAGCCGTATTCTGCTAAACAAATCAGAAAGTACCTTATGCCTCAATGATGTCAACAGGTCCTAGTTAATTAGGCTGCATTCTTATAAAAATAAGTTCAACCCCCAAGATGGCTGCTTACACTAAAAATGTAAAAACTGGTCTATTAAGACTGTAGAGTGGCCATGTGATCTCTATGATAACTTAGAATACAACAAAATATTGGAGAAGTTTCAACAAGTTTCTTGGCTGGTTGCATTAACTGTAACACGCTGCAGATGATGTACTAGAAAAACACGCTATAGTCTGGATATGTATATACAGAGATACAACAGTAACAAACTTGACACTACAAGTGGCCATACACTATTCTGACTTCTCACAGCAGTGTTTGGCCTGCAGATCCCCCTTTAGCCATTCGGAATCTTCACATAATAAAATTTGCATGCGATCCCAGCAAGTGCTGCTGTAGTCTGTCCGATCCGACAGATCCTATGTCCAGCACTTGCAATCTAGGTGGCTCTGATCTGATGTGCACGGGACCACGCATCAGAGCGGAGCAGATCAAAAACACATGCAATTTGCCCGATTTCACCAATCGAGCAAAATTGCCGTAGTGTATGGCCACATAAAGATTTATATATTTTACACACAGAGGAACATAATAAATCTGGGGAAACATTCCGAGTGAGACAAAGTGGCTTTAACAAGCCATGGGTTTATCACATTTTGCAGGATATTTTTTATAAGAAGCGCTCCTGATTTTCTTGCATTTTAATTAGAAATGGCATATCACATCTGTCAGGTGGTAATTTGGTGGCGTGTGTGTTCTATAACAAGTACTTGCTAGAGATGGGAAATGATTCCCTCCCGGAAAAAAAAGTGGCAAATAAGATAGCAGTACAGTGTTGAAGGCTGTAATTTGTATTAAGCAAAAGGTTGGAGGCTATTGGTGGTAATACGCAATCATACCAGGACCTTCAGTCACACAGTTACATCCTGCTCTATTTTCAGCACACTTTTGAACTAGGATTCAAATTGGAAGAAGTTGAATGTGAGATTGACTAAAACAGAAAATTGACAGCTGCTGCAAAACAGCGCCCTTCCTTGCAGCTCCCATGTAAAGTGGCAAATGTCGCACTCTAGTTATCAACATGCCCACATACTACTTATATTATACATAACAAGTGTATATAATAATCAGGTAAGGTCACTGGTATGGAAGGAAGAACACTGAATGAGCTGGAAAAATATAAAAGTTGTGGGGAGGGGCGTAGAAGATTGGGTGGAGCAGGGGTGGGACCGAGATGAAAGTTCACATGGGGGCACAACACCAAATTGGGAGCAGTGTGGCCTTCTCTGGGACCCTTCTGATTTAAGGGCATAGCTGCACTGGGCCCTGTTATCCTAGGAACCCCAGGGGGGCCCACACACAGAACAAGTCTCTCATAGTGTGTAGGCAGGTGGGAAAAGCTCACTGCAGCATAATTACTCTGGCCACTGTTTTGTTTGCTGAGGGGTGCGCATGACAACATGACCACTCCAGATTTAGAGTAGCAAGCCTGGTGGCCCAGAGCAGTGGCAAATCTAGAACAGGGTAGGGGTCCCTCACTGCAAATCACAGTCATGTTCTGATGCAGCACCATCCCTGGAAGCTGAGCTGCGGAAAACCGGTAGACACAAAAAACCCCAGCCAAAGTACTATGGGCGGACTGACAGCCCCTCCTTCCCCCCAGTAAACAGTGCAGGGTAAACCCCTACTCCTATGTACACAGCGGTGCTGTCTGCTATTCCAAGGGGTGGTCTGGAACACATCCGAACCAGTGGCCATCATAATACATAAAAGAAGATGTCAGGGATAGAGAGACACTGTGCAGCTAGCTAAAGGAACGCTGTTGGGGCTAGGACTGTCTTGTGAGACACTGTGGGGGCTGTCTTGTTAGACACTGTGGGGGCTGTCTTGTTAGACACTGTGGGGGCTGTCTTGTGAGACACTGTTAGGCTGTCTTGTGAGACACTGCGGGGACTGGCTGCAAGGATGCTGTGGCGAGCGGGGCATGCAGGCCCCTACAAAAATGGAAGTACCTGGTAGCATGATTTCTGTTTCCAGCTATGCCCAAAAGACAGGAATTTGGGAATTATACATCACCAAATGATCCCATCGGGTCCTAGTCATTGTGCCTATTAGGTCCTTCTTCCCAACACTATTTTTCAAAGGAAAAGACCCATAAAAAATAAATAGTGCAATCTGGTCACCTCAGAGCCTACTAAGCCCCTCAGAGCCTTTCAGGGCCCACTATGCCCCTCAGGTAAACACTGGTCCCCTGGTGCCATAAAGCACCTCAGAGCCCAGAAAGCCAGAGACCACAGAGCCTCTCAAATGCAACTAGCACTGCTATGAGGGCGTGCTTTCCGTGCTGTACTAGCACGGATCACATTGCATTGCATTGCCTGTGCATGCGTTGTGCATGCAATGCAATGTGATGAAACCTAAGCACATACTTTTTGTACTTAGGTTTCATCACATTGCATCGCATGCAATGCAATGTGATCCGTGCTAGTACAGCACGGAAAGCAAGCCCACAAAGCAGCGTGTATGGGCAGCTTAAGCCCTCGCAGCCCACTAAAGCAGCCCATACACGCTGCTCTGTGGGCGTGCTGTACTAGCATCCGTTGTGCATGCAATGCGATGCAATTTGATGAAACCTAAGTACAAAAAGTATGTGCAAGCAGGGATTGCCTAGTGTAAGTATTTTTGTGTACAATGCCACATATTCTGCTATTTCCCTCTACATGAAGGTAGGAGTTAAACACATGTAAAAATAAGCAGGAAATAGCCAAGCCTGACAGCCCTCCAAATCTACAGCTCTAGAGACAGGCTTCTGTGGCCTTTCTGACAAGCCAGGCATGTATTCAGAATCTCATCCAATTCATACTAATGGCTAAATGGCCTCCAAAAATGTTGATGATGGTAATTTGTTAATATTATGTAGTTTTGACATTTATATTAAAATATAATATTAGCTTACTGGTAAGAGACAAAATAAGGAACTGGCGCAATTTTCTTCTTGATGATTCAATACCCTAGTGGACATAATATCCAACAGAAAGGTTACACGGCTAAGAAGGAGAAGAGATGTCGGAGAGGTGCAGTATTAAAGAGCAGAGAAAGTTCACTCAACTGCCTGAGGTTTAACAGAAAGCTGTGCACTTCTTTAGACTAATGTATTTAAATGTTTGACATGCGTGATTATCTTACATAATAAGAAACGCAAAAAAACAGGAGCAGGAGTTTTCTAAAATGTTTATGAAACCTTTTAGTCGCTGATGAGACATGTTAAGGCCTCAGAACTCTGCTTTGTGTTATTATGCATCTATGCAAAGATGCAATATTAACCCCTTCACGACATTGCCTTTTAAGGTAATTTTTTTTTTTTTTTCCTCCTTGCGTTCAAATAAGCGTAACTTTTTTAATTTTCCGGCTATATAGACACATGAGGGCTTTTTTTTTGCGGGACAAGTTGTACTTTGTAATGGTACCATTTACTATACCGTATAATATTCTGGGGAATCAGGAAATAATTCAATGTGGGGTAAAAAAAAAAAAAAACGCCATTGCACAATTTTGCGCTGGTTACGGTTTTTTTGGAGTTCATAGTTCGTTTAAAATGATGGGTTATCTTTATTCTATGGGTCGTTACGATTCTGGTGATACCAAACTTATATAGTTTTCGTTATGTTTTACCACTAAAAAAAAAAATCGCAACTTTTACGGTTTTTCTAATTTGCGTTGCGTCGCCATGTTCTGCGGCTTATAACTTTTTTATTTTTCCACCTACGGACCTGGGTGAGGGCTCATTTTTTGCGGGCTGAAGTGTACTTTTTAATTAATACCATTATGGGATATGGGCGACTTTCTGATCTCTTTTAGTTATTTTTTTTTGGGTACGCGATGCGACCAAAAAACGTAGTTTTGGCGTTGGGGATTATTTTCCGTTTACGCCTTTAACCGTGCGGGATAACTAATGTTATATTTTAATAGATCGGACTTTTAGGAACGCGGCGATACCAAATATGTTTATTTTTTTTATTTTTTATTTATTTTTATTTGGGAAATGGGGAAAGGGGGGTGATTTGAACTTTTAATATTTTTTTATTTTTTTTTTATTTTTAAACTTTATTTTTTTTTTTTAACTTTTACTACAAGGCCCCCTAGTGTACTTGACCACTAGGGGGCGCGATCGCCTGTACTAGGTTCAGCCATAGAGCTCTATGGCTGAACGTAGTGATTTTATGCACTTCCTATTACATCCTGCCTGAGGCAGGATGTAATAGGTATGCATACACGGCCAGCACAGGGGTCTACATTAGACCCCTGGCTACCATGGCAACCGATCGGCACCCTCCGATCTCGCTGCGGGGGGCCCCGATCGGCGCCGGAGGGGGGCGCCCCCCCTCCGATCAGCTATTTAAGCACTGCGGGCGCTTTGCCCGCGGTGCTTAAAGGGTTAAACGGCCACGATCGGCGAACTCGCCGCTCGTGGCCGTGAGAGCAGGGACCTGGCTGTAATATACAGCCATTACCTGCTCTCTTTCAAGCCAGCTCACTCCGTGAGCTGGCTTGATTCCCCCGCAACCGACATATGACGTATATATACGTCATATGTCGTGAAGGGGTTAATTAGTGCTCTCACTTACAAACACAAGTGTTAAAAACCCCACAAGCTGCTCTGTTAACAGTAAATAACAACTCAACGAAATCTGATCCTTTGCATGTCTCTTGTCTCCAAATTATACTTTAAAAACCTTTGCCTGAATAGTCAGCCTGGTTTGAAAGTCTATTATAGCCAATTTTTGGCTAAAATAACACTTTCCAAAATAATGTACTCCTGGAATATTGTGAAATGATGTTGACATAAGCAATTGAAATGCATTAGTGAATCCTTATAGCGCTTACAGATAGACCAATTTAAAATTAGACTATGTACACATTGGTATTTTAAATGCAACTTTTAAAACAAATTAAAACCACAGGTAAAAATTCAAAGAAATCACATGTTCGGTTTTAGTTATATGATTAGAAATAAATAGTTGGGTCAGACACATTGTAATGGAACATAACGCAAAGGTTAACGCTTTGAGCGCCAAGTTAATTTAGGAAAATTGGTGGGAAAATTGACAAGCAAACATTTTTATTTATCATAATGACCTATAATGTTTATCTTATATGGGAAAAATAATATTTTTTACACAACATTTTTTTATTTGAATTTATATAACAAATGTGAGCGACATTGGCATTTTTAGCAGATATTTTGAACATTTCTCAAAGAGATGTTGGCACTCACAGGGTTAAACGCACATAAGAACACATATACGTATGGTCTCATTTGTCTTTTTGCTTACATTCACATGCATGTTAGACAAATCATTTTAACTCCACTGAATGTATAGCCTAAATCACAGACAAGGGCCTATATATAAATCGTGGTGCTACAGGTATATAATGCCAACTGACCAGTAATGTATAAGTACTTTATAAAAATAACACAATCTTATTTACATAGTAATATTTGGAAGTAATTAGTAATCACTACTAAGGAAAAATAAACATATTTTTGCGGCCTCCTTTTTCACGACTGCAAAGATCCTAATTCACAAAATGTCGCAAGTACTCTTGAACTGTGGTTTATGACTTTTACTTGCTGCATCTGTATATAGTAGTTTTATTTATTTTTTAGACAGTACAGTACTTAGGAAAAACTGCAGGAATATAGACTTTTGTCCTTCTAAGATGAGGACAACTGCAGACTCTAACCAATTCTACAAGTGTACCATGAGCATTTCACTTTCTGAATAGTTGTACTCATGAGTACCTCGTGAAAAGATTTGACAGTTTTTAGGTGTCCTTTTTATATTGTAATTACTACAGTGATACTCAGAGGTTCCGTGCTCATCTAGGCCACCCCACATAGATACACTAAGCATAAAAGAGATTCAATTAAGATAGGTAAAAATAAATAAAAATACATGGTAATCTTTGTAATCATCATAATACCACCAGCGTTTATGCACGGTTATGCACAAGTAGTTAAACCGAGGGAGCATGAAAGATGATATTACTATAATTTGTAAGGATTAATTGTCAAATTTAATTAATAAAGTATTTGTCTAGTATTATACTATCATGCAGTATATTTGCTAAAAGTTTTGCCTTGCCAGTTTTTGATATTCTTAGAATTAATCACTGCAAAAGTTTTGAGGGACAAAAAGTTCTTTATTTGCAGAAATAAGTGGTGCCCAGAAGCGGGACTTTGCGGGCCAGTTGGATCAAATATAAGCTCATCTCGCCCCCAAAATCCCGATTCTGAAGCCACACTGATCACTCCTTGGTATATTACACTGTGGGTCAGACAGATGAAAATGTTATTCTCCAAAATCCATGGAAAGTGCAGTGGAAGCTAATGCAGGAACTGCAGCAAGATTTTCCTATACAGAAGTTACTGCCAAATGTCTAGTAATTGTATCCTCCACATTTCAGAATTGCATAATCTACAGCGCCATAAAAAGGCTAAAAAAACTGATAGCAAGTATATATAAAATAATGATAATATAGTTTTGTGTTGCAGATAAAGATAAGCACATTGAAATCTAACTTATTATTAACCCTTTAGAATGAATATTCAGTTTCAGACCTTTGGCCACTTACCCTGGGCCTGAACATCAAATACTTACTGGTAAAGTCAGAAGAAGGAAGGGTTAACTGTAGAACAAGAGGCATAAAATTCACGTCCTTTCCAAATGTAGCTGTCAACCATTATTTTGTTAGCTTTGGCTTGGCTCATGAATTGCAGGCGCCTCGGCCCGAACCCAAAAAAGTAACAACTGGTAGAATAATTGGAAGATATGAAATGTATAGCTGGTTGTCTTTACACTCCTTTTTTTTTTTTAATCCCATTCTGCCGTCACCACTATAAAATGTTAAGGTTTATAAAATATCTGCAACTTAAGGGGCGCTTGCAAAGGATTATTTAAACATGATAACTTTATGAGGGATTGGGAGAGTATCAGTTGCTTTACGAAATGTGAATACAGGGACCTTTTAATGACTTATTGTACATATGAAGTGATGAAGATTATTCACACATGCACATTCAGCGTGCAAATACACTTCTATGGAACTAAACATAAAAGTGGGGAATCTTTATTTTCTGTTTAAAGGTCGATGGAATACAAACAGGTGTGTTTCACAAGTATGCTATACATACATTTCATGATTAGAATTTCAGCAAGAAATTGCTAATATTTGTTTTGTTTGTTATTATTTCTCAATTGTAAGACTATTGGGGAAGATGTATTAAGCACGGAAAATATCTAAAATCAAAGGTGATAATGCACCAGCCAATCAGCTCCCAACTTGCATTTTTCAAACCCAGCCTGTAACATGGTAGTTAGCTGCTGATTGGCTGGTACGTTATCAACTTCGATTTTATCTTTTTTAGACTTAATACATCTGCCCAAAAAAAAAAAAACTAAACAAAACAATCTAACTCAAAACTGTATTTGTTAAATCTAATTTATTATACTGAGAGATTCCCATTCTCTGCAGTGTAAAGTACTGTATATAGTCGTGCATCTGATTATTAAAATACAAAGTGAAGAGAAGAGTGTGCAAATTCAAATACAGTGGCATCACTGTCAAGCAAGACAAGACTGGACTAGCATATATATATATCTATATATATAGATATATCTATATATATATATATACCGTATATACTCGAGTATAAGTCGATCCGAATATAAGCCGAGACACCTAATTTTACAACAAAAAAACTGGGAAAGCTTATTGACTCAAGTGGAACCCTCACTTGAGTATAAGCCGAGGGGGGGCTTTTTCAGCATAAAAAATGTTCTGAAAAAGTAGGCTTATACTCGAGTATATATGGTATATATATATCTATATATAGATATATATATAGATATATAGATATATATATAGATATATAGATATCTATAGATATCTATATATAATTATACATATATATATATAGATATATATATATAGATATATCTATATATATATATGCACATACATACATACATACATAAATATATATGTACATACAGAAGTCTGTGTTGCATGGACAGTATCAGTAAAGTGTAATCTGCTTGGTAACACAAGGTGAAGGGTGAAGCTGGGCCTTTAACCCATCCAGTGCCAGTAGCGAATCACTGAAAGTCTTTACTTTAAAGTTTGCCTTGAAGCAGTTTTATAAATCATCTGATGCTTAAAATATTCCAACACAGAGATTCTTGTGTACTGTCAGATGTTATTTTTTTATCCCAGTTTTCTGCATTAAGCAACTCCAACTTCTACACCTCTAAATGTATAACTTGACACAGTTAGACTAGTGTGCCATGTAAAGAGATTAATAAAATGTATAAATATATTTATATATGTATATTTAAAATTAAACAACCCCCCCCCCCCCCCCCAAAAAAAAAAACCTAAAGCATAAGACAGAATGTGCATTCTTAGTGGGTGTGTCCAAATAATTTTAAATGTGCACGCCATGCTTTTTCAGTTACATTGCTACACGCCTAGGCTATACATTCTACTTAGAACAACCCTTTTAGTGGCGCCATAAAGGCATTTTTAATGGATACATCTTGTATACGGATTAAAAAAAAAAAAAAATAAGTTAAATTGTGCTAAAGAACAGAGTAGTTTTTCTGCAACTTTTCCAAACCAAATGAATCACGAATCACCAAGGAGAATGGCACCATATATAGCTTGGATCAATGCAGTAGGTTACTGTGACAAGGGACAGTGCAATCAGGTATATTACAGATGTAGCAAACACGAATCAGCTGTGATCTGTTGCTTTAGCAGGCAGCACTACAGACTAGCAGACTGCAGCTGAATGTCAGACACTGTCTATGGCAAGGTCCCCTGAGAATACAGGTACTTAGTCCATTGTCTATATGCAATCTGCAGCAAGCTTCTACTTCTTTATTTAAGGAATTCAGCTTTTTTTGCCCCCAGTGCAAAGTATCATTCAATATACAGTACAATGTGCAAAAGGTCAGACTTTAAACTAATCAATAAATGCCCACTGAAACCACAACTGTTACTGCTTGCTTATCCATACAGCCTATTACCTACTGTAGCTAGCATGCCTCCCTCAGCCCACACCTGCAGATCAGAAATCCCAGGCATTATGTGTATGCAATGCACTGGCTTCTAAACATGCTGATCACAGGCTGCTGGGAGAGCTGCAGTCTGTATTATTTATAGAAATCAGGACAAAAGGAGGGTAACTTACAGTGTGTGCAGATACCAGTGAGAGCCCAGGCTGCAGATCTCCTGCTTGTCATTCCTTTTCCTGGGGAAGGTTGATCCTCAGTCCTGCTGCTGCTCCTTTCCCTTAGCGAATCCTGACTCATTACATAAAGATCACATTGCCAGGCTTCTGTAACATTTCTTCATCATCATCATAGTCACGCCACAAGAGGCCAGATCAGGGGTAAAAAAAAAAAAAAAAAAAATCCAGTGGCTGGAGGGATGATCCAAAAAGTGCTTTTAAAAATGTATACACACCTATTAAAAGCAAGAAGAAAAAAAAATCCCAGAAGTGCCATTTATATGTGTTCGTGTGTCTACCACATTGCTGCAAATCATGTTACTGGTTCCTGATATAAAAAAAATTATAGTAATAAAAAAAAAAACCATTTAAGACGGCTCCAGAGTTTTCTGCTGAAAAGGGTCCTTTAAAGTGGGTCTGAATATGGAGCTGTGCTGAGGTCCAGATCCTCTGAAAATTATTTTCCTAGAAACTACCTCCAAATATAGTAACAGGGAAGGGGCATTCCTAGAAATTCGGGAGACGTCAGAGAGAGAACCTGTGATCTTGCTGCTTGTCTCCTGCAGGGGGCCCTGTCGCGCTGGTTTGCGAGGAGCAGCAACTCATTGCAGAGCTCTGCTGCATGCCTTTTGGATCAGATAATGGTTCAATTTAAGAAGAGGGGAAACGATTTAAACCTGGAGTTTGCAGATTAGATCTGGGAGTGACATGTTAAAAAAAAAAGAATAGATAAATCAGGTTACACACAGTTTTCATTATTTTGCTTCAATTCCTTGCAGCACTGGCCAGTCACAGACATAGGAACATAATAGTTCTAAACAGTATTCACTCAGTTGTCCATTGTCAAAATGTTCATGCTGTGCTAGTTTAGTGGTACAGTCATTTGAATTTGAATAATATTTATCTGTTACTATATTTCTCATCGGTCCTATAGATTGTGTACTTGAGAGCAGGGCCCTCTTAACTTGTCTATATGCTATTACCCCATTTCACAGCGAACCTTGGACCCGCGATATTGCAGGGTCGCTGACGTAACGACCAAGGTCGAGGTGTGCTGTGAAAGCACCAAACCAATTCACATACTGCGGGGGGGGGGGGGATGCTCTAACATCCGGGTCCCCTTACCGCCGCACATCAACCCCCATCGCCTACATAATTATCGCATATGCTCTAAATTATCATATGCGATAATTATAAAAAGAAAATTGGTGTTTCAGGCGCTTAAGTGATAGCACCAGTGCTTATATTATAAACATGGATTACTCGGCTTTTCAGTATATTCCCTTTTTTTCTTCTCCCCAAAAGGAGAATATACTGAAAAGCTGAGTAATCCAGGTTTATAATATGAGCACTGGTGCTATCACTTAAGCGCCTGAAACACCACTTTTCTTTTTGTAATTCTATTGTTGGTGGACCTAAGGGTGAAGGTCTTGGTGTTTTTTTGGGCTGCATTGGTGAAATCTGCACCGTTGTATTTGAACAAAACCTTTTCTGTATCATTATATGCGATAATTATGGCAAAGGACAGCTCTTGCATTAAGAGCTGTCCTTTGCGGTGAGAGACAGCGGGTCCCATCGGGACCCAGCAGCTCCCGTCGGCTCCCCCCTCCCTCCCTTACCCGGAGCTGCTGCTGCGCCGGTCTCTCCTCCTCCCTGCACTCGGGAGAGGATCATAGTGCAGGGAGGAGGAGGTCACAGGTCCGGGCAGCACAGCACTGAGGGCGGGGGGGTTGATTCGGGGAGGCGGGGGTCGGAGCGGGGCAGCGGTGGATCGCGGTAGAAGCCCATAGGCTTCTATCAGGGGCATTGCCCCCGATAACTGGGTTTTTACCGCATTTTTCGTTTAGAGAATCTCCCCCTAAACCTGGGTCAAGTAACCCCGCAATTCGACCCGGGTTTTAAGAAGGTTAAATCTGAGCCGCCCTCTGTATAATGAGTAACCCAGGTTTAATGTGAATGCGCCAGACCTGGGTCGTGGGTCGGACCTGGGATCCCGATCCCGAAAGGGCTATTACTGTTCTATTACTGTTTTGTTACCAAGTGTAAAGGGAAACAGAATAAGCTGTGGCTATACGTATAAGTAAATGATAAATGGTTTGCAAGGAAATGTTTTACAAGAATTTGGAGCCCCTCACAATTGTTTATCACAATGTGAGCATAAAATACAGACCTATATCCAGTTATATTGTAACATATATATATATATATATATATATATATATATATATATATACATACATACTGTGTATATATTTATATAGGAAAACTTTTTTATTATTCTGTATTGTGCAAATGTCTAGCTAGTGTAAATGGATCATTCTTGCTAGGGTGTGTCTTTTCTTGTACATTCAGAAATTTCGATCTGTTTACAATCATTTCCCTTTTATGTTGCAATTAGAGCAGAACTTGCAGTTTGGTCAATGTCACAGGAGTGCGAGTGCCTATTACAGTATATCTGCTTTGCAACCCTTGGCAATGCACAATCACATTCACAGCATAACACCAACCTGAAGCCAAATAAAGCAGCACAACGTTCACAACATAATTTAACAGAGCCAACTGTCTTGTGTAAGAGAAAAAGCAAACAGAAATACAGTAAATGGAACTAGCTTTTGTCACAAAATACACACACACTTAACTTGTTCTGATACAGAAGAAATGTTCTTGATGTGGCCTTTGTTGCTGCTCTGGTCATTAATATAACATCCAGACATGGGCATTACACTTAATAATGTACTGTAATCTGCACAAATGTACTGAAGCCTTAGTAACCAATCAGACAATTGCTTTCATTTTTGAGAGCTGCACTGGAAAAAAATTCTGCTGGTGGCTGTGAATGAATTACAACACATTCGGAAAGAGCACTACGTTAATAAAGAAAATACCTATATGGCGCAGTGTTTTTGAACTGGCAGAGAGCCACTGTTACAAGCGAGCACTGGCATGATCACTGTTTTGTACTAGATCTGCCCTTTAGATTACTACCCCATTCTTTATAATGCACTGCAAAATATGTGTATGCTACATTGTTTATAATTCATTTTGCTGACAGATTCCTGAGAAAAGTTAAAACAGCATGACGCTGCATTTCTGTGAATTACATTTTATTACACAATTTTTATTTAAGGCCCTTCCCCGCTGTTTGTTGTACTGCATGCACTTCATATATCAATTATATTTGATGCTGTCAGCTGCTGTCATAAACCTGTGGCGACCATGGTCCTCTGTCACAAGAAAACAATTACATTGTTAATTCCATAGCCCTACGCTGCCATATGGACTGATTTATATAATTTACATTGAATCTGGTTCCAAAATGACTTGTGATGTAGGAAGAGAAGAATATCATGTAACATACAGACGATATACAGCATATACAACAGAACACAGAATATTCACAATATACAGCATAATAAAAATGTGGTTCATAGCCAGCAAAAATAGCAAAATGTAACATTGATGTCAAGATTGCAACAAATGTGGAGTTGTTATGCTGCTCATACACTTGTGCGATTGCATTCAACGCGATATCGGGTTCGATTTCCCTTGAAGCTCACTTTTCGATAAATTGTATCGAAAATGCTTTTTTGGGTGTACAATTGTGCATACAATAATGCGATTTATCAAATGCCCCTTGCGATAAAAAACTTGGGCAGGATCGCATGATCGTACACGATTGCATCGAATGCTGTAAAAGAACACACCAGATTATCGAACAGATCTGTGCACAGTGGGTGGAAGAGGAGTGGCCAGGAAGTAAGCAGAAATCTTCAGGAATCGAATGTCGCAGGTAGAAAAATTGAACACGCACAAAACAACATTCGACCGCACGTACAATTCGATAAATATTATGTACAGGAAAAAAGACCATGAGACGCGTGATTTGACCAGCGTGCCCACGCATCACGTCGAATGGTACACAATATGTGCATACAATCATTCGATTTATCGAACAGATGTGGTCGAAATCTAATGATTACATGCAATATCTCACAAGTGTATGGGCAGCATCCATCTGTATAGGGATCACTCAATAGAGCCCAAGATACAGCAGCAACTGGTGATATTAGTCATGAAAGTATATAAGCGGTTCAGGTTCAAAATCCATACCAAATACTACCAAACAAGGGTACTATTAGTATTCCCGTAGCTACAAAAAGTTGCAGAATAACAAGGGTAAAATTCATGGGCAAAATAAATTCTATTAAAATAACTAGTTAAAGAATAGCAAAAAGAAAGATTGTTTTAAACTCAGTAGTCCTCTTAATAAATATATAATTATATAATTATACCCAAAAGGATTGCTCTTTCCAGGCAAAAATAATAATAATAATTAGTGCTGTGCACATTAACGCGTTAATAACACGTTAACACTCCAGCACATTAACGGCGATTCAAATAATAATCGCTGTTGGGTTAGGCTGGGGGGAGCGCCGTTGTGGAGGCGCAGAGTCTCTGATAGTATTACAGAGACCCTGCGCCCCTCCAAAAATGGCCGCCACCATTGCGTAGATACGCTAGAAGTACTCCTGCACCTCTAGATGCTGTCTCATCTGCTGCGGTGGCCATGGGCGCTGGGTCTCTAATACTGTCAGGGCCTTATTCTAGTTCACTCTTTCTGACAAAATCCTTCTTAAGCCCCCCATACACGGTCCGTTCATTGGATCCGTTCTGTGCTTAAACAGCACACATCGTATCGGATCGCATCCCTTGTGCATGCATTGTGCATGCACTGCGATCTGATACGATGTTTACCTAGTACAAAAAGTATGTGCAGCACATACTTTTTGTACCGTACTATGTGATGCGCGGGAACGCGCATCGCATAGTACAGAACGGAGCGAGTCCACAACGGACCGTGTATGGGCTCCTTTAGATGGACAAAACCATGTGCACTGCAGGGGAGAAGATGTAACTTGTGCAGAGAGAATTAGATTTGGGTGGGGTTTTACTTCAAAGCGAGATCTATATTGCAGTGTAAAAATAAAGCAGCCAGTATGTACCCTGCACAGAAAAAAAATAACTCACCCAAATCTAATTCTCTCTGCACATTGTACATCTGCCCCCATGCAGTGCACATGGTTTTGTCCATCTAAGAAGGATTTTGTTTGAAAGAGCGAACTTGAATAAGGCCCTATGTGCCTCCACGGCACAGATTCCCCCCCCCAACAGCAATTGCTCTCACACACCACACATTCAGCACCTCTCATAAACCTGCCATTTTCATCTCAAAAGTATTTCCAGGATCAGACCCTTTATCACCCAGGACTGGGTGTAGTGTAGTGCAGGACATGCACTACACTACACCCACCTCCCCTCTCCTACAATCCATTCACTGGCTTCCCTTCCCTTTCAGAATACAATTCAAGCTTCTTATAAGGCACTAATACCCCTTTTACATTGGAGCTCTAAATCGTTATATTGACGATTTTTTAGCCTTTTAAAATGGTTAGCGCTGCAGTGTGAAAGCGCCAAACTGCATTTACCAGCTACAGATAACCGGTATTTCTAAATGGTTATAAAGCAGAGTCCTACAAGGTTCAGAGCCGTTTTTTATGCAGTGTGAAAAGCTCTGAACCGGTAGGACCCAGGCAGAAGTGAGCACTGTGCTGGTCCCGCTCAGTGCATATCTAATGAGCGGGACCCAGTGCAGTGCATATTTAATGAGCGGGTCCCCGCCCCCTGCATATGGAATGAGCGGGACCCACTCATTCCATATGCAGGGGGCGGGAACCCGCTCATAAAATATTCACTGCACGGAGGTCCCGCTCATTCCATATGCAGGGGACGGGGACCTACTCATTAAATATTCACTGCACTGAGCGGTCCCGCTCATTAGATATGCACAGAGCGGGACCTCAGTGCCATGCCCTAAATACAGGCTTTAAATGCAAACACAGTTTTAATTGCTGACATGTACCGCAGAACATGAAAGGCTAAAAGTCTAAAACAAATAATGGCTGATAATGCAGGTGGGTGGCTGTACCAAACGCGTTTCGTCCTTAATAGGATTTTTTCTATTAAGGACGAAACGCGTTTGGTACAGCCACCACCTGCATTACCTGCCATTATTTGTTTTAGACTTTTAGCCTTTCATGTTCTGCGGTACATGTCAGCAATTTTGAATTAAAACTGTGTTTGCATTTAAGCTACAGTAGTTAGCCTATTGTCATTTTCCGCCATACGCCCACCCACCCTCACTGCACGGATTCTACAACTACCAAGTGAGACACGCAGAGTCTCGATACCTAAGGTAAGCAACTGCTACTTTTTCCCAAACACCGTTAACATACATTGACCCCTTCCACTCTATTGGAGGTACATGCATCCGGTCCTGACCCAGAAGTGAGGGACCCATGCTGTGAACCCCCAAGTCCAGCTACATCGTGGGACAGGATACTATATACTATATATCACTCACCATCTACAAATCATCTGATCGTTGACCACCTCCCACAACACTCAGCCGACAGTAATCGCTCCCAGTCCCCATCAGAACACCCAGCCAACCAGTCTTTTGTTATCAGCCCTTCTTCTCACCATCAGCATAGACGCTATTGAACTGACTATCATAGACCCCGGAGCGCCAGCACTCCACCGCCAACCATCCGACCCTAGAGAGTGTGCATGGGGCAACAGGAGGGGTATCACTACATAAGCACCCTAGAGAGTGTGCATGGGGCAACAGGAGAACATAAGCACTCTGGAGCGCATGGCCGCTTGCGCTACATGGGAAGGTGGGGTTTATTTACAATACATACTTTAACCCGACCTTGCACATTAACAATATAATGTTCACATATAGAGAAAATATTTCGGACACAACTGGAGAGGTTCTTTTAGTGAATGACCCCACAGCACACAGGTACCTACACACAATACCTAGGACAGCTTATATACATCTTTATAATATGAATCCTTTAGCCCTTTTGTGTTATTCATTTCTCACTTTCAGGATACAAAATGCACAGCCAGGCTTAGCTTTAGAATAGGAAAATCTGGTATTAACAAAATGTTTGCATGTACTGTAAGTGTATTTTCTTTTGGTGTGCCAAATATGTCGTTTTACAGTGCACTATAGGATAAAATTTAGTGCGCTATTGGCAAACCATAATCCGATTGTCTGTATAATAAATCAAATGATTAGTTGCTGATTTCAACATGTAAATATGTGCTTACATTAGATAAGATGTAATATATAGCCATTGCTTTTTGTGGGTGTACACAGGGGAGACATAGTACCGGCAGTTTTCTTTGGGCCTAATTTTTAATTCTTTTAATTAGTTCCAGAAACAGGAAAAGATCAGTGAAACAGTTCACTAAGAACAGAATAACAATCGGTGCACTTATAGAAGCTACTATAAATCTTGTATCAACTTTTGAGGAGTCCCCAGACAACTGTAAATACTGTACAACTACATATAAGTATGGCTTCTCCACCCACATTTCAATAACTTAGTTCCAAAACTACTCTATTTGGAAGTGCTGTTTTTTTCAATATATTACAAAAGGCATCAAATACTGATTGTTATATACAGTATAGCCTGACTTTAGCTCATCTCTCTGTAGCACTATCCTTGATGATGTCAGCAAAGTGCCCCAGACCACCAAATCTTCTGCTCTTTGTAATAAAATATTATGGGGAGAAATTCAATAGCCTGCAAGATGAGAAATCAGCATGATTCCAACGGGTGTGGATCGTATTGTCGACACCACTTAGGTTAACAGTCATTAGGTCGACACCGTTGGGTCCAAAGGTGTATTGGTCGACATGGGTGAAGGTCTACAGGTGGCAAGGTCGACATGGGACAAGATCGACATGGGTTTAGGTCGAAACAGCGTTAGGTCGACACGGGTTAGTTCGACACGTCAGAAGATCGACATGGTTTTTTTACTGTTTTTTTTAACAGAATTTCGACACAGTCGACATGGACACAGTTGGAAGTCAACTGCAGCCCCTTGCATCACTCACTACACTCGCAATGCTTCGGGCACGGTGCCTCGCTGCGCTCGGTACACTATTTTAATGTCCCACCACACCCTAGTGGATGGTAGGGCATGAAATACCACCTGTCGGCACATGTCGGCTCAAATACAGTAAAAAAAAGTCAACCTTCTGACCTGTCGACATAACCCGTGTCGACCTAACACTGTGTCGACCTAAAACCATGTCGACATTGTCCCATGTCGACCTTAACACCTGTCAACCTTCACCCATGTTCACCTAGACACCTGTCGACCTTGTCACCTGTCGACCCAACGGTGTCGACCTAATGACTGTCGACCTAAGTGGTGACGGCAAATACAACCGTATCCCATTCCAACAGTGATGCCCAATAAAGCGGCAATAATCAAATAGGCAAAGTCAACCTAAACATGAGAGAGAAGTCTTTACAGCAAACTTGTCCTCAAGATCTACCAACAGTTCATGTTTTTCAGGCAACCTGTAGATCTATAGTAAGAATGAATGCATCATGTTGAAAATGTGACAGTTAGTAATGACTACAGCTGTGCACCAGCTAGGTGATATGCATTGGTATGATGATAGCTGGTGATATGCATTGGTATGATGATAGCTAGGTGATATACATTGGTATGATGATAGCTAGGTGATATGCATTGTATGATGATAGCTGGTGATATGCATTGGTATGATGATCGCTAGGTGATATGCATTGTATGATGATAGCTAGGTGATATACATTGGTATGATGATAGCTACAGTAGGTGATATGCATTGGTATGATGATAGCTGGTGATATGCATTGGTATGATGATAGCTGGTGATATGCATTGGTATGATGATAGCTAGGTGATATACATTGGTATGGTGATAGCTAGGTGATATGCATTGGTATGATGATAGCTGGTGATATGCATTGGTATGATGATAGCTAGGTGATATGCATTGGTATGATGATAGCTAGGTGATATGCATTGGTATGATGATAGATGGTGATATGCATTGGTATGATGATAGCTGGTGATATGCCTTGGTATGATGATAGCTGGTGATATGCATTGTATGATGATAGCTAGGTGATATACATTGGTATGATGATAGCTAGGTGATATGCATTGGTATGATGATAGCTAGGTGATATGCATTGGTATGGTGATAGCTAGGTGATATGCATTGGTATGATGATAGCTAAGTGATATGCCTTGGTATGATGATAGCTAGGTGATATGCATTGTATGATGGTAGCTAGGTGATATGCATTGGTATGATGATAGATGGTGATATGCATTGGTATGATGATAGCTAGGTGATATGCCTTGGTATGATGATAGCTAGGTGATATGCATTGGTATGATGATAGCTGGTGATATGCATTGGTATGATGATAGCTAGGTGATATGCCTTGGTATGATGATAGCTAGGTGATATGCATTGTATGATGATAGCTGGTGATATGCCTTGGTATGATGATAGCTGGTGATATGCATTGTATGATGATAGCTAGGTGATATGCATTGTATGATGGTAGCTAGGTGATATGCATTGGTATGATGATAGCTGGTGATATGCATTGGTATGATGATAGCTGGTGATATGCATTGGTATGATGATAGCTGGTGATATGCATTGGTATGATGATAGCTGGTGATATGCATTGGTATGATGATAGCTAGGTGATATGCATTGGTATGATGATAGCTAGGTGATATGCATTGGTATGATGATAGCTAGGTGATATGCATTGGTATGATGATAGCTGGTGATATGCATTGGTATGATGATAGCTGGTGATATGCATTGGTATGATGATAGCTAGGTGATATGCATTGTATGATGATAGCTGGTGATATGCCTTGGTATGATGATAGCTGGTGATATGCATTGTATGATGATAGCTAGGTGATATGCATTGTATGATGGTAGCTAGGTGATATGCATTGGTATGATGATAGCTGGTGATATGCATTGGTATGATGATAGCTGGTGATATGCATTGGTATGATGATAGCTGGTGATATGCATTGGTATGATGATAGCTGGTGATATGCATTGGTATGATGATAGCTAGGTGATATGCATTGGTATGATGATAGCTAGGTGATATGCATTGGTATGATGATAGCTAGGTGATATGCATTGGTATGATGATAGCTGGTGATATGCATTGGTATGATGATAGCTGGTGATATGCATTGGTATGATGATAGCTAGGTGATATACATTGGTATGATGATAGCTGGTGATATGCATTGGTATGATGATAGCTGGTGATATGCATTGGTATGATGATAGCTGGTGATATGCATTGGTATGATGATAGCTAGGTGATATACATTGGTATGGTGATAGCTAGGTGATATGCATTGGTATGATGATAGCTGGTGATATGCATTGGTATGATGATAGCTAGGTGATATGCATTGGTATGATGATAGCTAAGTGATATGCCTTGGTATGATGATAGCTAGGTGATATGCCTTGGTATGATGATAGCTAGGTGATATGCATTGTATGATGATAGCTGGTGATATGCATTGGTATGATGATAGCTGGTGATATGCATTGGTATGATGGTAGCTAGGTGATATGCATTGGTATGATGATAGCTAGGTGATATGCATTGTATGATGATAGCTGGTGATATGCCTTGGTATGATGATAGCTAGGTGATATGCATTGTATGATGGTAGCTAGGTGATATGCATTGGTATGATGATAGCTGGTGATATGCATTGGTATGATGATAGCTGGTGATATGCATTGGTATGATGATAGCTGGTGATATGCATTGGTATGATGATAGCTGGTGATATGCATTGGTATGATGATAGCTAGGTGATATGCATTGGTATGATGATAGCTGGTGATATGCATTGGTATGATGATAGCTGGTGATATGCATTGGTATGATGATAGCTGGTGATATGCATTGGTATGATGATAGCTGGTGATATGCATTGGTATGATGATAGATGGTGATATGCATTGGTATGATGATAGCTGGTGATATGCATTGGTATGATGATAGCTAGGTGATATGCATTGTATGATGATAGCTGGTGATCTGCCTTGGTGTGATGATAGCTAGGTGATATGCATTGGTATGATGATAGCTGGTGATCTGCCTTGGTATGATGATAGCTAGGTGATATGCATTGGTATGATGATAGCTAGGTGATATGCATTGGTATGATGGTAGCTAGGTGATATGCATTGGTATGATGATAGCTGGTGATATGCATTGGTATGATGATAGCTAGGTGACATGCATTGGTATGATGATAGCTGGTGACTTGCATTGGTATGATGATAGCTAGGTGATATGCATTGGTATGATGATAGCTGGTGATATGCATTGGTATGATGATAGCTGGTGATATGCCTTGGTATGATGATAGCTGGTGATATGCCTTGGTATGATGATAGCTGGTGATCTGCCTTGGTATGATGATAGCTAGGTGATATGCATTGGTATGATGATAGCTAGGTGATATGCATTGGTATGATGGTAGCTAGGTGATATGCATTGGTATGATGATAGCTGGTGATATGCATTGGTATGATGATAGCTAGGTGATATGCATTGGTATGATGATAGCTAGGTGATATGCATTGGTATGATGATAGCTAAGTGGTATGCATTGGTATGATGATAGCTGGTGATATGCCTTGGTATGATGATAGCTGGTGATATGCCTTGGTATGATGAAAGCTGGTGATATGCCTTGGTATGATGATAGCTAAGTGATATGCATTGGTATGATGATAGCTGGTGATATGCATTGGTATGATGATAGCTGGTGATATGCATTAGTATGATGATAGCTGGTGATATGCATTGGTATGATGATAGCTGGTGATATGCATTAGTATGATGATAGCTGGTGATATGCATTGGTATGATGATAGCTGGTGATATGCATTGGTATGATGATAGCTGGTGATATGCATTAGTATGATGGTAGCTAGGTGATATGCATTGGTAGACCTCAAGGACAGGTTTGGCCACCCCTGCTTTACATTAATCAACTGCAGCTCTTGATTTAGCTTCAGTAGTGATGATTTTAAATTTCTGGAGAATACAACAAACTCTTAGACCTCCTTATCTATATAAACTGTGGTGACAGAATTGTGCTCACATATAAAGCACTATAAATGGGCAGAAATGATGGCCATACTAGAGACACAAGTATCCAGACCACTGAAAATGTTGCTAAGGAAATCTGAGTTGGATATACTATACTTTGTTATGAGATCCAGCATAACATAGAGATGGAGGGCAGTGCACGCAGTTTTCTGGAGACGAGTGTCCACACCTGACAATCATTTTCATGACAAGCTGTTAAAGGAGCAGCTCTATGTCACATGTAGCACTGTAACATACGACAGGGATCTACAGCAGGGTTGCCTACCTGACCCTCTCCTTCAGGGAGAAAATGCTCTGTTCCTGGACTTCCCTGGTAATGTATGATTGCCAGCACCTGTGGAGAGCTAGGAAATTGATAAGAAAGGTGTTTCACCACAGGTGATGGCAATCATACATCACCAGGGAAGTCTAGGAACAGAGCATCTTCTCCCTGAAGGAGAGGCTCAGGTAGGCAAACCTGATCTACAGTCAAACTGCTATAGAAGTGAGTATTCAAGACCATTACATTGTTTACAAGTGACTTTGTCAAATCGTTTCAAATCGTACTGCTGGATACAGTACTAAAGTTAAATAAGAAAATATAGAAAATAAGGTACTAGGAGGTATAGCTCAATGTGGTTTGAGTAAAGGGTACTTATGTAGTAGCCGGGCGCCCAATCTACATACGTACGCTTGCAGAAGGATATCGCATTGCATCACATCGCATGTCCCATTTCAGTGCCATGCAAACCATGCGATGCAATGCGATCTCAGTAGTTTATATGCATAGAGTACTGATAGTTTGTCAGTTAACGTAGCTATGCTTTCTGAATAAGCTTAAGCTACTGAAATAGCGTAGTCAGTCAGAATTTGCGTAACTGCTCCCGGGCACTCACTCTGAGGAGAATAGCTGACAGTGATGGATGCTTCTCAGAGTTCTGCGAGTGTTACAGTGACCGGTGTGCAAAGCGCAGGCTTGGCAGGTGAGCAAATGTCCATGTTCACCCTGTTTACATCAGAGGAGAAGGCTGTGCTGTTTTTCAGCGAAAGCAATTGCTGCCCATTACGCAAACTTGCGTAAACGGGCATCCGATGCGGCTCTCTGTTAAGAAAGGGACGTGGCGCTGCCACATTAAGTCTTGCCAGAAAAAGGTCAGCGGTCGAGCGGACCACTGGTTCCCCGGGTGCCGGTTACCGTTCCTGACCCTGGTCCGGTTTGTGTACTCTTGGGCACAGGAGCTGATGAGTGTGCAGTACTGTGAGAGGGAGCTGCACATGTCTATAAAGACGACGGTGCAGTACAGCGGCCTAATGAGGGAGGCATGCAGCATGAATCTTTTGTCCCAGCAGCAGACACAAATTGCAGGCCCTGGCATGGTGGTGGAGGTAGACGAGAGCCTCCTTGTGAAGAGGAAATATAATGTTGGGAGGATGCTGCCCCAGCAATGGGTATTTGGCGGTATATGCAGGGAGATAGGGGCCTGCTTCCTTACTGCCTTTGAAAGGCGAGAGGCCATGATCCTCATGGCTACAGATAGGAATAGGTGCACCACTGGCGAGAGTGGGTGCACCTATTCCTATCTGTATCCATTGTATTTCTAAGCTTTTGGTGAAAGCTTTTTTGGTGTCACCCTGAGCTGAGTGTGAATTGCGCTGTGGTCAAATCATTTATTTGTTTCTACTATGATCCTCATGGCTGCCATCAATGCTAATGTTGGTCCCAGGTCCGTAATATATTCCGACTGCTGGAGGGCTTATAATACCCAGGAACTGCAGCAGGCAGGGTACGAACATTGCAGGGTGAATCACTGTTACAATTGTGTGGCCCCTGAATCAGGGGTACACACCCAAAACATTGAGCGGCTGTGGGGGGCTGCCAAATGGCAAAATAAAAGGCAGAGAGGGACTGCAAGACACCAATTAGAATCCTAGGAGTTCATGTGGAGGAAAAGTTTGGGAGCAGAAAATCCTTTTGAAGGAATCCTACATGCACTGACCCTACTGCGAAAGGACTCGTTCAGTGACTGGCCTCTCAGTGACTGCTTTTTAATTATTCTTTAATCTTTTATTATTAATATTTTTGTTCCTAATCTTTTTATTATTCTTCATATATGTTATGAATTATCATTATTACAGTTAATATTTCTTTAATTGTTCATATGTCATCATTACTAAAAATCAGGGCTATTTTTGTGCAGGCTCCAGCAGGAACTGAGGCCCTTATTCTAATTCACTCTTTCTGACAAAATATTTCTTAGATGGACAAAACCATGTGCACTGCAGGTGAGGCAGGTGTAAAACCCCACCCAAATCTAATTATCTCTGCACAAGTAACACCTGCCTCACCTGCAGTGCACATGGTTTTGTCCATCTAAGAAATATTTAGTCAGAAAGAGTGAACTAGAATAAGGGCCTCAGTTCCTGCTGGAGCCGGCACAAAAATAGCACTGCTAATGATCATAATCATTATTAAGTAAATTCACAGTTCAACGTTAACATGTGTCCATATAACTGTGTCAGATGTATTGTATGGCTGCTGTGAATGTGTTCCTAAAACACCTCCACTATCCACGCCACCTCGAAGCGTACCGAGCGGTGGCGGAATGCGTCCTCCCGACCTTTTCATACCCCCACTATCCATATCGGCGTGGAGTTGATTTTATAAAGTGTGGCGAGCGCAGCAAGCCACTGAGCCTGAAGCGTGGCAAGCAGACACAGAAAACATGTAAAGTTATCTGAGTCCCCTCGCGGGGCTCGCTGCACTTGGCACGCTGACTATATCAAGTCAACTCCATGCCGACGAGGGTAGTGGGGGTATGAAAAGGTCGGGAAGGCGCGTTCCGCCGCTCCTCTCACCACGCTTCGGGGTGGCGTAGATAGTGGGGTAAAGCTGCGCTCCTAAGGCTTAGAGGTGGCATTCATAGTGGGGGGGGGGTGTATACAAATCATAGTACACTTAATGTCATCGTACCCTAAAAAATCACATGAAATTGCATGGGATTTTGCATGAGGTACAATGGCATGCGATGCAATAACTACGTGGGAAAAGAGCAATGAAAAAAATTACTTAGTAAGATCACATCGCATCGCATGCATCGTATAACACTAAAACGGCACTAAACGGGTAATGCAATGAGAATACCGCACTACGCAAAGTGTTTAGTCGGCGCCTGGGTACTACATAAGTACAGAGTAAAGCCTTAATGCTTTCCCCGCCACCCCTGGGCAGTGAGTGGCAGGCTGATGGTGTTAAAAGTGTAAATATAAATCTATAGAAATAGATATTGGGTTCTGTAGTAGAACTACAGGACCCAGCAAGCCTCCCTCGCATGCTGGGACTTGGAGAACCACAATTCCCAGCATGCAGGGAATTAATGGGTCCCCTGGGACTTGTAGTCCTACTACAGATCCAATACTCCAAGACCATACATACACACCTATAAAAATAAAACTTTAATACATGCATTAAATGCATGTGTGATTGGAGGACGCAGCATCGGATCACACTGTGACATCATTGGCCAGTTGAGTAGTTATTTATTATTACCAGTTATTTATATAGTTAGTACACACATATACTGCCGCATTTCACTGAGTATTTGGGCTATTGCTAACCATTACACCTTTTGTGCTGCCCAAGTAAACCTGAGATTATGCAGACCGTCCACTGAAGCTCATTGAGGCCAGGAAATCTACACTGGAAGCTGGAGACCCTGGCCTTGGCACTCCTACATCCCCACGCTTATCCCCTTGCACGACCTGCATCCAAATGTCTGCACACTGTCAATCACCTGACATCTGCAGCAGCTTTCATTCTAAAATATGTGTACAAACAGAATTAAATCCTGTCTTTCAACACTTAACCTAATGTAATATAAACACAATTTACTTAATTTATAATTTTTTTCTAAATTTTTCCATAAGAAACTTCACCATTGCTCACCATTGAATGACTTCTTGTCTGTTCGCAGCAGAAAAGTAGCCCAGGACTTACTTTTCAGCTGCCCGCATTTCTCCAGATTTGGGGTGGGCATGATGTCATCCGCCCACCCCGAGCAGGACAAGAAATGCCTGTGTTCCTTAGGGCCCGCTCAGCGTTTCTATGGGCGCACCCACCGTTTTTGTGGACACGCCCATAAAATGTGGGGTGTCCACCCCAGAACTCTCCCTGGCTGCCAATCAAAATACGAACGCCCCAGTGAATATGCATGCGCAGATCCCCTCCTTCGGAGATGGGGACGAATTCGGACCAGAACAAGCAGGTCTGATTTGGCCCCTTTGGACCTAAGGGTGCAATGAAAAAAAAATTCTGATACTCTATGGCAGGCATTCCCAACCACGGTCCTCAAGGCACACCAACAGTATAGGTTTTAGTGATATCCAGGCTTCAGCACAGATGGTTTAATCAGAATCCCTCAGATACTAATTAAGTCACCTGTGCTCAAGCCTGGATATCTACAAATCCTGCACTGTTGGTGTGCCTTGAGGACCGTGTTTGGGACTGCCTGCTCTATGGTGCCGCAATTTTCCTTGCTCCACTCACTGCTGCCTCCTAGCCCCCTTCTCATCCCATGGTCCTGTGGCTGCAGCATTGCCCTACAGGGGAAGGAATGAGACGGTTGGGGGTAGCACTGCAGAATGTATATAACATGAGCCGGGCAGAAGACCCAGCGGGGGAGTGGGGGACGGCTAGAGATAGACACCAGTTTTGGCCAGTGCAGTTCTGAGGGAGGCTTGTGGTTACATGTATGCACATTGTGAGGATGTAAATACACAAGTCCTTAAGGGTGGGTTACCAGGAGGGTGGTGGGCGTCTTTTGGTCCCATGAACTTCCCGCCAAGAGGGGGGGGTTGCGGAAGATTGGCAGCAATGCGATTTGCCGGAGCCTTCTGGCCATTCCGGGATGGTAGGCAATCCTGCCTTATGGACGCCTCAGCTGGTTTTCTGATCAGATTTTCGGAAGTTATACTTTTATTAAAGAGGCAAGATGAATTACAAGGGGAATTGTGAGATTTGAAATCCAAAGTTTCTCATTTCAAATTTTTTCATAAATATGCCAAATAAATAGTTCAGTCCATGCACCCTCATAAAATCATGATACTGTATATTGTTATCTCGCTCTGCAGGATTTTGCATAATACATTGTGAACAGTACAACTCAGGTCTGTTTAAAAGAAAATATTTTATATGCAAATGTCACAATTCTCTCTCCTAAAATAAAAATCAAAGCAGTATGCTCTGATTTTACATGGATAAAAAAGCAATCCTCCCCTTTATATTTTATTCAGCTGTCACATTTGACTTAGACTTTTTTTTCCAGTGGCTCAAACTATTTTCTGCATTTTTCCAAACACTTTGAAATGATCTTTTGAAAATCCAGAGAGTGGATAAAATTACCTTAAGGGAGAAACACCCATACAGGATCCTCTCAGTAACTTGTGACACCAGTATAAACAGCCACATGTTAGCGTATCAGGTGAACACTGCATAACTCAACTGCTTGTGTTTGTCATCTGACTTCAGAATTCAAACATCATAGAAACATAGAAAACCATCTGATTACATTACTGATAGAGCAGAGTAGAACGGCACGCTCAGCACTTACTTATGGTTGTGGATTGATAGATCTGTAGATAGTTCTTCTGATTATCTGTCTAGATAGTCAGTAGGTCGACGGCAAAAGGTTGACATGCAATGGGTCGACAGGGTCAAAATGACGACATTCAAAAGGTTGACGTTCAAAAGGTTGGCAGGGTCAAAACGGCGACATGGTGAAAAGGTTCACAATCAAAAGGGCGTCATAACTTTTTAAAAAATTTTGGGTGCCAATGTCGACATCTGTCGACATGGACACTCAATTAGTGTAACGCTAACCCTTATATAGCTTGCTAAGCTCGCCGTGCTTTGGGCATGGTGTCTCACTATGCTCGGCACACTATTATATTCTCACTCTACTGACATGGATTATATAGTATGAAAAAGTCCAATAAATTTAAAAATATTTTTAAAAAATCCGGTCAACCTTTTAAATGACGATCTTTAGACCATGTCCACCGTCTGACCATGACAACCTATTGATTGTCGATCTTTAGACCATGTCCACCTTCTGACCATGACAACCTTTTGATTGTCGATCTTTAGACCATGTCCACCGTCTGACCATGACAACCTATTGATTGTCGATCTTTAGACCATGTCCACCTTCTGACCATGACAACCTTTGGATTGTCGAACTATGGAGATGAACCATGTTGCTTCACTCATGGCTCTGTCTGCAGCGTCTTCTCGTGCTTTTGCCCAACTAGAAATCCATTAGGAGCTACCCGCGCTGCCCTCAGACATCAGCAATCATCTGCCCGCACTGATGCGGTTGGAGGAAGCAGCAACATTAATTCTTCAGGCGTCTGTGGGAACCCGGGGACAGTACTCAGACAGCGGCCAGACATAGAGGGACCCGATTCCTGACCGCTCACTACTCCTCTGCTACCCCTTAATATAAGGATTTGCATAAGAACACGTATAGCGCTCACTTCCACTCCACTCGGAAAGTACAGTGTATATTTCAAATTGAGAGGAGGGGGGTACTCATAAATGAAAAGCCTGATGAAGGGGTACGGGAGAGAAAAAAAGATTGGGAACTGCTGCACTAAGGGGTATATTTACTAAATAAGATTCTAGCTGTTATCGTCTAACATGTGCTAGATATGATAAGTAGATATGTTGGTTGGTGGGTAACATCTCCACTTTTATAAATCCATTTGTAATAAATAGGAATATGTGTGCGGTTGTCTGTAACATGCTCATAGTGAGCTGTATATAGCACTTGGAAAATTGTTCAACAGTATGTGATTATCATAGATACCTTATTCATGAGCCCACAACCACAGAAGGTATTAGTCATTACCAATGATGACGTTTATATAGTGCTCCCATCATTACTCTGCACTGTGTTCAGAATTCTCAGCCGCGGTGTGACCTGTTACAGACAGTACGTACAGTGTGCAGAAGCTCGGAGTGGAGAGTCTATAGATACTGGTTGTTGCTGTGTAAGTGCTGAGTACAGAAAAGTCCCGAATCATTGCTTATCTACAGGGGGGTACTAATTACCCGGGCCCAAGCCTGATTGGGGACAGGGGGGCAGCAGTGCCTCCGAGTTCTTCTCAAACTACCACAGTCAGCTGTGTACGTTGGGCTGAAGTGTGGTGAGGGAGGTGCTTAAAGTACAAATTTTTCTCTATAGTTTATTCTAATGGTGCAGAGCCACACCTCCCACAACTAGACCACACCCCTTGAAAAGTACCTGGGCCCAACCAGACACTCTACTGCCCTGTGTTTCTATCGCTCTAATCAGAGACTAATAGCACACATAGCACACAAATGCATCCAGCTTTGCTGCCTCCTTCCATTTTTAAAGATTGATACAGCATCCCATTGGGCAGGATGTACTTTAGGGAAAATTGAGTCAAAAGCCCATTTTCAGACTTTAGCCAAACGTTTCCATATGTCATAAGCCCTGGATGCCATGATAGCATAAAATGTTATGTTGCCCGTGCCTGCACATTGACAAAGAAGCACATCCAGCATATCTGGTAACCTACGCAGCTGTTCATAGCTTCCATTGGCCTTTCTACTGTATAGACATAAAAAGAAAACATATGTACTGTATGCATCACGCTTTTGCTTGCGAGCCTGGGGCCAGTGGCACCTGCATTCATGTGACCAGCCCACAGTGCCTGTTTATTTACTCATTATGTTTGTCAGAATTTGGTTGATTCGCTACACACATGTGATCTAACAGAATAAACTGCCAGACTACCTACAGTACTGCCAACTCCTGTCTAAACCAGACAATGGGGGAGATTTATCAAAGCTTGGAGAGAGAGAAAGTAGTAACCGATTAGATTATTACTATCATTTTACAGGCTTGAAAAATGATAGAAGGTGATTGTTTGGTTTTCTCTCTCTCTCTTACACACCTCTGGCAATCGTCTGCAATCCAAGTGCTACATCTAAAACTCTGTTGCAATGGTTGCAGCACTAGGCCTATATGCATCATTAGACATCTGAAAAGCCGGCTCGGACCAGGAAGTCTGGGCCCAGAAAAACCTGGGTCCGGCACACCAAAAAATGGACCTGGTTACTGCCCCCTCTCCACCCTCAATCATGCTGCATACGATATTTCAGGACTCATTCATCAAATGTGCAGACCCCCAACAATCGGGGATTGGGAGCAGGAGCCCGGTGGCAGATGACTCCATTGTGTCCCAAAGTTACACCTCTGCCCCATACAAACTAGGCTGTACACTCCCTATCATTAACAATGCATTGTTAACAACTCCCTGGCTCGCCCAGCACAGTGGCCAGATTACTTTGTAACTTCCAATAGATTGTGTGTTATATAATATATCAATAACAGTTAACTACTAAGTTATCTTAGGAGCGCACTTCTAATACTCAATACGAAAATAAACCTATGAAACGTCTTTCATTTTTGATGTTCATATGATGTCCACAAATGCATAACTTAAAAACCAAGCAATACATAACACTGCCTCATTCTCTGAGTAATTTCAGTAAAGATCACACAGGGACCTACCATAAAAATAATTGTGCTGTGGTCTAGTGTTTAATTAACTACTAAAAGTACATGCTATTTTGTATTAATGCTTTTTTACATAACACAAATAGAAAGACATAAATCAAATTAAAACTAAACATTGCAATATATTTGAATTATTATTTTAAATAAGATTCAGGTTACTGCAATATCAGCCAAGAAGTTCACATTCAGGACAGCTAAAATTCTAATGGGGCGCCAGAGTTCCTATACATATTGTGCTAAAATGTAAAGCACTTAAATATGCCACCCCAGAGTGACCTCAATTGCCTGTCATAATCCAAATCTGAAATAAACAGGATCAAAGCAAGGCATGTACAGAAAAGGAAAGTGTGCCCTCTCTTTCTGTATCAATAAGGCATGTATTCTCTGCAGTACATGCATATCTACAATGTTCATATATATCTCACTAGCCTGGAGTTGGCCTCCAACTACTGTTAATTGAGCATGGCAAAGGTCAGGCACATACTAAAGGGTCAGGAGGCTCAGTTTCGGGCAGCAGTGACACAGTAAAAATAGTCAGTTGAGCGTTTGTCTTGCTGAGCACAGTTTTGGTTTTATTTTGTTTTATTAATAGCTTGCCTATTTACACGGGAAAGATTTCTAAATATGTTAACATATACCCTGTGTATTAGAAGTTAAACTGGCTACTCTAATAAAATTACCGTACATACATTTATATAGTTTGATTTCTGTGGATCAAATACATTTTTTGATATTTGTTTTTTTTAGTTATTATTGTTGAACTTTTTTTCTGCTATTTTTTAAATCCAAATTAAACTGGATTTCTTAACGAACAAAAATTATAGCTTCTACCCTATTATATGCGATGGGTGCAAACACCGGCTAGGGGACTTCAGCTTGTACCCTGTACTAGCTGGGATACCCAGAAGAATGGATCTTGAGGGTCCAAGATAGTTGGAAGTTTCACTTTGCCCCGGAGCAATGCATACCACCAGGTGCTTCAGGTCATGTCTTAGCACTGTAGTGCATTTATTGCAACATGTCCCCAATATTTACCTTAGTATGCATCTCATACTGGATATTTGCATCATAGTGAAATGCAGCATGTTTAAAGTCTTGCCAAGGATTTAATAATAGAACTACAGCTCTGGAAGCATTAGCAGAGTGTCTTACTGCTGGAGACTCCATGGCTCTCGAGGAAGCAGTTTTTATAGCATTGGCAAATTGGTAATTTTGCCTTGCAGCTGGGGACTCCAGGACTCTCAAGGATGCAGTTTGCATAGCATTGGCTGATTGGCGAGTAGGGGACACCATGACCCTGGATTTAACAGTTTGTGCAGAATGGATTCACTGCGTTTCTTGCTTCTGCTAGCAGCATTGGCTGACTGACACGCTTGTCTTGCAGCTACGGACTCCATTGCTCTGGATGCTGCATGACTAGCAGCATCAGCAGATTGTCTCTCTTGTTAAACTGTGAAGCATGCTTGTATGTTCTCTGAAGTCTTCTCACATCTTCCCACTTTTTTACTTCATGCATCTGTAGAGACCAAGACTGGGTTGAATTTATTGTTTGATGCCATGGCTTTTCTTAAACTCAGTCTGTATTTGTGCTTTAACAGTAAATGGTCCTGAAGAGGAGAACAATTTGGCCCAATTGGTTATCGCTTTACAGTCTGGGTTAGGATAACTTAAAACCCGGTTGAGTGTTTTATCTTTATCTGTAAATGTGCGGACAACCTGGCTTATGTAATGCTGTGCTTGGTAAAAAGCAAAGGGGAAGGAAGTTATAAATTCAGATTCATCAACTGCCTGGGTAAATGTCAAAATATTTTTTGAGAATTTATCTCTGAAGTGGGCAATAGAGGTTATACCCTTGGTGGACCATAGAGAAAAAGGATTAGAGGCCAGGCCTTGTTGAAACTCATGGTTTTTAAGAAAGGGGAGAAAATTGCAGCGGACAGTGCCTGGTAAAAAAGATAATATTGAACAAAGACTTCTTTTTCGCATGTCCATGTTACCTGTATTGAAATTGCTATATACACATTCATTCTGTAACATTGTGATTTTCGGTGTTTCAATAAAACATGTTTAAAAAAAAAAAAATAAAAGAAAGGGGAGAAAAAGGGATTTGTGGGCATTCAACCCATTTTTATGTCTCAAGATGTGCCAAAGCCTGCAGGTGTTCCCAAGCAATGGGTTCTCCCTAATCTCCATAGAGATTTCCTGATCTTTCATATGAAGAAATGAAACCAAATTCAAATTTTGTAAAAACCCCTCTTACAAAGAAGAATTAGTGTACACATTTGTATTATGGATCCAGTCTCTGAGATGACGGAACAAAACAGCATAATCGTACGTTGTTAAATGTGAAAAACAAATCCCTCATTACATTAACATTTCCCATTTTAACTTGTGTTTCTTCATATTGTTGAAGATACATATTTGTAAAGCAGATTACATTACTGGATTTATTTTAGTGGCTATCTCCACGGTAGGTAATTCTTGCAGCATAATTGTAGAATTATTCCACTTCCAGTCCATGAACCATTCTAGAAAAAGATCTTAAATAGCTTAAACATTTTTTTAGACTCAGGTATTTTTTTTTTTTTTTTAACATTTATCTATCTCCAGTATGTTCTGTACTGCTCTACAATCAGGATAAAAATAATTATGCTATAAATTAACAAATGATAGAATCCATTTTTTATATACACAAGCCTATTTCCAGTATAAATAACATTATCACCATAAGCCTCCATGAAGAATCTCAGCGTGCTTTCGGGCCCATCCTTGCCTCTTAATAATATCACCCAGTTTATTTTCCAGCACTTGCACAGTTAGTGACGGCCTGCTTGTTAACATTAAAAAGTAGCACTCTTTATCTGTGGCAGGTTGCTTTGTATATGAGATCATACAATGTGAGCTCTGCATGCACACACTTTTTGCATCCGACTAGACTTTTAACATAATTGATTGTTGCAGTACAATTTCATGGTGGAACTTGCATTGGCAACATGGTGTTCAGCTGTCGAGTAAGAAACCCAATCCACTCATCCCTTTCAGTATTGTTAGTGAGTTCCCAGCGTTGCCAGCCTAACTCAGTGTCATCATGAGATTACAGTCAAGCTATGGTATTCTAGCATTCATCAGGGTACTATGTCCGACATCATACGCATGCATCATTCAGTACAAGGAGAAACTGATTAATAACACTGTAAAGTATAGTGCAATATTTGGGATGGGCGATTAGGTCGACAGTAACAATATTGTTGACACTATAAGATCAACAAAAGTAATATTGTTAAAATGTCGACATATAAGCTGTGGACGCATGATGTGGTTTGTACTATCGAATTTGACTATATAGTCCAAATCGCATAGCACATAGTGCAAATCGCACCGTGCCATGAAGCACCAGATCCCAATGTGCAGCACAGTCTATTTCTACTATCTCGGAATGAGGGCCATGTTGCTCAATGCAGCATGGCCCCCGCTCCCCCCACGCACCATCTCTCCCTGCCAGGTAATGCTGGCACCCCGCCAGGTGGGTCCCGGTGGCTGCCGATATCGAATGAATATCGGCGGCTGCCATATTGGCCCATGTGTCCTCAGCTGAAGGTTAGGCTGTAGGTTGGGAGAATTAGGATTAGGATGCACTCACAGGTTTGTTATAAAGGGGCAATCATTAACAAGGTATGGTTTTGCCTTAAAAAGTTTGTCCACTATCCTGCATGGCCGCCTAAACCGCATCACATTATTTTAGCGTTTGTAATATTTTGCAAACCTAGAGGACTGGTTATTTGTATATTAGACATATACAGAGGTATATATTAGTAATGTGTGCAACATTGAAGCAAGACCACTCCTGCATTTTCACCTTTCAACCTCCTTTATGTGACAGAGTATTCAATGTATTTTCACAAGAGGAAAGCAGAATTTATGAATGCATGCACCCACACACGTATCAGGCCCTCCAGCATGAATACTTCCACCTATGAATGCACATCTGTTTCCTCTCACTGCACTCATGCCAACCCTACAGTATTTAAAGCAATCACCATTTTCTTATCGGGTGCCACACCAAAGCATGGGTGCATCTCTAAAGGCCCCCTATACACTAGTCCGATTTGGCCACTTTCACCAAATTCCGTCAGATCAGTTGAAAAGTGGCTAAATCTGATGTCCCGTGCGAATCGGAGTAGGAGGTCAGACCTGCTGCATGTCCGACATCCAACTCCTACCCCCTCTCAGCGCTGCAAGCTCAAGGGGGATTGGATGGCTCTACACTGCTGCGATGTCGAAGCAGTGTATGGCCACCTTAAGACTTGCTCTTATGACTGGCATAGCACAGTGCAAGGCAGGAGCAGAACTACTGGTGGTACAACGCATTGGAGTCCATAGTGATAAAGGGGCCCAGGGCTTAATGGCCTCCTCTGCAGGGCCACTGTGGACCTCAATGTAATTCCATTGTTATCTTGTTGCAGTGTTGCCTAGGGAGAGGAGAGGTCTGCATAACTGAGGTGATAGTAAGTTAAAAACTTCTTAAGGGAGGAGCAGTGTAAGAGCATAGCACTTGCATTACAGAGTAGGTGGTGGCAGATGGGTGCTATGGGTACAACTGTCCCGGGCCCAGCCACTCTAAGAGAAGGTATGGCCTGGGCAGCTCTATCCCCAAATCCCCCTTCTCTTGAGTATGCAGCATCAGCCGCTGAGCCGGACCACTGCCGCCCCTACATTAAACAGCGGCTGTCCCGGCCACGGGTAGTATGCAGCCCGACCCACCGGTGCCGCACATACAGAGCCCCGTGATGGCCAGAGCACAGAGGCTCCGGCTTTTATTATCAATCACCCGGGACGTTGATACAGGCAGTGCAGCAAGGTCCAGGAAGCAGGGAGCCCCCCACAGGAAGCCCCCATCACGCGGCATAATGTAATTGCAGACAGATGAGGAGCTGGCCCCTGGTGACTGGAAAGAGGAGCTGTCCCAGCTGTGCACACTTGCAGCCCAGCCGCCACAGCCAGTCCGTGCCCTGCACTGTGGTGAATAAAAGAGGTAAATACAATAAATCATTATTGTATCTTGAGAGGGGAGGAGGAGAGGGAGGTATTTGTGTTTTTTGGGTGGACTGGGCTGTACAGAAGTTTAAATTGTATGCAGCCGGACTGTGCTCACATATGGGGGTTTATTCTGGTTGATTTACTCAGATGCAAATTCGCATCCTTGCAAGTCAACCAAACCCTGCCTTGCGAATGGTGGTATGCCGGCCCACCATTCGCAAGGTGCGTACGATCGCACTGGCTACGAATGGATGTTTTACATAAACATCCATTCGCAACCCACATCATTTGATGGTTGTCGAAAGGTTGCTCGGAGCATTTTTACATTTTTGCATTTTACATTAGATAAATTTTTAAAAAGAACAAATGCCAGCCAAAATGTAGTTCTCTAGTAGCTCTGACAATAGAATACACATAACAAAAATAGAAAACATATTTTTCCATCTATGCACATTAGCGGGTGCAACTAATTAAATAAACCAGCAATGCCCCCACATACATAGTATATGGTACTTATATGTCAGTTGGGCGCCCACTAAGCTATTTGCTTAGTTTTGTGCGTCCCCTCTTTTCCATGTCGACATTTTAACCATGTCGACCTTTAAACCCTGTCAACCTTTTGACTGTTGACCTTTGCATCATGTCGACATTTAAAACCTGTCGACCTTTTGACTGTCGAAAATTAGTAGTCGACCATATGACCATATGTCTATCATAAGTCAGTCTATGATCAGTCCGGATACCCTACTGATTGGGCATGGCTGCAGAGATTAGCAGCCACTGGGGAAATGTAACGGTGCTTACACACGGGGGCGATTATAGCAAATATCGATTGGAGTGTGCAACAGCGATAAATCGCCGGGTGCGCACTCCCGTTTTCAGCCCCTGCATGGTCGCTGGTCAGAGGAGCATACTCCTCCGACCAGTGACTTCCCCTGCCTCTTCTCCCAGCAGTGTGACATTTTCATCTGCGACCATCTCTGGTCGCAGATGAAAACGGGACACTGAGCAATATGATTGCTGAGCAATATATTGCCAGCGATTATATTGCCTCGTGTGTACGTATCTTAAAAGAGAAGCCTTTACCTTGCCCAGTGGCTGCAGAGAGAAGCATCCACAAATCGCAATGGTCGCAATATCCCAACATGGGTGCATCCATATATCGGCCATCTAAGTTTAAAACGAAGAAGAAAAAATTTTTTTTTTTAAATGAAGTCATGTTAAATGTTTTAAATAAATACTGTTATCCTAATTCAATCATAAAATAACAACATGACAATTTCTAAGCAGTTTTTGGAAAAAAAAATATTAGCCAGTTAAGTGGTTAACAGCCTAACTCCTGCACTTGTGAATTTCACGTAACACCTGTTGATATACAGTAGGGACTTGCGGTCACGTATTCCATCAAAAAAAACACCTGACACGTAGTATCCTGTTCCAGTCTTCATAAAAGAACACGTGGTGTATCTTATTGCCTGGGGCTAATGAGAGCCCACAGATTGCTGCGATGCATGCCTGAATAAACAACACAACAACTGCATGTATGTGTGTGTGTGTGTGTGTGTGTGTGAATAAATAGAGGTTTATCTGGGTACTTCTAATGATCATGGAATTTATGTTTTCTCTATTTGTGGAAGCTGTAGTTTTGGGGAAAACATTTCATCCAAAAGTGCCTCATAATAGCGGTGCACAGGGAAATAAAATGGCAGATTACATCATACCTCCCAACTTTATGAACAGGAGAATAGGGACACTCGCGCCCGAAAAGGGGACGTGACATATGTAAATGAGGGAGCGGCTTATGCTAATTAGACCGCGCCCCATTTTCGGTCGCGAATAGAGGCTGTGCGCATGTCAGATTGGGGGGGGACTCCCAACTGCCCCCCGCAGCGGGACACTGCCGTCCGCAGGAGGGACGCGGGAACGACAGTCATTAACCCGACGTCGGAATCCCGACTGTTAAAACACCGACGGCCGGCGGCTATTTTCCCTCGTGGGGGTCCACGACCCCCATAGAGGGAGAATAGAATAGGTGGCGAGCGTAGCGTAGCTCGCCACCGTGCCCGCAGCGTGGCGAGCGCAGCGAGCCCGCAAGGGGCTTTGTTGCGCTGGCCACGCTGTCTGAGGCCAGGCAGTCGAGGTCCCAACGTCAGGATAATGACTATCGTGGTCCCGACTGTCGGTGACTCATACCACACCCGTTCCCGTGTTTAGCGGGACAGTTGGGAGGTATGTTACATTACATGGCAGGGGGTGACATGGCTGGGCAGCTCTCAGCATGCAAGAGCATTCCTCCCAACTGTCCAGGTTTTCATCCTTTTCTAGGGACGGTCCCTCCTCCTGCCTAGGGGTGGCAGTGTCCAGGAAGGGGGGGGGGGGAGTTGGAGGTCCCTCTGTGGTGAATAGTCGCTGTGTGCATGCACAGCATCTATTCCAGGAAACAGAGCAATTCCCAAGCAGAGGCCATGAAGCAGCCCAAGCAGAGGCCATGCCCCCAAATTCTGGGCGTGCTGGGTCTCGAGTTGCTTATTTCACAAGTTGGGAGGTATGCGCGAGAGACTACCAGGGCCGCCATCAAGGGGACAGGAGTCTTGGTCCCTAATGGATATGGGGCCCAGGTGTAGATTGACCAAACCGCAGGTGTTTGACATCCACTCCGATGCGCGGTTTTGTACGCATAAAGTCAGAGTCGGACGTGCTGCGCATAAGCTAAATCGTATGTGCAGCCAACAGCGGAACATTGTGGCTGCTTTTTAGCACCTTTCTCACAGAAAAAACGGGGGCCCGTCCTCGGCTCCCGGCAGCATCAGCGTGCACCCCCGCCGGGTCTCCAGCTCCATCCCCAGAGCATTAAATACAACCCTAAGTGTTACAAATTACTAAAATAATATAAAGAAAATACTTATGACACAGAATATGTGTCATAGGTATATTCTTTGTATTATTTTAAACAAATTAACAGGGGAAGTACTGACTTGCAGGTCCCTGCAAAGAACCAATAATACTGTAAAAATGTGACCAGAATGAGGCGGGGAGGGAGAGAAAGGGAGAGGTGAAAACACATTAATCCGTAGCCAGCACTCTCACTTGTCTATTAGTAAGATGTGTTAGCGTTACTGCCTCACAGCACTGAGGTCATGGGTTCAATACCCACCATGGCCCTAACTGTGCGGAGTTTGTATATTCTCCCCGTACTTGCGTGGGTTTCCTCCGGGTACTCCGGTTTCCTCCCACAATCCAAAAATTTACTGGTAGGTTAATTGGCTCCCAAAAAAATGATCCCAAAAAATTAACCCTAGAATGTCTGTGTGTGCATGTATATGTGGTAGGGAATATAGATTGTAAGCTCCACTGGTGCAGGGACTGATGTGAATGGTCAAATATTCTCTGTAAAGCGCTGCGGAATCTCTGTGCGTTATATAAGAAACTGCTAATAAATAAATAAATAAATAAATAAATAAAATGTGTTAGTGAGGAGCGAGTGTGTGTAAAGGAATTGTACACTTGTGTCCCAGCTCGCGGGCTTCTGCTGCCCTCCCTCGTTCAGTGTGGTTGTCACAGCTATGGGCTCGGTGCTAGTGATATGTATAGACAGTCCACCATGTATAGGGGAGATGACAGCGGCCAGTATGCTAGCACTGTGCAGTGTGCACGCCCACTCCCAGTGGGCGCTGTGGCCATGCCACGGACTGTGATATAAGCACAGTGTTACTGTTAGCCGGCTTCCCCAGCGGCCGCGGTGCTTCACACTGAGGTGTATATGACGTAACAATGGCAGATGTATTACGTTGCATATTATTGTACGGAATGTCTGTAATACGTGCTCTGTGTCATGGCTCCATTCATAAGGGTGACAGTGAGTCAGTGACAGATATAAAACATACATGCTCTGCAGGATATAGATAGATATAGTATACTATACACGCTTCCCAGGCCGTGGAAGTGAAATATAATGATGTTGTGTATGCTCCAGCGGTTAGTTTATGTTATACCGACGTACATATAAAGAGACCGGGCGGCTGCAGAGCACATACCTATCAATTATAGCTAATGTGCACAAAAAGTGTAAGTATAGGCACGGACGGGGTTCGAACCCGTGATCTTCGGTTTACGAGACCGACGCCTTACCACTTGGCCACCGCGCCTGCGTCTGGATGTCTTTTCTACACTGCGTGTCATTGTCTCTCCCGTCCAGAGCTTTCGGTGTGGCTCAGTATAGGCGGCTGCTGCTGCTGTGCTCTGTGTGCGCTGCTGACAGACTCTACCTACATTGTGGACCGGTGTGTATATTCTGCAGGAAGCCGGCGATCTCATAACAAACTTGTGTGACTTGCAAGTGATATGCAGTCAGGGCTCTATCACTGCAAGTCCTATCGTTTAACCTGCCCACGTTATATTACAGATACTTAGGAAAATTACACAAAATAAGAACATACTGACTTATTCTACCATGTGAAATTCTGTCCTGCTACTGAGGGGCTCATGTACAGTAGGACACAAACACGATCCTGGTCCGGTTTTCACCCATACCCCGATGTGGGCCCTTCTACTTACTGATCGCTTTTTTTCATTATTTTTCTTATATTACATTTGGGGTGGCCATCGTTGCAATTGCCATCGATGGTTGCCATCGATGGCAATTCTGCAACTGGCCATCGATAGTGCTAAACTATGCAATGACTGATCATCGATATTTTTACATATCAATGGTCAGCCATTGTGTTTGATTGATTGGCCTGCGGACCAATCAAAACACAGGGTGGGGCTTCAAGGGTGTCGGGGGCAGAGCTATGCTATGCTATGAAAAAAAAACCATCCATCGATGGAGGGAAACCATCTGGTTCTCCCCCATCGATGGCAACAGTATTCAACATCGGCCATGAACCATCGATGATTTTGAATTGCATATTTGCCCAAAGAAAATTTTGGTACTTCCTCATCTTTGCGGCCACCGCAGTTACATTAGCAGCTATGTGATCTTGGTGGCTTGCTTCGTTCACAACAACTTTACCAAAGGTAATAGATGGTAACGTGGACACATGAGGGTGGCGTGGACCCCGAAAATAACCCTTGCGGCTCGATGTATGCTACGAAAGTTCTGCAGCATAAGCGGTGGCCGCAAAGATGAGGAAATACCCAAAATTCTTTACACACCCATAACCATGCAGCAAGCGTTAATTGCCACTTGTACTAAAGAAGATGGGGCAGGGGTAGGATTCGGAAACAGATCTCTGAAAATTGCAGTTTCTGGAGATCTGCACATGCAGATCAGAGTTTAATTAGCAACGGGGGGCAGCAATGTACCATAGGCGGCAGCGCAGCAATGTTTGATAGGCGGCAGCGATGACACAACCAGGGTGGAAATGCTGCATTTTTTGAGAACAGTATGGACAATGCTGGCGTGTCCAGACCGCTCAGAGGGCTGCAGTGGCTGTGCATACCTCCCAACTTTGCCAGAGTAGGATGCGGGACACCGTCGATGCGCGCCGCAGGCGCGTTGAATTTTTCTGGGGCGTGGCCTAATTTTGGGGGCGTGGCCTATACTCGGAGCTCCCCCGCGAGGCCACGCCCCCATTTTGCCTCTATGGGGGCATGACCCAGAGGCTCTGTGAGCCTCTAGCCATGCCCCCAGCCCCCTGGATGCGGGAATAGACGCTGTGCGCATGTGCACAGCGTTTATTCCCCTCTGTTTAGCAGCCGACAGGGGGGACTCCCAACAGCCCCCCCTCACCGCTAAAATCGGGGCTGTTGGGAGGTATGGGCTGTGTGATGTCACACGAAATTCACTGCCACTCAGGGCATGGTAGGCCTGTGCCTGGCTTCACAGCTTTGTACAGCAAAGTGCTCACTCTTTAGCAATGTTTTGTGGTACATTGCAGGGAAAGACACGCAAGCAGGGCCATTGCTGGGCGGCCCCCTGCAGGCTTCTGCCAGGAGTTGCAGTTTTGCTAAATTTGCTAAATCAGGCCCAAGGATTGGAGGTTGCGATTAGCATCCCGTGGTTGAAATCCTGACAGTCATAACGCCGGCAGGGTACGTCTGAATTTTTGAACATCAGGATGCTACTGCCAGCATTCTGAGCATCTGGATTTCAAATGCTCTGTTAATACAATCTCTGTTACCACAAATGTGTCCCATACTGACCACAGAAAGACGTGCATGACCATGTTTGGATCAGCGGCCACTTCCGACTAATGATGGACACCCGAAATCGATCGATAGTTAGAAAACAATGGTTTTCTTAAGTATAGTACAATGTAATCAGCATTCTGTTATACAGTGCTTACTGCTGCTTGTATAGTGGGATCCTAATAGTGCTGACAGTAAAGGTGCCCACACACTAGAAAGATCTGTGATCTTAAGATGTGCGCATTAATTAGCCTTGAAATCTTTTGTCCATCCTGGACAAAAGATTTCAGGCAAACCAAAGTTTTTTCTTAAGATCCCATGTGCATTCCTATGGATCTTTTACTAAATCTTCTGATCTTACATGCAGCATGTAAAGGCCCCCATACATTAGGCCGCCTTGTCCTTAGGACAAGTGGGACCCAATTCTCCTGTGAGCCGCCCAGCAGCTCCCCGGGAGGCTCACATACAATTTGGCACTTGATGTGCCATTTTTTACATGTGATAAATCGCTTGCTATTTATTACATGTAATGGGGAGCTGCAGCGGGTGGTGAGGAGCAGGCGGTCATCATCATCATCTGCAGGACTCTGGGGCGTTCAGCGGGCGTCGAGTCCTGACCTGGCCGGGCAGTGAACGCAGATATCATCAGCGGGACGGGCAGTGCAGTGGCGGGCATTAGATTTTTAAAATAACGTGTCAAATGACTGACCGTTCTCTGATTGGCTAAGAGCTCTCATCCCCTAACCGCCTGCTTCTGCTATAAATCCCCCAAACCTGGGAGCACCTCATCTCACATTTTTGTAATGGATGGCCACCCTGCCCCTAATTATTAGATGCTATCATTCTTTTTTAGTTGTTGAATAAGTATATTTAAGGTACTGTTTTATAAATGCAGAATTAGTTATACCATAAAATGTATGCCACGTCGTGACGAGTTCATTTTAACATGACACACACTTTCCAGGAAATAGACACTGCAATGAAAATTCAATTGTGAATATTATGAGAGGCCAGCTCTAAATACAGTCTGTGCAAATGCCAATTGTCTTCAATGTGGAGTTTCTCGGGGGGTAGATTTTAAAATGCCTTCATATAAATAGTATATGTGACTGCACAGCTGGATCTAGTGGGGACAATATAGCAGCAGGACACCCCAGCATCTCCTCACCTTGATCCCTGTAACCCAGTGGTCAGGGAACTCAGAAATAATTAACTCCACCTGCGGACCTTATAATATGTGTCTGTGAGTAATTAGTTCACCTGTGCACCTGCTGGGTTACCAGCAAAACATGCACTGTGTGGGGTAATGAGGAACGAGTTCCCTGAACACTGCTGTAACCCATCTTCTCTAAATCCAATTCATGGCCTGTGCAGTTACCAAGCTGCGCCCTGAGCAAAAAGCCCTTGAACAGGGACACCTGGACTGATACTAGCACCACTGTTGTCAGACAGGGAGTAAAATAAGCCACTACTAACCAATGATGATTAGCAGATGACAGAAGCAGAGTGGTCTAGTGGCCAGATCTGGAACTTAAGGTGCCCATACACTTGTCCGATTTCGACAGATCCAGACGGATCCGGCCAAGAAATCAACCCAACTAGGATGTGTTTGACACCTATTCCGACCCAAGGCGTGGTCCCGTGTGCATCGGGTCGGACCCTACAGATTGCACCTGCTGCAGGTTCAATCTGTCAGATCGGACCCATCAGTGGCCCATTGCGCGTGCTTTTTAGTACCCACGATGTGTTGGTCCGATCTGTAGGTGTGTGACAGTGGTGAAGCACCGTTGTCACACACCTATGTTCAGCAGTGGGGTCCGGGCAGTGGGAATTTGAAAACACTGGGCGGACGCTGATTGGTACACATACCACTCACTTCCAATCCACTACTAAGTAATGTGGAGATTTGAGAGCAGAGGGTACAGTGTAGGAAAGTGGGTCAGTGCAATCAGTATATCTCCCAGTACTGTCAGTGTGTCTGTCCCTCAGTCCTGCTTGTGTTTCTGTCTTATCTGTCCTGTCCTGTCCTGTCACCATGGGCCTTATTCTAGTTCACTCTTTCTGACAAAATTCTTCTTAGATGGACAAAACCATGTGCACTGCAGGTGGGGCAGATGTTACTTGTGCAGAGAGAATTAGATTTGGGTGAGTAATTTTGTTTCTGTGCAGGGAAAATACTGACTGCTTTATTTTTACACCGCAATATAGATCTCACTTTAAAGTAAAACCCCACCCAAATCTAATTCTCTCTGCACAAGTAACACCTGCCCCACCTGCAGTGCACATGGTTTTGCCCATCTAAGAAGGATTTTGTCAGAAAGAATGAACCAAAATAAGGCCCTAGATTTGGGTGGGGTTTTACTACAAAGTGAGATCTATATTGCAGTGTAAAAATAAAGCAGCCAGTATTTACCCTGCACAAAAACAAAGTAACTCACCCAAATCTAATTCTCTCTGCACATTTTCCATCTACCCCCCTGCAGTGCACATGGTTTTGTCCATCTAAGAAAGATTTTGTCAGAAAGAGTGAACTAGAATAAGTCCCTATGTGACATATGAAGGGTGCTGAGAGGGTACGCTTTACTCGTGTCAAAGGGCAAATTATGGAGACCCCCAGACACTCTTCACATAGTATATGACTTGTTTGCATGTGGCCCAGGCCATTGTGAGGGGGAGAGAGGAATCACTTCTGTATGGGGTTTGGTCAGATTAGGGGTGCCTTAGACAGGGCCGGCGCTACCTGCTCAGCACAACCTGCAAAGCAGGTAGGCGCCGGTCCCTGAAGGTGCTACCTCTCCTCCTCCCATACTGTAGCTGCCAGCTGCCGCTGCCTGCGCCTGTCAAAGTATTTGACAGGCAGCGGTGCTGGCAGCAGGGCAGCACCAGGCGCTGGGCATGAAGGACATTTATTTGGGCAGCAGCCACGGCACTCCTAGATGCCCGTTGCCCGCCGTTCAACTCACACCGTCCCGCGGCTGAATGACGCTGCCCGACGTCATTACACTGTGACTGTCCCGGCGCGTACGTGGCATGTAGGGAGAAGAGCCAGCCACAGTCATGCTGTCAGGCAGCCAGGTTTTAGTTACAGAAGGTTGACTCAACGCAGTGGCGTAACTATAGAAGGTGCAGGGGATGCAGCTGCTATGGGGCTTGGGGGGGCCCCAAAAGCAATCCCCTGCACACTTTTTAGTTTTTGCCAGTTTTTTGCTCGGGTAACGGTGGCACGCCCCGCTCCCCTCCCCCTTACCAACACGGATGACAAGACGGCGGCACATAGGAGATCTTCCGCTGCGGGAGCCAGCGCTGGGGCAGTTGAGATCAGCTGCTGAGAGAGCCAGGGATGAGGGACCAGCCGCTGGGGGAGCCGACGCAGAGGAGACCCCTGGCTGCTGGGAGAGACAGGGCTGCTGCAGGACCAGTGCTGGGTGCAGAGGAGACCAGCAGCTGGTAGACGCGGGGATCAGGGACCAGCACTGCCAGAGCTGAGGCAGCAGAGGCCAGCTATATGCGGGAGCCGGCGCCAGGGCAGAGACTGACTATGCAGGTGAGAAGGATAGGGATGACATGCTGGAGATCAGCCACATGCTGAGTGGTGGTGGTGGTGGTGGTGGGGGGGGGGGGGACTAACTAAGTCAACCCTTTTCTAATGCTCTCTCTCCTCCTTGCCTTGCCTCACTTCCCCATTTGCCCTCCTCCCCTCACCCCCTCTGCCCCCACAACCCCTTTCTCTCTATCCACCTGCCTCTCACTCCCTCCCTCTCTTATCTCTCTATCCTCTCTTGCCGCATCCCTCTTTTGCTCTCATACCATCCCCACTGCTGCGGAAGCCAGCGCTAGGGCACAGAAAACCCTACTGCTAGTACTGGGTGGTGGGGGGGTGAGAATACCAAAGTGAACCCCTTGCCTTGCCTTCCCTGTCTCGCCCCACACCCCTCTTTTTCACTCTCACCTCTTTCCCCACGCTTCCCCTCTTTCTTTTCTCCCCTCTTGCTTTTCTCGCTCTCTCTGACAGTATCTCCCTCTCTTTGACAGTCTCTTCCTCTCCCTGACAACCTCTCCCTGATACCTCTACTTCCTCTCTCTACCTGACATACTATCTCTCTCATTCCAGGACACCCCTCTCTCCCCCTTTCTGTCCCTGACACACTCTCTTTCTCCCCATTTCCCTCCTCCTTTCTCTCACTCTCTTGCTTCCCTCTTTCTCTCTCCTCCTTGATATTCTCTCTCCTGCTCGCACCCTTCCTTTTCTCCTTCATCCTCTGGGGACACTGAAGTACTACGCTGGGATAGTGTGGTGTTATGGAGGAGTTGGCACTTTAAGAACTTGAAGTGTGGTGTGGCTCCTCCCCCTCTATCCCCCCCTCAGACTCCAGTCTTAGTTTAGTGCCCGGAGGAGTAGGATCCCTGGGCAAGAGGCTCCCGCAGGGGTCTCTGGTTGTCCGTTTTTTGTTTTGTATAGAAGTGTGCAGGCAGCCTGAGTGTTAGACTGGCTGCCTGCAGTGTGTATAAAGCTCTCTGGGAGGTCAGAGCGGCACTGCGTGCGGTGCACGCTGCTGACCTCAGCCGCCTGCACTCTAGGTGTGGGGAAGCAGCCACAGCCGCTCGCGGCTTGTGTTACTGCTCCGTTGGCTAGTCACCCGCCGGAGAGATCAGGACTGGGGCGCTGGGCGCCGGGTGACTGCTGGATCAGAGTCACGCGCTGGTCCAGCTGAGGGGCAGACTGTGTCTCAGCGCCGCTGTCCTCAGCGCGCGCTGGGACGGAGGAAGGAGGAGGCGTGTCATGGGCGTCTCCTCCAGGTTAAAAATCCTCAGTGCAGCAAACGCTGCCTTCCTAATAGCCCACGCTGCCTTCCTCTGTTTGTTGTGCCTCTTCAGAGCCCTTCTGCTTCAGGACAGCAAAGCGTTTTTCATCCCAGACTGGACAGACTGTGTCACTGCGCTGGGTGAGTGAAGGGGTTCTCCTTTTTAGGAGTCCCCGCTTGGAGTATTCTGGTGGGCTAATTCGGGGAAGGTAAGCTCCTCTCCCCCTATTGTATTTCCTTCTTTTACACTGCTGGGTTTACACTGCTATCTGTGTGTTAGAGTGTGCTGTGTGAAAGTGTTTGTATTGGATTGCATTATGGCAACAAAAGCTTCTGGCTCTAAGGCTTCTCAGAAGCTGTTCACCTGCACTCAGTGTAATCAGCAATTTACACAACATGTGAAAGGTGTGTCACTGTGTAAGGATTGCTATAAAGGAGGGGCTGTTCAACAGCAAGCTGCTCTCCTTAATGCTGAAGGGGTTACAAGTGTGTTAGCTACCTTAGCTTCTGAGCTGGCAGCGTCTCGTAGGGACAGGGAGATTTTACATTCTCATCTGTCTACTATGTCTTCTGCTGAGCCTTCATGGGCCAGAGAGTTGATTAGGTCAGTGGATTCGCTGGTACAATCCACCGTTATGCCTACACAGTCCAGCGCCCCCCCTCCACCTAAAAAAAGGGGTGCTCCTTTGGTTTTGAGGATTGATACCTCTGATGAGGAGGAAGTTAACCCTCTAGAGGAGGGGGAGTGTCAGGTGTTGGATGATACCTTTGCACCTGTGGATGAAGAGCAGGGTGTTCAGGATGAGGCTCAAGGTTTAGAGGCCTTGATTCAGGCTATTAAGGTGACTCTTAATGTTGCTGAGCAAGAACCTCCTGCTCCGGTTTCTATTTTTGGCCGTCCTGTTAAAGCTGCGGTAACTTTTCCTGAGTCCATAGAGTTGGAGAAGCCTCTGTTGGACATTTGGAAAGTGCCTGAGAAAAAGTTTCAGTTATCCAGGCGCTTTAAGGCGTCTTACCCTTTTGCCCCGGAAGCCAGGGCGAAATGGGAGAACCCGCCGTTAGCGGACGCTTCCGTTTCTAAGCTTTCAAAGAAGGCAGCGCTTCCCATTCCGGGAGCGGTGGCCCTGAAGGAGGCGCCAGATAGGCGTTTGGAGGCGGGGCTTAAGCACATCTTTTCTACGGCTGGGGTTTCTTTGCGTCCTATTTTTGTTATCTCCTGGGTCAGCAGGGCCATGGAGAAATGGGCAGAGGATTTGTCCAGGGGCTTGGAGGAGCAGAGGCCTCCTGAGGAGTTAGCTCAGTTGGCTGATCAAATGCGGGAATCCGCGGCATATATTGGAGAGGCGGCCAGGGATTCGGCTTCACTGGTGGCAAGGATCTCGGCTCTGTCTATTACAGCCAGACGGTCTTTGTGGCTTAAGTCTTGGCAGGCGGAGGCGGATATAAAAAGAGCAGTGGAAGCCCTTCCCTTTACGGGGGATGTTCTTTTTGGCCCAGAGCTGGATAGATTAATTGCTCAGGCGACAGGGGGTAAATCTACCTTCCTCCCTTCCTCAGCGCCTCCTCCGAAAAAACCTTACCAGGGTCCGGCTTTTCGCTCCTTTCGAGGGGCCCCGAAATTTAGAGGTAAGTCCAGAGGTTCCTTTACCTCGGGCCGTGGTAGAGGTAGAGGCTTTGGCGCCGCCACCTCCGCCGCGAACCCTGGCTCCCGGCGTGCAGACGCCAAGCAGCCAGAAAAGCCCGCGGCATGACGCCCTCCCCTCCTACCTGGGGGATCCCAGAGTAGGAGCGCGGCTTCTGGATTTCCGGCAGGTCTGGGAAGAATCCTGCAAGGACAAGTGGGTTCTCTCAGTCGTGTCTCGGGGATACAAACTAGAGTTTGCCGGTTCTCCTCCTCAACAGTTTTTTACGATGGGTCTTCCGCATGCGGAAAAAGACTCCCAGTTACTACTCCAAGCAGTTCAGCGGTTGTTATCAGCCGGCGTGGTAATGCATGTCCCAACCGATCAACGCAAAGAGGGGTTTTATTCTCCTCTTTTCCTGGTTCCAAAACCAGACTTTAAATTTAAAGAAGCTGAACGAGTACATTATGTACCACAGATTCAAAATGGAGTCGCTTCGCTCGGTGGTGGCAGGTCTGGAACCGGGGGAATATTTGGCATCCTTGGACGTCAAGGATGCCTATCTACATATTCCCATTTACGACTTACACCAGAGGTTCCTTCGGTTCGCAATCAAGGACCAACATTTTCAATTTCGGGCTCTGCCCTTTGGCCTGTCATCGGCGCCTCGCCTTTTTACCAAGGTAATGGCAGTCATGGTTGCCTTTCTCCACACACTAGGAGTCAAGATTGTTCCGTATCTGGACGATTTGTTGATAAAAGCCGGATCCAGGAGTCAGCTGGAACAGGCTCTTCACGTGACTTGTCAGACCTTGATTCGGCATGGCTGGATTCTAAACTATGGCAAATCCCAGATGGTACCTTCCCAAAGGATTTTGTTTCTTGGACTGATTCTGGACACAGAAGTACAGCGGGTCTTCCTTCCCTTGGAGAAAATTGCCTCGATTCAGGACTTGGTGAAGCAGGTGCTTCGTCCTCGGAGGGTGTCGGTGCACCTTTGCATTCGGTTGCTTGGCAAGATGGTCGCCTCCTTCGAGGCTCTGTCTTTCGGCCGTTTCCACTCCAGGACTTTTCAACTCGATCTGTTGAGACAGTGGTCGGGTTCGCATGTCCACATGCACAGGACGGTAATTCTTTCACCCTGCAGTCGGCTGTCCCTTCACTGGTGGCTTCACACGGCCAATCTGTTGGAGGGGCGTCGGTTCGGAGTCTGGGAGTGGACTATCATCACGACGGATGCCAGCCTGAGGGGCTGGGGGGCGGTTGTGATGGGACGTCACTTTCAGGGCCGTTGGTCTCCGCAGGAATCAAGGCTGCCGATAAATATTCTGGAGATTCGGGCTATCCGTCTGGCTCTTCTCAAGGCGGACCTGTTCATCAGAGGGAAGCCGATCCGAATTCAGTCGGACAATGCCACGGCTGTGGCATATATCAACAGACAGGGTGGAACGCGTCAGTCGGGCAGCTATGCAGGAGGTACGCCCGATCCTTCAATGGGCGGAGAGGAATTCTCTGGCCTTCTCGGCGGTGTTCATTCCAGGGGTGGACAATTGGGAAGCGGACTACTTAAGTCGCCAGGATGTGCACCCAGGGGAGTGGGCTCTGCATCCGGAGGTGTTTGGCCAGATTGTCAATCGTTGGGGGTTACCTCAGATAGACATGATGGCATCCAAACGGAATTGCAAGGTGGCTCGGTATTGTTCCAGGTCACGAGACCCGGAGGCAGTGGCGACGGATGCTCTGACCGCAGAGTGGAATTACCATCTAATCTATGTGTTCCCTCCGTTACCCTTGATTCAGTTAGTACTCAAACGGATCAAGCGCGAGAAGGCAACGGTGATTTTCATTGCTCCAAACTGGCCTCGTCGGCCTTGGTTTGCCGATCTTCAGGGGCTCCTGATAGATCAACCCTGGCTACTGCCTCAAAGAGAGGATCTATTGAAACAGGGACCATTCGTCTACCAAGAATTAAGGCAGCTGCGTTTGACGGCGTGGCTGTTGAGGCCGAGCTGCTGAGTAGGCGTGGGGTACCTAAAGAGGTCATTCCCACAATGATGAGAGCCAGGAAGGAGGTTACTTCCCGGCATTATTACAGGATTTGGAAGGCTTATGTGTCGTGGTGTGAACGACACAAGTGCCCTACAGCTGTTTTTTCTTTGTCCCGATTGTTGAGGTTTCTGCAATCAGGGTTTGAGGCGGGCCTTCGTTTAGGCTCCCTTAAGGTCCAGGTGTCCGCCTTGTCGGTTTTCTTTCATAGGCGATTAGCCTTGATGCCGGAAATACAAACATTCTTGAATGGGGTTCTAAGGCTGCAGCCTCCGGTAAGACCTCCGGAAGAACCTTGGGATCTTCCTTTGGTGCTGGACTATCTCAAGTCGGAGGTGTTTGAGCCTTTAGAATCTATTGATTTACGTTTACTTACCTGGAAGACGGTGATCTTACTGGCTTTGGCATCGGCTAGACGAGTGTCTGACCTCAGTGCTCTCTCATGTCGTTCTCCGTATTTGGTGTTCCACTCAGATAGGGCGGAACTCCGGACTAGATTGGATTACTTGCCAAAGGTGGTGACGGCTTATCATCTTAATCAGCCAATCGTGGTTCCGGCCTTGACAGGAGAGTTCGCTTCACTGGATGTGGTCAGAACTTTGCGGGTTTATGTGGACAGAACCAAGGATCTCAGGAAGTCGGATTCTCTGTTTGTCCTATACTGTTCCGCAAAACGTGGTTGGCCGGCTACCAAGCAAACTTTGGCCAGGTGGATTTGTCTAACCATTAAACAAGCTTATGTTCAGGCCTCCCGGCCTCCGCCTACTAGAGTTTCGGCTCATTCCACCCGTTCGGTGGGACCTTCTTGGGCGGCGGCCAGGGGGGTGTCTCTTTCTCAGGTATGTAGGGCAGCCACTTGGTCTGGGCCCAATACCTTTATTAAGTTTTATAGGTTTGACACCTTCGCGGCATCCTCTACTAGGTTTGGCCGCGCGGTGCTTCAGGATGCCCAGCGCCTTCCCGCCCGTGGGGATGGCTTTGGGACGTCCCCAGCGTAGTACTTCAGTGTCCCCAGAGGATGAAGGAGAAAATAGGAATTTGGTACTCACCGATAATTCCCTTTCTCCGAATCCGAAGGGGACACTGAGCGCCCTCCCGGCACTGGTCTTCTGGTAAGGGAGGGGTTTTTACAGGTCGCATGTGGCCAGGTTGTGTTGCATGCGATGGTCTGTATGTAAGTTCTTTTGACTTATTTTTTGTTTCGGTGTCTTGTTTTCATTCTCTCTCTCTCTGTCAGAGGTTTCCTGGTCTCTTTTCTCCTCTCGGGCACAGTAACTAAGACTGGAGTCTGAGGGGGGGATAGAGGGGGAGGAGCCACACCACACTTCAAGTTCTTAAAGTGCCAACTCCTCCATAACACCACACTATCCCAGCGTAGTACTTCAGTGTCCCCTTCGGATTCGGAGAAAGGGAATTATCGGTGAGTACCAAATTCCTATTTTCTCACTTGCTCTTTCCCTTTTTTCTCTGACATCTCCCTTTAATTCCCTCCTTTCCCATAAAGGCCTCTCTCCAGAGCCGAATTTCCCATTAGGCACGTGAGGCACCAGCCTAGGGGCGGCACATGTTTGGGGGCGGCACGTGGATGCCTGTGATAGTACTTTCAGCCCAAAATGTACCAATAACTGCAAAATATCCACTGTACTGTACTATATTCCATCTTAAATAGAGTATAAATGGATAGGACATGCAGATACTGCCCCTATAAACTGTCCTACTTAGTAAACATTATTGTTGTGCCTAGGGGCGCCCTCCTCCCTAAATCCGCCCCTGCCTCTCTCTTTCCCTGAGCATCCCTCTCTCCCTACTCCTCTCTGTTTTCCATTTTGGGGCAGGATGTACCAAGCACTGGTGGTACATCCTGCCACCCATAGCCACAATGCTCATTGCATATGTACTCACATATGAAATTAGCAACGCAGGGGCGTAACTAGGAATTTCGGATCTGTGACCTGGGAGCCCCTTTGCAACCTCAGGTCATGCTGGGAGGCAATCCTGTCAGATACCTTACACAGCAGTAATGCGTAGAGAAGCCCATAGGCTTTTATAGTGTTAACCCCCCACCCCCCCTCACACACACATACACACACACACATCGCAGGAGCCCTGCCGTAGGGGGCTTTAGTGCATTCTAAATTGCAGTGTTTTTACCACATTTCTCATTTAGTCCAACCTGGCCTTTGCCTTTCACTCCCCTCACTGCCCCCCCCCCCCCACACACACACACACACACACACACCAATGGTCATTGTAGTGATAATGGGGGGGCCCCTTTAACATTTTTGCTATGGGGCACATAAAGTCCTAGTTACGCCCCTGACTCAACGCTGGACGCAGTGTGGGAGCCGGGACAGAAGGCCACACTGACAGACACCTAAAGTACATTAGGTGAGAGGCACTGTACTGTATATATATACAGGATTAATTAGAATTGATTGAGATAGAGAAGTGTCTATGTTTATTCTGTGAGTGCCACTGCCACCTCTGTTATATATATGTCCCCTATGCACAAACATAGTTCTTCAGGCAGTGCTTGCTTAAAAAGTGTTTTGTATATTTTTTAAAGTGAATCTAAAACTGTATGCATGGACCAGTATAAACATGTAGATAAGATTATAACACATCCAGCATTTGGAGACATGGCTATGCTGGATGTGTTATAATGGTATCTACATGATACATGCATGCAGTTTTGGATTCACTTTAAAAAATATACAAAACACTTTTTAAGAAAGCACTGTCTTAAGACATATGTTTGTGCATACGGGGACTTTTTTGTAAATGGACACAGAGCACGCAGTCATGTAAGAATATCAAGTGAGTGCCGGTTTTCTGGAGGTATAATATATATAACACATATGTATGTTTAGGAAGACCCCCATACCCACAAATATAAGACCCACAAATATAAGTCTTATAAGACTTATATTTGCGAAGGTAGGAGAAATCATTCGATGGTCGGGAACCATCAAATGATTTCTCCTGCTGCGGGCACATGTGAGGGGATGTGTCTTTGTGACACATCCCCTCGCGTGGTTGTTAGGGGATATGGCGGAGGTGATTTGGCAGGGTTGCGAGGCAGCAGGCACTCTCTAGAAGCGCTATTTTATAAGGTATGGGAGGGCGCAAATTTAGAGTTTGCAGGGAGGCGCCGAACACCCTAGCACCGGCCCTGGTCTTAGAAGTAGACAGATTGGAAGAACCACACAGCAGTAGTAAGCAATTAGATTAGGGGCAGTACGGATGGTCTAATAGTTAGCACAGCACTGAGGTCATGGGTTCCATTCCCACCATGGCCCTAACTGTGCGGAGTTTGTATATTCTCCCTGTACTTGTGTGGGTTTCCTCTGGGTACTCCGGTTTACATCCACAATCCAAAAATATACTGTAGGTTAATTGGCTCTGAATACATTAACCCTAGAATGTCTGTGTGTGCATGTACATGTGGTAGGGAATATAGGCTGTAAGCTCCACTGGGGCAGGGACTGATGTGAATGCTCAAATATTCTTTGCAAAGCGCTGTGGAATATGTGTGCGCTATATAAGAAACTGTTTATAAATAAATTAGATAAATCAATTAATATTATTCTGAATAATTTTTCATATCAATTAGGGAGGTTCTCCCAAGAATAAGATATAACATGGAGGGATACATATCCCTCGGGTATGGGTAAAAACTGGACTGGACAGCACCCCGGAAAACCAAACCGGACAGGCTCCATTCATCAATTTCTGTCATTCTGGAGCTTGTCGTGTCTGGGGGGGAGGTCCCGGACCAAACGGGGAGGCTGTACTCTCCCCTTCCCCTTGTCCCCGGTGAAAACCATCACAGGCATCACAAGGGACAAGACACCCTTTTTACTTAGTCCCATATCCCATGTCAAATAAACTTTTGCTGATGAGCTTTAACTATAATTATTAATGACTGCCTGCTAATTCCTAGGCTTCCATACAGTGGTAGCATGGGATCTTACTGCACAACTGAGTTGTATGACAGGCTGGAGGTTATGCAGCTGCTGAGTATATTATGTCATCCAGTTAGTAATTAGCTTATATTATCAGTTACAAGCTAGAGAGATGTTACATATACCCCTCTGTCTGCTTATAGCCAGACTTGATTTATTACTGTATTTGTTCCTAGAACAGTATATGCTCATGCTAGATAAATGAATGTTAATAATATTAATTAATTACTTTAATTTTCTTCTGCCATTACCAAGATGTGGAATGAGGGCAGAGATAATCACTGGATCACATAGCTCAATCCGCATCTGCCTAACACCTTTCTCCCAGTGTTAGAAGACACTTAGCTGTCGCTTCTATACTCTGACAGCTGATTTGTAATGAAGTGACAGCTGGCAGCAGCAAAGTCCTGCAATGCTTAAATGCTTATCTGCCTAGCCTTTCTCTCCTACTGCTCCTCACTATCCCCTCATATCCTCTTCCTTCCTTCACAGAAACCAGACCGTCCAGCAGCAACTGTCAGGGAGATTGTGGAGCTCAGGCACATTTATATTCCGTGTTTGCTCTGTCTTGGAATGGATTTTAGGTTCAAATATGCTATTTCCATGATACCTCTTCTTCTGTGTAACATACCGTGGTGCATCTATGATGCAACATCTAGAAGAGACTTCCACTGCATACCTCCCAACATTCCCTGGTAATGTATAATTGCCAGCACCTGTGGTGAGGTAGATAATTGATAAAGAAAGGTGTCACCACAGGTGATGGCAATCATACATTATCAGGGAAGTCCAGGAACAGAGCATTGTGTCCCTCCTGGAGAGGGTCATGTTGGGAGGTATGCACTGCTATCATTGGTCATTGTTCTGACGATGTCTTCGGAATGATGGCCCCATCAAAGGAGATAGTGAAAGTGTCAAATATTAGAAGATACTGCTGGAAGGGGTATGGGTCATTGGGTCAGCCCACTACAGTCGACATGCATTAGGTCTACCACAGAAGGTCAATATGGCTTACTTTTACACCTGGAATAGATAAACATGCTTAAGGTCGATATGGATATAAGGTTGACACAAGCATTAAGTCAGCATTGTCTAGGTCGACAGTTAAAAGGTCAACAAGGTTTTCCACTTTTTTTTTGTTCCGAATGTTGACACGGAATGTATGGGTGCACGGTGTCCACTCGCAGGGCTCGCTGTGCTCGTCGTGCTCCAGACACGGTGCCTTGATGCGCTTGGCCACTATTATAGTCTCACTCCACGCCCAAGTGGATGGTAGGGCATGAAAAACCACCTGTCGGCACATGTCGGCTCCAAACAAAAGTGAAAAACCTGTGTCAACCTTTTGATTGTTGAACTAGACACTGTCGACCTAATGCTTGTGTCGATCTTCCAACCTTAAGCATGTCGACCTATTTCAGCTGTTGACCTAAGCCAGGTCGACCTTTGTGTGTCGACCCAATGACCGTACACCGCTGGAAGGAGGGAATTGCCAACAGCCATACATATGCCTCCTCATTCGTTGAAAAGCCGCCGTACCTAACACATAACGATGCACTGTACAGATGGAGCCTTCTTCAAATAGCCTTCTCTGGATAGCCATGGCTCACCAAGGCATTAGCATAGGATTAAGGGCCGTAATCAATGCCGCCGGTTAGGGGTTTAAACAGTAGGGATCACCGAAAAGAAGCGATCCTCGCCGTTTAACCCCTGGGACGGCAGCTCACCCTATTGTACGTTCCGGGAGAATCTTTGCTGATTCCCCCAAACAGCGAAGCTCGCGGCTAATGCAGGGAGCCCATTGCATTTTGACACAAACTTTGCTGCAAAAACCTAGCAACGGCGTGTGCAGGGGGTCAGTTGAATACTGGCCAAGTGGCCATGCGAGCTGTCACAGCGAGCAGTCAGCACTATGTTTTACTGTGGAACAGGTTATTACATTAGATGTCGTTTTACATTAGATTTCACTGAAATTAAAGCGTTATTATTAGAGCCAGGATGACAACAAGTAAATATCCTGCTGTGCGTTGTGGTTGGAGTAGGGACTAGGAACACATCGCCAAATTCTGTCTGTGAAACATTCACATTTTCCTGGGAAAATGCCGAATGTAGTTGGGGACCAGAATTTAAAATTCATCTCTCCTTCCATGTATTTCTGTTAGTCCATCGGCCTTTCCAAAAATGTCTGTATGAATATTTCAGGGGGTCCAGAAGTCTGCTTTTTATGTATTCATAATATGATACTCCCCACCAGAGGCGTAACTAGAACTGTGTGGGCCCCAAACTATTGCTATGCCCCCCCCCCACCACCACCACCACCATTTTCAAGAAATAGAGAGAAAGTCAGGGGAAGAGACAGAGAGTGAGAGATGCCATCATGGAGAGAAAGGGGGAGAGACACAGTTAAAGATGGTTTTAGGGATAGGTGGTTTTAGTTAGAGAAAGAGTGAGTGAGTGGAAGGAAGGAAAGAGAGAGGAGGGTAGGAGAGAGAGGAGAAAGAGAGAGACTAGGACAGAGATAAAAAGAGAGGGGAGACGGAGGGGGAGTAAAAGAGAGAGTTGAGAGAGAGAGAAGGGAAAAGAGACAGCAGGGCAGAGAGAGACTGGGAAGGGGAGAGAGAGGGGGAAGGGGGGAGAGAGGGAGAAGGGGGGAGAAAGGGGGGAGAGAGAGGGGGAAAGGGGGAGAAAGCAGGGGATAAAAAAGTAGAGAGAAAAGGGGATGGGGAGAGAGCAATTAAGAGGAAAGGGACAGAGTGGGGAGAACAAGGAGAGAGAGTGAGATGTGCCATGTATCCTGTGTGCAGAGGCTCCTGAAGTCTGCGCCGGGTGTCCTGTGTGGAGGTAGTGAGGTGAGGAGGGGAAAGAGAGGGGTGAGGCAGTAAAAGGATTATGACAGGCATATTTCCCCCTCTTGCGTGTGCTGCCTGGACCTGTGACCTCCTCCTTGCACTGTATCCTCTTCCGGGTGCAGGGAGGAGGAGAGGCCACCCGGCAGCAGCAGCCCCGGGTAAGGGAGGGAGGGGGGAGCCGCCGGGACCCGCAGCACATCGCCGGCAAGATCACAAAGGACAGCTCTTAACGCAAGAGCTGTCCTTTGCCATAATTATCGCATATGTTACAGCAGATGTGATAATTCGGTGTGCGGTAGCCGGCGATGTGCAGCAGAGTCGGGGGGCGGATGTTACAGCATCCCGCCCTTAGTCTGCAGCGGCTCCTGTTATGTGTGTCGGATGTGTCCTGCTCCTGCTGCCACGCTGCGCACTCCCTGCACGCTGCTGTCAGTCACTGAATGGGGCGGGGCGGCGGCTAAAGGATGGTAGCGCAGCCATGATTGCGCTGAAACTTTATTAACTAAAAATGAAAAAATAATTAAAGAGTGTGCAGGGGATAGCCTGCTGGGACCTCGGGCCCCATAGCAATTGCATTCCCTGCACCCTCTGTAGTTACGCCACTGCTCCCCACCTATTACTGTACGATTTATAAATGTCTGTAAATCTGCCTATTGTTGTATATCAATATATTGTAAAGTTTTTGGTGTTGAATCAATTACGTGCAAAACGGGGGATATGTACTGTACAATGGGATGGGAACACCTGCAACGCTACATCTGGTCCCCATCTCACTCGGGGACTATCAGAGTTAAATGGATGGTAATAAAGCATTATTAATCCCTGCTATAAATTAAAAGTACAAAAGTGAATATATCTAAAGTGTACTGTGGCCATCAGAGCAGCCGAGAGGTATGCCAGGCCCCGGTAAAATTTTGGGGCTGTGGCCTAAGTCAAGGAATCACATACAATGGATAAGATGCAGTCTTGGTCTTTATTTTGTTGCAGACAAACAGCATACCAGGTACACAGCATAGGCAAGGATGGTTACTGCTTTGCAGCATACAGATGTTTCCCTACTGTGTGATCCCTACTGTAGCCTACACCCCCAGCCTATCACCTGGGTAGCTATTTTACCACCAGGAGCCCTGACCCACTGTGCTGGAAATACTTATATCAGGAAAGAACATGTGCTGCTAATCAGCCCAACCCTGATCACATCAGTTTTCCTGCTGCTCTCGGGCCTGATTCTTGTTCATTCGCAAAAGCAAGTTCTCTAATGGACAAAACCATGTGCACTGCAGGTGGGACTGATGTGAGAGTTAGATTTGTGTGTTATTTTGTTTCTGTGCAGGGTAAATACTGGCTGCTTTATTTTTACACTGCAATATAGATATCAGTTTGAAGTACAAATCCCACCCAAATGTAACTCTCTCTGCACATGTTACATCTGCCCCCCTGCAGTCCACATGGTTTTGTCCATTATACCCAGATGCAGAGGATGCAGAGCAGGGAGGTGCCGAGTAAGAGAGGCACTCTCTCTCCCTGCTCTCCATCCTCCAGTGGCAAACGCAGGATTTTCAGAAGGGGGTTTCCAGAGGGGCGGAGCAAAGCACAGATGGACACTTAGGTGCCCCAGTATACGCCGGGTCAGTTAAAGTATTATAGATAGACCAAATGTATATAAATAATAATAATAATAATAATAATAATAATAATAATAATAATAATACAATTTTCTGGTGGGAGGACAGTTTGCTTGACTGCAGATATCTCCAGTTCCGGAAAAAAAAATCTTAGATTTTAATGGAATTAAAAACTAGAGAATCCCACCTACCAAATGGTATTGGGGACGGCTCAGAGTTCAGGAGAATATAAAACTACATACCAGGTGTGTGGAGCTGGAGCAGTAACCAGCTGCTGGAAGGCCGATATCTCTGGTTGTGGGAACAGTAGAGACAAGTGTCCATCAAAGGAGGAGAGTCACAGCTTTTGGAATATACCCTCAGAAAAACTCTGAGTCATACAGAACCTGAAATATCCGACTGGGAAGTCAGATATCTCCGGTTCCCAAGGGCCGATTTTTAAAATTCTTGTACCCTCAGCTTTCAGCCCAGGGCCCTTAGACTCCTGGGGGGGGGGGGTTTCTGGGTACTCAGAAACCCCCCCCTGCGTGCGCTACTGTCCTCTGCTACCATCCTGTTGTTGTTCCCAGCTGATGCTGCACCTGTCACACTATCTTACAGGCAGCAGCACAGGCATCGTTAACCCCTTCCCGACATATGACGTATATATACGTCATATGTCGGTTGGGGGTGAATCAAGCCAGCTCACGGAGTGAGCTGGCTTGATAGAGAGCAGGTAATGGCTGTATATTACAGCCATGTCCCTGCTCTCACGGCCACGAGCGGCGAGTTCGCCGATCGCGGCCGTTTAACCCTTTAAGCACCGCGGGCAAAGCGCCCGCAGTGCTTAAATAGCTGATCGGAGGGGGGGCGCCCCCCTCCGGCGCCGATCGGGGCCCCCCGCAGCGCGATCGGAGGGTGCCGATCGGTTGCCATGGTAGCCAGGGGTCTAATGTAGACCCCTGTGCTGTCCGTGTATTCATACCTATTACATCCTGCCTCAGGCAGGATGTAATAGGAAGTGAAAAAAATCACTACGTTCAGCCATAGAGCTCTATGGCTGAACCTAGTACAGGCGATCGCGCCCCCTAGTGGTCAAGTACACTAGGGGGCCTTGTAGTAAAAGTAAAAAAAAAAAAAAAATAAAGTTTAAAAATAAAAAAAAAATAATTAAATATTAAAAGTTCAAATCACCCCCCTTTCCCCATTTCCCAAATAAAAATAAATAAATAATAAAAAAAATAAACATATTTGGTATCGCCGCGTTCCTAAAAGTCCGATCTATTAAAATATAACATTAGTTATCCCGCACGGTTAAAGGCGTAAACGGAAAATAATCCCCAACGCCAAAACTACGCTTTTTGGTCGCATCGCCTACCCAAAAAAAAATAGCTAAAAGAGATCAGAAAGTCGCCCATATCCCATAATGGTATTAATTAAAAAGTACACTTCAGCCCGCAAAAAATGAGCCCTCACCCAGGTCCGTAGGTGGAAAAATAAAAAAGTTATAAGCCGCAGAACATGGCGACGCGACGCAAATTCGAAAAACCGTAACATTTTCTATTTTTTTTTTTAGTGGTAAAATGTAACGAAAACTATATAAGTTTGGTATCACCGGAATCGTAACGACCCATAGAATAAAGATAACCCATCATTTTAAACGAACTATGAACTCCAAAAAAACCGTAACCAGCGCAAAATTGTGGAATTGCGTTTTTTTTTTTTTTTACCCCACATTGAATTATTTCCTGATTCCCCAGAATATTATACGGTATAGTAAATGGTACCATTAGAAAGTACAACTTGTCCCGCAAAAAAAAAGCCCTCATGTGTCTATATAGCCGGAAAATTAAAAAAGTTACGCTTATTTGAACACAAGGAGGAAAAAAAAAAAAAATTACCTTAAAAGGCAATGTCGGGAAGGGGTTAAGCACCTCCAGTCACCCTCGGAGCTACCTGCAGGAAGGGGGCGGGGCTACATGTGATAAGGGGCAGAGCTACCATGGCAAGGGGTGGAGCTACATGAGTCCTAACCACAGCTGGGAGAGAAGAGGGAGGAAGAATGAAAGAAGGAGAGGAGGAGATCTGTGCAGCCAGACTACAGGCAGGTGGAAGGATAGTGATTGATCGTGAGTGTGTACTGTATATGCATTATGGGCATGATTCAGTCCTGTTCACTAGGCTGCATATGTTCGCAGCCTAGCAAACAGGTAAGCGCTGCCCGCCGCACTACCAAACTCTCCCCCACCCCCCCGCCCGATGTGTACGTGAACATATCTCCCTCACATGCGGTCACCCGAATGAAAAATCATTGTCAACCATTTAATGATTTTTCCTCTCTGTCGACAATACCCCACTGGACCCCCCGCACCTAACAAAAATAATGAGCTGGGATAAGCAGGGGGAGGGGGGTTGTTTAGCAGCCGAGGAGACAGATGCTAGAAGTCCCCTGCACCTCTAGCATCTGTCATGGGCAATGAGCATGTAACCCCTCTCCTGACAATGAGCATGTAACCCCCCTGACAATGAAAGGAGTAACTTCCCCTTCTGACAACGAACATATAAACCCATTGACAATGAGCAAGTAATCCACCCTGGGTAACAAGCATGTAATTCTCCCCCTGGACAACGAGCATGCTGACTATTGCAATATTGAGGCAGTAAGTAGTCTTTTATTATGGAGGTCTTTATACTACCGTAATATCTGTGCTGTTAACAGATTAAAATAATTTAATCATTTTCAGAAATAGTTTATTCCCTGGATGTATAGTGTTTTTTTAATTCTGAATTTTTTTTTTTATTTGCAAACCATTTATTAAATATTTGCTTTGGTGTTAAGCTGTGTACACACGGGGGGCCGATAGGGGCTGAAATCGCTGGAAATATGGTCGCTGGTGACCATTTTGCCAGTGATGGGAGTGTGCCCTGGCGATAAATCGCCGGGTGCGCTCTCCCATTTTCAGCCCCGTTCTAATCGCTGGTCACAGGGGCTTGCTCCTGCGACCAGCTGATTACCTCTGCGGCTCCCCCGGCAGAGGTTCCTTCTCAGAAAGGGATTGGGAGACCCGCACCATAAATCAAATTCAAATGATCTATATCTGTGGATGGATGTAATCAGTGCCAGATTAAGCCTTTGGGGGGCCCGGGGTACTTTAGAGCTGGGGGCCCCCTTGCACTTGTCATTACTGGCCGCACACTGCATGGGAGAATATTATACTGTCAAAACACAGAGTAAAGGCAGAATAAACTTGGTCAATGGTTAACTGCATGGGATATATATATATATATATATATATATATATATATATATATATATACACACACACACACACACACACCACATGAAAAGCCTGTGTTTGTCCCTCTGCCCCTTACTCTGGAGGAGACCTCACAGTCCTAGTGCTGCCTCTGATTAAAAACCCTCCCATGACTAAGCTGCTGCTGCTGTTCTCCATGGACCTGAGAAGCATGTAATGAGCTCCACCAATCAGAGCTCAGCACAAACTTCTCAGCCTCTGTCCTCTGGTGCAAAGTGTCATGGGACTTAGTCAACTCCCAGAAATGCACTGCACACTTGTGCAATCAGTGTGCCTTGGCTCCCGATGCTCAGCACCATAAATCATTGTCACATTGGCAGATAGGTGAAGCTGCAGCACTACCCCACCCATGCACAAAACATTTAGCTAAAAAAAAAAAAACATAACTTAAACATTTTTTTTTTCAAAAATACATGACAACCACAGGGGGCCCCTAGCTAGAGGGGTGCCCAGGGGCACTGACCCCTTGTGCCTCCATTATAATCCGGCCCTGGATGTAATCCCACCTGACAGGAATTTTATACAAATATATTTCCTGGCTGGTTGGGGTGCTGTCCCCTGATTTGTGGTTTGTACAATAAGGGGGTAGAGAAAAAGAAAAGAAACCATCTCTGGTCATTGATAAAAAGGAGAAACTGAGCAATATATTGCTCAGCCATATATTGCTAACAATATATGGCTGAGCAATATATCTCCCCTGTGTGTACACAGCTATAGTGAAAATAAAAGCCCAAATTTGGCAAGCTTGCTTAAAGACTGGCAAAGTGGTAAATTAACCCTTAATGATTCATTTGTTTGAATAAATTGTAGTGGTAGGTTCAAGATTCAGATCAAATATATTTACATACCTCGCAACATTAAGGGTGTCCAAACGGGACTCTGGGCTTGATTCTGGTTCACTCGCAAAAGCAAATTCACTCTCTAATGCAGGGCCGGTGCTAGGGTGTTCGGTGCCCTCCTGCAAACTATAAATTTGCTCCCTCCCATACTTTACAAACAGACATGTTGAAGGCACACGCTGAGAAAAAAAAGGGTGTATAATGCCTGTAGTAGTGCCTCATACACATAATGTGGCCAGTAGCAGCAGGGATGTAACTAGACATTTTGCACTGCGATAGAAAAAGAATTGGTGGACAGTGCACTCCGAAGGTGTGCAGCAAAAATTTACATATTAATACCTATTGCACATTATGCCACAAATCATAATGCTTGTTACATATTATGCTACACTGTAATGCCCATTAAACATTATGTTACACACCAATATGCCCATTACACATTCTGCCACCCAAAGTAATGCCATTATACATTATGCCACACACCATAATGCCCTTTACACATTATGCTCCACACCATAATGCCCATTACACATTATGCTCCACACCGGAATACCTATTGCACATTATGCCGCACACCATAATCCTTATTACATATTATACCACACACCATACTCCCTATTATATATTATACCAAACACCGTGATACCTATTACATATTATGCCATATAAGTCCTGCTGATGCACAGTAGCAAGACCAATTACAAAAAGGAATGGTGGCCCATGGATGTCTTAATATGGCTGTGGTTCCAATGATTGGTGCCTCTACATCCAGCTAGGTCCCCTCAGCAGCGGGGATCGCATAGTGTGGATTACCTGAGCTTATAAGTATAAAGAACTGTGGAAGCACTTGACTTGATACATAGGGTACTATAGCAGATAAGAGGTTTAGCTGAGACACTGAAGTATCTATTGTGGGTGCAGGGTGTGCAGCACTCATGGGCTCCTGGGCCTAGGTGAGCCCACAACCTGTACCCATATAATTATACTTACCTCTCTGGAGTTGCGCATTGCTCATAGAAATCATGGGGAAATGGTACTGCTGTACCATCACACACACACACATATATATACATATATATATATATATATATATACAGTGTGTAGGTTGCTCGGCACTCTGTATAAATGACCAACTGCGTACCGGTGCCTTCCTGAATCTTGCAATATGTAGACATGATACGGGGGACCTTGGAGGGGTTACCCCAGGGAATGAGGCGGCACTCGGTCGACTTTTTTTGAAGAAATGTTATCAAGGTTGCAGATCAAAACATAGCAATAATCGTCAACGTTTCGAGACTGCTAGAGTCTCATCCTCTAGACATGCGCTGAAAGGTGCAAGGTGCAAGTGCATATAGCACTCTCTCTTGCTATATGCACTTGCACCTTGCACCTTTCAGCGCACATCTAGAGGACGAGACTCTAGCAGTCTCGAAATGTTGACGATTATTGCTATGTTTTGATCTGCAACCTTGATAACATTTCTTCAAAAAAAGTCGACCGAGTGCCGCCTCATTCCCTGGGGTAACCCCTCCAAGGTCCCCCGGATCCTGTCTACACATATATATATATGTATATATGAAGAAAAGGGGGGTTTCAGGGTGCGCTTAACCTTTTCTGATTGAACAGAATCATTCAAATACGGTAAAACAATTTAATATATAACTGCCCAAAGGGTATAGCAGTGTACAACAAAGGTTTGATTTGATACAATTAGAGTGAATCGCAGATAAATAATGTCCTCTTTGACAAATGATGTACAGTCACAACGGGTATTTCAATAAGCCCATAAGCCCAACACGTTTCGTCATTAGCATGACTTCATCAGGGGCACGATGCGACAGTTGGACAAGATGATCGCGCAATCATAAAATGGGGCAAAATTCTCCAGGGCGGTATAATGGTATAACGAAGGTGATTCTCGGGTAATATTTATACAAACGACAAGAAATCCACTGGCTGCTGTATGTTAGCACCTCAGGTTCTTTTAAGTGAAAGGAACGGCCTTCAAAGATATATATATATTTTTTTTGTTTGAAAAATCCACAAATGGCATTGGTGGTCCAATGGATAGGTGTACACTGCTCAGCTCCAAATATATAAAACACATTGCCTGGCTAAGCCACAGGACTACTCATTCCCTGAATTCACACTCAACTACTTCTAATTTCTGCCCTCCAGAAGAAAACCATAGAGGAGCTTCTATGGGCTACTTTGGCCTGTCATGTCAATAGGCCCTGCCCCTGTCATGGCAAAATGCATAGATTCACAGGTTGACAGGTAGGGGGTGGAGCTACATTTCACTTTTTGCCTGTCATTTCTACATAGAGCTGGATCAGTATAATCTTATCATGGTGTCAGCTTCACTAGTAAGGGGGTGAGATGTGAGAGATCTTCTTTGGGTGATGGGGACTAACCAAAAAATCAGGAGTCTCCTGCAAGTTGGCAAGTATGCCTGAGTATTGGTGTATCAGCTGAACACCAAAACTGCACAGACAATCCCAATATGCCCCAATCTTGCCCTCCCTCTCTTGTTAAGGACCCCCCTCACTCACCAGTTGGACTAACTCACTTGATGTCTGGCTTGCCCTCAATCCGTCACCCAATCCTAGGCAGACAAGGGATAGATTGGCACAGCAGAGCCCACCTTCACTTGTCATGCGGCTTGCCTCCACTCATCATCGGGTCTGCCCGAACTACGAGACTGCACAATGCATGCAGCAGTGTACTACAGACAGGGGAACACTCATCTACTTTTCCCCCTTAATCTAGCTCTTATACCATGTAATGTCCCCCCTGCCTTCACAAGCATTAAAGCTTTATTATATATTTGGGGGAAAAATTTTGTGTGTGAACCTATCACAATTATTCACATGAATGGGATCATTGCCTGGAGGGAATTGTGATCCCCACAATGCTTTATTGCAGATTTAACTTGTGCATCCAGGTAAGTTAGCTCTAAGTTAAAAAAAAACATGAATGTTCATCCCAGTGTGGGGCTAATATCGGGGTGATTCAGGTTGGCTCGCTATTTTCCAAATTCGGTCCGAGGAATGATGTTGCCGGTCCGCGCATGTATATGGGCAAAAAAATAATGATGTGCAGACCTACTGGTCGGCAACCATTGAATCATTTTTCGCCCGCCCGGCCACATGTGAATGGATACGTATTAGATAAGCAGCTAATATACAGTAGTTAGCAGAGAATAACGATGACTATAGTGTATACATGCCGGTTGCATTTTTAATATACATTGCTAAAATGCAGTTAATTGAACAAATAAAAATATGCTTTCCCTTTTAGCAGTCAAATGGGAATCACCATTCTTGTCACGGAACAAATGGAAATATTAAATAAGGTGGATAGATATCCACAACGTCATATACAGTAATACAGCAGTCATACTTCTAGACTAAGTACTATCAGCTGGAGAGTTCTGTTCGGTGTCCACAGTCAGCTAATCAAACACTAGCTTGTCTGCTGAACTTCTTCACCATGTCTAGTTCATAAAGATGCTCATCAGAACAAGTAATACTTCTTCCCATGTTAACGATAACACTACCCTGCTAGAGAGCGAACTACAGTAGTATGAGCAGCTCAAAACAGCTGTTTGCTATTCATCTCTGCACCTCCTGATCCTGCCAAATGTTCCTGAATAAAATCTTGGTTTTGAATAGAATATACCTTTACAAGTTTTATAGACTACCATGAGTCTGCAACCTGATTCGTATAATATATATTTCTACTACTTTCTAATAAAAAGCTGCTGCAAGGGAGGAAAGGTGATTCAATGCAGATGCAGACTGTGGAAATAGCAAGAGAGTCTGTAACTGTACCAGGAAATATCATTCTGAATTATTTATTTAAGACTGTACATATACATACATATTGAAGCTTTCAACGAATTTCAGCAGGACACATTATAAAAAGATATACACACTCAATGTAATTCTGTCACTGCACACTCATAGTCAGGCCCGGTGACAGGGGGGTCAAGGTAGACAACCGTACCGGGCCCCGAGGGTCAGAGGGGCCCGGCCAGATATGAGGGACACCTACAGCAAGTACGGGGGCTGCACCAACATTCCACCTTCTCCCTTACCCACTTGGTCCAGTCCCGCTCCAATGACACTGTGCCGGAGCTTTCATGTCACTTGCCGCAGAGGAAGTTCACAGAGCAGTCTCCTGCCTACCACTCATTGTAATTATGGGCCTTATTCTGATCGGTGCGGCCCGATCAGAATATGCGGCCACGACCGTGCAGGCGAATCCCCGCCTTCCATACGGATCGCCACCTCCGTCCGTACGCGGATATGTGGCGATCCGCATGAAAGTGGACGGGGATACGCCTCCTCCGTCTTGGGAGCAGCCCCTGCATTCGATGGTCGCCGAACATCGAATGCAGGGCCGCACGCTCCACTAGGTCCCGCCACCCAAGACCACACGGACACTTGTCCGTGTGAAATCATGTATGGGGGCGGGCAGCTGACATCCGGCGATGTCAGATGCCCGCCCCCTAGACACGCATCACGGCTTCATTACCATGCATACGCCCCGCGTTTGCATGGGAACGCCCATGAAACGCGGGGCGTATGCATAGGGTAATGAGGCTTAGTAGTCCCTCACGCCCCTCTACGCCCCCTGTGTGGCGTGTAAAGAATACGTGCGGCGAAATCGCCTGCACATGCGCAGAGTGACCTCTGCACATGCGCAGACGATAACCATCAGCGGGACGTCTGCATGCGGAGAAATCCGCACCGATCAGAATAAGGCCCTATGTCACTACCACTCATGGTGATTCTGTCACTAAAACACTTGTGGTAATTCACTCATGGTACTTCTGTCATTGCACACTCACTATGAATTTGTCCCTACACACTCATAGTAATTGTGCCCATATACACTCATGGTCATTACACACTCATGGTAATTGTGCCCATATACACTCATGGTCACTACACACTCATGGTAGTTCTGTAATTGCACATGGCAATTCGGTCACTTCACACTCATGGTTATTCAGTCACTGATATTAATGTTAAGGTGTGTGAAACTCGATTTGATTTTGATTTGATATGCCATTGGATTCGATCAGGCATTTGATTGCATTTCTACTATATAGTCTTGCCTGGCAAGACTATGGGCAGTATTCAATGAGAATTTTGACGATGTGCAGCGAATCCTGTTTAGGATTCGCTGCACATTCGCCACTGCCCGCCGCGTTCCGGAGCCTCGCCGGCTCCAGTGTTCAACGAGTCAGGGGCTCACTGCCCCTGACCGGCGAATTTTAACTCCTGCGGCGATGCTGCAGGGAGCCTGAGGACGGCGGCAGGCAGGGAGATGGAAGTCTCCCTGCCTGCCCCAGAACGTTTGTGGGAGGGGGGGTTTAATAGCACAGGCTGCCCCCCGGGATAGCCAACAGGGGACCGGGTATTCACTACACCCGATCGTGCATATGTAATGATCGGGTGCAGTGAATATATGAATATCTAATGAGCGGCTCGGCTCCCGGCCCCCTGCTGGCTGCTGTGTAAAATATATATATATATATTTTTTTTTTTTATTAAATATATATTCATGTGCTTACAGCACATGAATAAAAATAGCATGTCCCTCCTCAGAATAAAATTCCTGATTTTTTGACACCAAATGTAAAAAACAAAACACTTTATTTTAAAAGTTCACATTCCACTTCAGCATAAAAAGATAGCGATTGCTACTCGGTGAATCATGGCGATAAAAACCTTGAAATGTATTCGCCATCTGGTAATTGAATAGGGTAATTCACCGTTTTAGTCAAAAAATCGCCGTACAGCACGAAAATAGCACAAAATCGCCATAAAACATGGCGAATCAGCCTCATTGAATACTGCCCTATATTTCTTTTCGATTTCCACTAAACGTGAACGCGCATCGGGATCGAATCTGCATCGATTGCTGCTAAAAGATGAGCCATCTCAGCCATCCATGGAAAAACCATCTAACATTGGTGGTTAACCATGGATTGCTTGTAACAATTAATGGTCTAAGGCCAACAGTATCCAGGCGGCCAACTTCCCATAGGAAGGAGTGGAGCTCTTTGAATAAACGCCATCTAAAGATGGCACTGGTTCCTGCAGGCAAAAAACAACATTTTCAGAGTTTGCTGAATACTAGGAAGCTATATCAGTCCCCTAATAATAAATGGGCCCCTTACTTAACATATGGAACATAGTGTTTCTGCATGTGCCACTGCCCCATAAGTGATAATGAATAGAACAAGTGTTTTTATGCAATGTCTCCAGTGGGACAGCTACATTTACATGTTCTATACATCAACTTACTGTGCACACAGTAGTCTTATCTGTCCCTGTTCAGCTCGCCAGTCATAAGGAGACACAATTCTAGATACAGACAATTGCAGTGTGGAAATGCATACAGTATATCTATGAACTATGAATGGAGTAACATCCAACTATGCCTAGTGCCTCTAGCGGCCAATCAAAATAGGTAACATTTAGGCCTTTTTGGCGATTTTTTAAGTTGCGGGTGGGGGGGTCGTGCTGCGGGAGGTGGAATGCCCTGTGAGCTGGAGAAAAGCTGCTGGTGGTGTGGCGGAGGTGAGAGCCGGGCTGCGGGGATCGCGCTGTGTGTCACAGTGCTTTAAAATGGTATCACTCATAATCTGGCAAATTCGTTAATCTGGCTCAGTGCCGGAACCGATGATGCGGGATAATCGATGTTCAACCTGTATTTTCACAATATTATGTAAATGTACGGTCAGTACAAATGTTAATACTTTCTGCAGAAGATGTAGTGGCAACTGTTACCTAAGTGCATGTACCACTCTGTAACTCCCTGCTGCCTTCACAAATGTTTTACGATTTAATAGTTGTGAAAAGATATTTATAGGGGAATGGAATTAGTACAGACCTGATCAAAAGTGAATTAAAACAGATTATACAATAATAACTGTTATGTTAAGTGTCTGAACTAGCTCAAATGTGCTCAAAACTGTTCACCTTATTTCAGTCTATCTAAACTTTGGAAATTTTAAAGCAGATTTAACAAATCGTTCTATCCAAATGCACTGGCCCAACCACTCAAGTATATCAAGTATATCAAGTATAAGCAAACTAAGGTATGGTAGAATAGGTGGTATACTCGAGATTGGAAACTCAGAGTAGAAATAGGCGCCCTGTGGGGTGTATCGCTAAGCTGCTCCTACTTGAGGGGTGTAAAGCCCTCTTAAGGATGCAAGAATAGAAAAAAAGGGGGGGTGGAGCGCTAAGTGGATCAATTGGATATCACTGTTTTATTTGTATAAAATATTTAAAAAACAAGCAATTTATAACAAGACAATACTAATATATAAGTGACAAAAAACAACAATTAATAAAAAATATTTCATATATAATATATAGGACAAGGAAGACAATACTTATATCTCTGCGTAGCTGCCTTTGTGTCCCTTAAAATGAGGGGGGGAAAAGAGACTCTCCGGATAGTGCACTACCAAATTGATGGTTAATGGTATGCCGTCCTGGATGGTATTAGGAGACGCTGGAGGATGTTCTGGTTCCCAAAAATTTGGGGTCCTCACTAGATTGCGCTGATCCCAGTAGTAGAAATTGGCTGTGGTAGATTTTCTCGCTGGAGGAAGATCTGTATACCTTCAGAATGAAGGGTCCTCACGATAATGCGATACTGGATATCCACAGGATACAGACTGATGACTCCCAAATTGGAGATAACAAAAGCAATGGGATCCGGAGGGTGGCAATGAAAGGGAAGTTTCCAGGAGAGTGGATGGCAAGGGGAGGGGGTGGGGGGGCAGAAGGCAGAGTAAAGGTTCTTCCCGGTCCTTATTCAATAAAAGCAAGTGCTGCCTAACATGTTTCACCGTGACCTCACGGCTTTATCAAAGGTATGCCTTTGATAAAGCCGTGAGGTCACGGTGAAAGGACCGGGAAGAACCTTTACTCTGCCTTCTGCCCCCCACCCCCTCCCCTTGCCATCCACTCTCCTGGAAACTTCCCTTTCATTGCCACCCTCCGGATCCCATTGCTTTTGTTATCTCCAATTTGGGAGTCATCAGTCTGTATCCTGTGGATATCCAGTATCGCATTATCGTGAGGACCCTTCATTCTGAAGGTATACAGATCTTCCTCCAGCGAGAAAATCTACCACAGCCAATTTCTACTACTGGGATCAGCGCAATCTAGTGAGGACCCCAAATTTTTGGGAACCAGAACATCCTCCAGCGTCTCCTAATACCATCCAGAACGGCATACCATTAACCATCAATTCGGTAGTGCACTATCCGGAGAGTCTCTTTTCCCCCCCTCATTTTAAGGGACACAAAGGCAGCTACGCAGAGATATAAGAATTGTCTTCCTTGTCCTATATATTATATATGAAATATTTTTTATTAATTGTTGTTTTTTGTCACTTATATATTAGTATTGTCTTGTTATAAATTGCTTGTTTTTTAAATATTTTATACAAATAAAACAGTGATATCCAATTGATCCACTTAGCGCTCCACCCCCCCTTTTTTTCCAAACTAAGGTATGGACAACTAGTCCCAGAATTTCCATATAACCAGATGTAGTCATAGCATGTTGGAACTTGCTGAAGAGTTCTGCAGAGAACTGCAGTTTGCATTGTGTTATATACAATGATGTATATACAATGATGAGAATCAGAAGCTCTAGTCATGCAGAAGTCAGTATTATTAGCAAGTGCCTCTGCTTTTCTCATAAAATGGGAATTTCCTAGGGAAATAAGATTATACTTTTCCTTTCACAGGACATAATTTTAGGGGTTTACAGTAGAGATGAAAGGTGAAATTATGTGCCAGGTAATCTATAAGACCTACACATGCAACTAAGGAAATAATTACATCAATTATAGTGTTACTTAAATTACATTAAATTATTCAATTACAGAACCAAGAATTATGTAGCTGGAAAATTCTACACATGCACACACATACACACATACATATATATATATATATATATATATATATATATATACATATATACATATATACATGGTACTTATGTAATATCTGGGCTCCCGGTTTTCTTATGAGACCGTGTCCGCTCGCCACGCTTCGGGCACGGTGGCTCGCTGCGCTTGCCACACTATATAAAATCAACTCCATGCTTAGTTGGATAGTAGGGGTATGAAAAAATGGGGTGCATTTAACATGGGAGTCCAGATAATACATAAGTACCATATACATATACACACACACTATATATATATATATATATATATATATATATATATATATACATATATATACAGAGTATATATATATATATATATATATATATCTACCCAGTTTGTTTAATCACTGTTGTTTCCAATTGTAAAGCGCAATGGAATAGCCTGCTCTATATAAGAAACTGTAAATACATAAATAATATATAAATATATATATATAGTCCAATAGTGGATCGCACTCTCACTTATATGGTGCCTATATGGGTGGGTGCCAAACAAAGGGTGTTTTATACCCAAAGATAGTTAGTCATTACCCATACCGGCAGGTGTGGGATGTAGGCACTCGCCTGTATAACAAATTATACGGATTTGTTATAAATCAAACAACGGTTTTATTCCACTTGTAGTATTAATGTATTTTAGGAGTAGTTTATAATCCAAAATGCCCTGACGTTTTAGTCCTTTGAAAATGGACATTTATCAAGGAGCTTGGTATAGTTGGAGAATAGGCCATCAAAGTGGAGAGCTAAACCTCATGATGGAAGGATGTCTCCTTCTACCATGAGGTTTAGCTCTCCAAGTTGATGGCCTATTCTCCAACGATACCAAGCTCCTTTATAAATTTGTTATACAGGCGAGTGCCTACATCCCACACCTGCCGATATATATATATAGTGAACAGAGAGAAAGCGGTTTGTTAACCCCCGAAACGTTGATCACCATGGATTAAATTGTCCTGATTTATTCACCACTCTCTATTCACTGCATGTTGGAGAATGCAAACCTCCTAATAGAAGGCACCGGGGCAAGTACTTCGAGGACGCCTAGCCCTGAGTGGCGGGTCATACCCACTTTACAGTATATATATATATAATTATCTATACGCCATTTTGTGTTTTTCTTTTTGGTTTAGTTTTATAAACATAGAGACTAGCAGCCACTGGAGACCTTAAATTAGTCTCTTTAGCCTTTTGTATATATACGCAATGTTGCTGTTTCTTGCACCAAATAAACGCAAGTTTCTGAGAAATATTAGTCAGTTATAATAAGTTGTTAAATCTTTTAGCTAAACAGCTGAAGCCTTAGCACTTGCTGCTATTTGCAAAATATTATATTTGGCTGCTGTGTGATATTATATGTACAGTAATTGCTTGAATTATTTTCACATTTTTTGAACCTGTCCTAGAAATGTTTCTAAATAGCACTTGGTATGTAAGTTCCACCAAAGAGCATTCATCGTATTTTAAGAGGCCCAAAAAAGGATAAATTATATTCTATAGTAAATGTAATGGCAGCAAACACAGCGCTTCAAAATGCTTAATGGACAATTAATGTAGCTTGTTCTGCTCTAGGTCCATCAAACATCCAAAGAAGTATAATTGTGTACGGACAATGGTTTTTCCATAGGGTTCAATTAAACCTATTTTTACAACAGTTCAAGCTGTAGTCACCACAATGCTGACGGAAAGTGGAAGAGGACTAAATCCATGTGTGCTAACCCTAAAGCTACTGGTACATTTTGTGCAGTACAGCGTAGTATGAAACAAAGTTTATATCTGTGTTTTAAAAACGTACTTTCAAATAAATGAATTATTGAATTGGACAAGATAATTTCCCACTTCCCAATAAAACTGTACTGTGCAGCTTTTATACTTGGCCAATGTTATTGCAGCAAACACAAAGTAAATGAGGTTAGTTGCCATGAAAGGTTGATGCTCTCTACTTACTTATTATGTGCTAATTGCAAAACTGGCAGTGTTTTACTGCCTCACAGTGCTGAGGTGATGGGGTAGATTCCCACCATGGCCCTAACTGGGAGGAGTTTGTATATTCTCCCTGTGCTTGTGTGAGTTTCCTTCGGTTACTCCGGTTTCCTCCCCTAATCCAAAAATATACTGGTAGGTTACTTGTCTTCCAACAAAATAAACCTAAGAGTGAATGTGTGTGCGTGTACATGTGGTAGGGAATATAGATTGTAAGCTCCACTGGGGCAGGGACTGATGTGAATGTTCAAATATTCTCTGTAAAGCGCTGCGGAATATGTGTGCGCTATATAAGAAACGGTTAATAAATAATAATGTTTAATAAATACCTTTGAATCTTAGTTAAGTCCAGATTATCTTTAAGTGAAGGGGGCTGATACAGGTAGCCAGTTGTATTAACCAACTGGAACATGCTGGTATGCGATACAGGAAAACAGAAAGTTCTGCCACTTGCATATCCTACATACACATAGGCCCTTATTCTGGTTCACTCGCCCAGGCAAATATCTTCTCAAATGGACAAAACCATGGGCTTTATTCAGATCTGAGCTCAGTACAAATTTGTTTGGAAAATGGGCAAAACCATGTGCACTGCAGGTGGGGCAGATGTAACCTGTGCAAAGAGAGTTAAATTCGGGTGGGGTGTGCTGAAACGGAAATCTAAATTGCAGTGTAAAAATAATGCAGCCAGTATTTACCCTGCGCAGAAACAAAATAACTCACCCAAATCTAACTCTCTTGCACATGGTTTTGCCCATTTTCCGAACAAATTTGTACTGAGCTCAGATCTGAATAAGGCCCCATGTGCACTGCAGGTGGGGCAGATGTAACATGTGCAGAGAGTTTTAGATTTGGGTGAGTTATTTTGTTTCTGTGCAGGGAAAATACTGACTGCTTTAATTTTATATATCTCACTTTGAATTAAAACCCCAACCAAATCTAATTCTCTCTGCACATGTTACATCTACCCCCCCCCCCCCCCTCTGCAGTGCATATGGTTTTGTGCATTTGAGAAGGAATTTGCCTTTGCGAGTGAACCAGAATAAGGGCCATAGTATGACACACCCCAAAAAATGCTATTTTGGCATATATTAGCTGGGCACAAAAGTTTGATGTTTTTGTTTGTTTTTTATAGTTAAAAAAAACAACAACATGATCTAAAGACAATATATTTTAGTAGCTAAAACACACATGTACTAACATTTAAAAAATAATATTTAAAATCTGATGTTACAACATGTGTGTTAGAGTCCCTGAATATCAATATCAGTTTAGTCACTTTCCATGGATTCAAAATAATAAAAATCAACTTTTAGTCTATAAGTTGTTCATACTTCTTTAGAGCTTTGATTACACATGCTATTAATGATTTATAATTTGCTACATATCATGCGATTAACACGGCAAGGGAACAACAAAATTGTGGAGGCCCCCACAGACACCCCCCCCCCCTGCCTAGGGGAGGCTGGTACCTGGGCAGTGCAGGCAGGCAGGAGGTCCCTGCATTGGTCTGGGCAGTCAGCGCAGGGGGCCCTACAGTGTATGAGAAGTCAGCGGCGGGGTCCCTGCAGCAGATGGGAACTAGTAGCGGTATTGACTGCTAGTTCCCATCCGCCACAGAGAGAACACCGCTGACTTCCCATCCGCGGCAGAGACCCCCTGCCCACCTGTGCTGCGCCGCTAGCCTGCACTGCCCGACCCCGCTGCCTGATCACGGGGCGGCAGGAGCCTCACACCGGTAGCAGTGGTGTGGGGGACCATTATGTGTGGGAGCCGGTGTGGGGGCCCCTTATGTGTGTCGCCCTGTGCTTAATCCGCCTCTGTGATCACGTGTTTAACTCGAGAGACAGAGTAATTGTCCTTCTAAGAAATTAATGTTTTTCTATGGAATGGGAATTTTATACAAAGGGAAGCTTTATTGTTTAAAGCAGAAGGTTCTCTCGGCAAAATGGTGATTCTCTACATTAAAGAAAAGGATCTATGTGCAGCAGTCTGGAAGAGTCTGTCTGTAAAGGGGGATTCCTGATCTAGTGGGAATCTCTGTGGTATGCCGCTTCCAGATTCTATTACATTGTACTGAGGCTACATTGGGTGGGTTAGAGGAACCCTGACTCAGCTTTTACATTTTAGGCTGTGGGGTTCATTGCTACATCTAATCATATTGCTGTCGATGGGCGGGATGCTCTAATAACAATCAGTCCCGTCCCCCGCCTCCGCTGGGCTTCGCACTGTTAATGATCGCATATGCTTTAATATATGCGATCATTAACTCAAGGGACAGCTCTTGTGATAAGAACTGTCCCTTGCGATACAGCTCCGGCGGTGGACTTCCGGGTATAAGACCTGGCAGTCCACCTGTGCATGCGCAGAGTGCCGGAGCCGGCCGCAGGGTATGCTGGGAGGGATCTGTGATGGATCCCTCACACAGCGCTGCGGTAAGAAGCCCATAGGCTTCTGCAGGGAATTGCCAGCTTCTGCTGGCGATTCCCTCCACAGTGTGGAGGGGGGGTCACTGCATACAGAAATCCGGTAAAAACCCGATAACGGGGGTTTTACCGCATTTCTGCTTTAGAGAATCCCGCCCAGCGTCTCTGTGTAATCTCCGACTTGGGAGATTCTACAAGTTTTATCACATGGCAGACAGTATAGGAAAATAAATTGATGCATCCAATGTGCAGAAGTTAAGGAGCATCATGAATAGTTTCTGTGTTGAATCACAGTCACGTAGAATACACTGCATAAACTCACTCTTACGCTGCCAAATCTACTGAGTCAATTTGATGGTTTCAAATCCCTATAGAAGATATGTCTCTATGGTTATGACTAATACTTGGCAATCATGCAACTTTATCAACTTATCAGGTCATATTTATTCAAGGAAAATGCTGTTTTCAATTAATGACTGAGGTTAAAACAATAAAATGAATTCATATTGAGAATAAACTTAGGTGAAATGGTACGTGCATGTTATCAGCCGGCCTGGGACTACTTTGTAAAATTTACATGAACTTTTAAATTTCCCAGTGAAACAATCGCTTTCTGTATCAATTGACTTTTAGAGATATATTTCCTACTTGCTGAAGAGAGAATTATATATATAATATAATATACGGATTACTTCTTTAATGTTACCAACCTTCCTCCAGGAAGACCCATTACATGTGATATATGTTTGATACAACATTAATGTAGGTATAATTAGCTAATAAATCACAGAGACTGTTGGTTAACCCTAAATATCCGATATAACTTCCAGCGTGGCTCACATTTGTTATATAAATTCTAATTAAAAATGTTGTGTTAAAAAATGGTTATATTTCCTACAGATGGGTCCACTCTGCGTTTTCTGTATCCCTGGCGAGCACCGGTGGATGGCAGACGGGGACGGGTGAGCGTCTCACACGTTCACGCATCCCATTGCCAAGAATGGGGCTTGCGAGCATATGGTGCGTGCGCTCAGGAGTCTGGCGGATGGCGCATGGTGTGCTGGGAGCCACTCTGATGAGAGCAGCTAAATCTGTTCTATCTTACATTTCGTACGGAGTAATATGAGAGAATGTATTTTGGGGAGCCGGATGATGCTCCGACAGTTTCTGTGCAGGGTAAATACTGGCTGCTTTACTCTTAAACTGGAATTTAGATTTCAGTTTGAACACACCCCACCCAAGTTTAACTCTCTGTGCATATGTTACATGTATGATTTGATGTATACTTACAATCATGTTCTACTCTTGTAGATACATAAAAAGTACTGCACCCCTAATGAAGTCTCGTGAAGAGACGAAACGTGTCGGGTGCTTATTATGATACATATTGGAGAATATTACCATTCCAAAATTCAACAATACGCTTGTTTTATATCATTGTTTTAATAAATGTTTTATTTCTGATGAAAACTTGGTTGATCATGGTTGTATAAATTAGGGGTAAGACTTATCATTTGGGCGCTTGGTAACACTATTATATAGGTACCAGCGTCCCCTATATAGAGTACCAGAATCAGGCCCTTTATCCTTCATCTTGAGAAGTATGGGTTTTTTAGTACTACTGGGCAAATTGCTAGGGGAATGACATTTCATTTGCTTATCACTCTCTCCCTTGAAGATTAGAAAACTATATTCTGCCTGCTGTAATAGATTACCTTAGAACACAGTTATTAAAATGCTGCTGTTATGGCTTTGGGTGTGAACCTGCAGCTGTGACTACTGTTTAGTACGGCCATGGCGAGTCCTACTCTGACTCTGTTGTCTACTTATGAGGGTGGCTGGTACCTGCAGGGCTAGATGTTCACCTATAATAGCCACATTTGGTGGGGCACTGTCAAGGATGCCCAGATGTACCACAACATTACAAAGATCCTGGCATCGCGGGGCTTTGTCCGCAGCCAGCAACGAGTGGTAAACAAGCTCAAGGGGCTGAACAAACAGTTCAACCACATACACAACCACAACCGGAACAAGAGAAGGACTGCAAGGCGCAATTTAATCTTTTATGCGCTGTGCACAGCATGTTTTGGCAGCACTGCGCTGAGTGACCCCATCAGCCTGTCTTCCTCCAGCTCTGCCACTCTCTTACCTGTGGTTGATGTTGAGAGTCAGTCCACTGACAGTACCCAATGTGGCCCAATATCTCCGATACTATTCGCAGATGACCCCGATTTGGACTCATCCGTTAACCCTGTTGATGACAGCATACCTAGTACCAGTGCAGACGCTGTGACTGTCCAGGAGAGGGATGTTTCCGTAATACCCCAGGCAACACCCATGGCTACACCCCAGGCAGATCCCCATGTGATGCACACCAATAGTAAGTATTTATCCTTCCTTCCCATAATTAAGGTCCAAAGCACCGACATACCAATACACAGTAATGCTGCACTATACGCCACCATAACCGGCTGCCGCAAAGTTTGGTGTCACATAGAGAGTATCAAGTGTAGGTAGGAGGAGGCCACAAACACATACGATCACACCACTGCTTTTTCTTATGCCTTTTTCTCCTTCTTTTACTCCCGTTGCAGTATATACAGTTCAGAGGAAGCGCAAAGGCACGAAAGTAAAGCTCATGGCACGGGAAATGACCAGGGTGCTCTGTGAAGAACTGTGAGATATGGACAACAACATGCAGCGACAGGAGGATGCCCGGCAACTCCGTTTCATTGAGGTGGAAAGAGAGCTGCAGCAATCCTTCATAACGCAGATAATGGGACACCAAGAGCGCATCTTGCACAGCTACCAAGACCGTCAATTCCAGTTCCTGAAAAGCATCCTGCCTTGCTTTCTGGTTAACAACATGCACCCAGTTATCCAAGGCCCTACTGTCCCCGAGCACAGTTACCCCCCATATTATAGAGGTCCCTACTATGACCCCCCTAACCCTCCACCACCCTCACCTGAATACCCTGTATACAGGCAATTGCAATATGCAGTTTTAAATTGTATTGCTGTTTTAAGCTCACATTTTTCATTTAGGGGGGTGGGTGGAGGTTGGGTTTTTAGGGTGTGATTTTTATATTTATATGTGTTACTCACATTAAAAAGTTGGACACTTTATATGTCTGTGCATTTTGAAGGTTCGTTCGCCATGTTAGTTGGGCGCCCACTAAGCTATTTGCTTAGTTTTGCGTGGCCCCGCTGCGTTTGCCACGCTTTGGGCTCGGTGGCTCGCTGCGCTTGCCACACTATATAATATCAACTCCATGCCGACATGGATAGTGGGGGTATGAGCATACTAACTATAGTGGGCGCCCAACTAACATATAAGTACCCTTTTCACTAAAGTTTATTATAATTATGGCCTGTTATAAGGTCAAAATGTTCATGTTTAGGGGGCGGGGCGGGGGAGTGTTTGATGTGTGTTTAATGTGCCATATGTCGTACTTTTTGTGCCTAGAAATAGACAAAGTTTTATGCTTTTACATGCCTTTTCATTTGTTTTATACAGGTAAACAAAGGCTGAAACACTACAAATGTTTTGTGTCTTAATTATTAATAATCAATCATTTTAATGTGGGCCTAAAAAAGGCCATTTTCAATGATAGCCTCATATAAATGCAGGGTGATCAGTAAGAAAGGTACCAACCTGCATTGTCCCAGCTTCAAAAGCACGTGTGAATGGGTCCCAACACGGGAATGTCCCTGCTTGTCCCTGGAATTTAATTTCCAGTTTTGTCTCTGTATTTGTGGTGTGAAAGGGGTATACGTTGCCTAGCAACCGCTGAGCCGGGGAGCTGACTTCCACCACCATTACTTGGTGGCATCTCCCGTTGGCGGCAACCATGGACACTTTTGTTGGAAGCGGGGCACAGCCGTCTTGTCCCTCGGCATCCCTAGTTGCCCAGCAACTAGACCAGGAGATGCCAGCGAGGAGGGAACGAGGGACCGGAAGCTGCCGCTGCTCACGGACACGCTGTGCATGCTGCCAGCGTGCAACAGCTGCTCTGTACATGTCATAAGCAATCTCTAATCAATGTTCCCAAGTGGGAAGCCTAATAATTGGTATTACCCAGTTACTATAATGACATACAGATTCTAGCTTTTACACCAAGGAATAACCCAGGTTGGACCGAGGTCATCGTTGGTGTAAAAGGGGCCAACCCAGGTCCAGTAACACTGGTCTCCTACCCAGGTCCAGACCAGGGTTGAACACTGGTTGGACCTCGGTCGTGTGCGGTGTAAATGGTCCCAACCCAGGTTGGGACATCCGGGTAGTGCTGAAAGCATACCAGAAGTGCTGGACGCCTTTCCACATTGCGCTGCAGTGGCAAAAGACAGCAGCCAGGAAGGATATAGGCAGTGCACACAGAAATCATAATTGGATGCAGTATCATTTATATTATTATATATTTTTTTTTGGGGGGGGGAGCACATGGGAGATTCGGTCTGCTGCTTCAGGGGAAGGGGCTGGGGGGAGCACATGGGAGATTCGGTCGGCTGCTGCAGGGGAAGGGGCTGGGGAGAGCACATGGGTGATGCTGCACTTTTATACCGCTGTGTTATGCTTGAGCACTGAATAAAACTTTTTGAAAAATATTTTACTAAATAAACAAACCAACATTTTTCAATGCTAACTTGTCAAGTCTTTTAATTTTTATTTTAAAGCATTGAGGGAAAGTTGGATGGCAGTTTATCAGTCCTAAAATGGACATTTTTAATGTCATCCATAGGGAAAAGCAGTGCTGACTCAGGTTCAGTGTAAACGACGCAGACCTGGGTCCGACCTGGTTCACAGTGCTGTGTAAATGGGGTATGAAGCTGGGTCCAACCCTGAAAAATCCTGTGTTCAAAGACCAGGGTCTGACCAGGGATTTTGGTGTAAAAGGGGTGTTAAATACATCAGACTTCACAGAGAGGATACATATGATATCCTGGCGGTGGGGATGCCTGCAGTCAAAAGACCAATCCAGGCATCACGATATAGAGAATCCTGACAGTGGCTTCATAAATGAATTAACCATCTCTCAGCACGTAGTATAAGGTAAGTTACATAGAAACATATAATTTGACGGCAGATAAGAACCACTTGGCCCATCTAGTCTGCCCCTTTTCTAAACATGTTACCTCAAACCATATTTGATCCTTATTTTTTTGTAAGTTACGTTTCATATATTAATTTAGAAGCAAAATATACCCAATTTGAGTCCAACTCTGTATGAGTAACAAAGTACTGTATTACCTTAAACACCAGGATTGCATTACTGCTGAACACATGGAAGATGCCGATAGACAGATCCACCACCACACCCCTGAAGAAATAATTTGTGCTGAAACACATAGGATGACATTAGGAGGCTGTACTACCATGACAACATGCATCCGTTTACAGTGTGCACTCCAGTGAGCGGTATTGTGGTCCAGCAGGTTCCCTGTAGATGCTGGTAGTTACTTACATACATTCTGTACATCTAATTGTATGTAAGAGTATATGAGCTGTTAGTGTTAGATAGTTCTTCGATATTTAGGGTGATATTTAATAGAATGCGATTTTTAGTCATTTTCAAATTCGCACATTATCGCACTTTTTAAAATCGCATTTTTCGCCGCAAATGCACATATTTAATGAGGTGCGTATTCCAGGCAAAAAAGTGCGATTAAGTGCAGTAATGTTTGAATTTTAGTCATGAAAATGTGTGATTTTTAGGCATGAAAATGTGTGAATTTGAGAAAATGTGAGAATTTGGGTTTAAAAAAATGGCGTGGGGTCCCCCATATTTTGAAACCAGCACAAGGCTCTTACAGCCCGTGGTGTCATGCCACAACCGGGGGACTCTTTTTACATAAGGACCGTGGCTGGTCAGCCTTGGAGGGGGTACCTGGAGGAGTGGGGACCCCCCCCCCCCAAATCAATAAACCCCCCCCCCCAGGCTTCAACCATCCAGGGCTGAAGCCCGGGGCTGTCACCGGCGTCCCAGGGCATTGGACGCCGGCCTTATAGGGTTAAATCAGACATTCCTAACAGTGCTTCATACAGTTGAACTACAAGTGCCAGCAGGCCTCCCCTGCATGCTGGGACTTGGAGAACCACAAGTCCCAGCATGTGGGGCATTAATGGGCCCGCTGGGACTTGTAGTCTACCTGTAAAAAGAATGTTAAAATAAAAGACACAGAGAAAAGTAACTTTATTACACACACAAACACACAACTCACTTTTACACCAACATACTTACCAATCCAGGGTCCAGCGCTGGTCTCTCTGCTGCAGAGCCAGCTCACCCTGCTGCAGGGTGAGCCGGCTTTTTCCTGTCCCAGTGCTACAGAGGCTGCTAGCGTATTTGGCCGATGTGTCTCCATGGACGCATAGCTCCAAGGAGACGCATAGCTCAGCCAATCAGGCTGGTTATGCTCAGGAGGGAGGACCCCACGCCATTAAAAAAAAGAAAAAAACACTTTTACACATTTTTTACACAGGTCCATGCACAGATTTCAATGATCTGTGTAGGGTTCTGGCCAATTTGCGTTTTTTCCTAAAAATTGCAAAAATCTAATTTTCGCATCTCATTAAATGTCACCCTTACTGTTTACATTTCCTTCATCCTATCATAACTTTTTATGCTTAGTTAATTTTATGCCTCTGAGCTACAGGAGTGTGGTTGTATTAAGGTTAAATAAATTGAGATATTTAAATGTTTTTTTAATATAAATGAACTGAAGGTGGGTTACAAGACATATGTAAATATTTTTCCTCTACTTAATGATCTCTTTGTAAACCCCATTTGTAATTCTTCCCTTAGGTGCTAGGATCACCAGGCTACTGCGTGAGTTCACTCTGGAGCAGGCCAAGTAGAACTGCCCATCTGAGAAGCAGTCCTTCCTCAAGACTTGTTGATGGTCACTGCAAAACAGACCTTTAGGGAGAACTGCGGCTTCTTGAACTCTGATACTCTTATGGTATGAGTTGTATGCAGGGTATGAACACCGACTCCTGCTGAGCATAGCCGGTGAACACTGTGGCTTCAATGACTTTCCAGTAAAGGGGCCTTCACTCGCGGTCTGTAGCATTCCAGAGTTAAACTTGTTGGATTTACCTCATACCCCTTTTCATGTTTATCCTTTTTTCACCCTAAATAGGTAAAATTCTAAAAACCCTTAATGCCCCTTTCAGACCGCACTTTGTAAACGGTATATTGCCGTTTTTTTACTGTTTTAAAACGGTAATCTGTGCGGTCTGAAAGGTGCAGGACCACTTAACCGGTTAGAAAATACCGTTTTTTCTAACCGGTTAAAATGCAGGGTCCTACCCGTTTCAGAACCGGTATTTTAGGCTCAAAATTGGGTTCTGAAACGGTATTTAGGACCCAGCCAATGAGCTGGGTCCTAAATTCAGCACAGTGAATATTTAATGAGCGCTCATTAAATATTCACAGCACTGGAGCCGCCCCGCGCCCCCCCCCCCCCCGCGCGTGTCGACACCCCTGTCTTTCGTATGGGGACAGACATTTTCCAAAAGTCACTTTTCTTATAAGAAAAGTGACTTTTGGAAAATGGCTGACCCCATACGAAAGACAGTTTTTTTAAACTGGTTTTCCTATGGGGCAGCCATTTTCTGAAAGACACTTTTTTTCATAAGTGCTTCCGACCATACAGAACTGCAGTGCCGGGATCCACAACGGAGGTACCGGCTGCACGGGGGTAAGTCGACACGGGGGGGGGCGTCGACACGCGCGGGGGGTGTCGACACGCGCGCGGGGGGGTCGACGACACGCGCGGGGGGGTCGTCGACACGCGCGCGGGGGGTCGTCGACACGCGCGCGGGGGGGAGGGGGGAGCTGCACGGAGGGGAGGGGAGGGCTGAAGGCTGCACTGGCTTTGACCCTGTATTTGGAAAGTTTCCAAAAACGGGTCTGCCAGTGTCAAAAAATCGGCACTTAAACGGTAATATACCGTTTAAGAGCTGCGGTGTGAAAGGGGTTTTTTCTGGCAGACCCGTTTTTGCAGGGCCGGCGCTACCCACTCAGCAGCTCCTGCAAAGCAGGGAGGCGCCATGCTGAAAAGGCGCCGTCTCCCTCCCAGCTCTGCTAAAGCTGCCTCAGCCCTCACTGTCACTGCCTCCTGCACGCCGCCCGTAGCACCTGTAACAGCGGGCGGCAGTATGGAGAGGCTGAGCATCTCCCTGCACCGCGCACACACTTTGCTCCTCCTGGGACCTGCCCCCTCTTCCTCAGGGACACTTGCACTGAGGCATGTAGCGTTGTCTGTGAATGCCTGGATGACATGTCATGTCCGGATCCGCCCCCTACCCATTACTCCCTGTCAGCTGTCAATTAAATGACGAACAGGCAGCAGCTCCGCCTCCCCTTCCTTCCCTCTTCTCAGTGTGCTGTGCCAGTGCTGCTGCCAGTCCTCAACACTCCGCCCGTCCTCTATCTCCTCCCGTCTTCTTCCATCTCCTCCTTCTCTCCCCTCCTTTCCCCCTCAGTCATGAGTGCTGCACATACTTTTTGTACTGCTTTCAGATCGCATCGCACACACATTGCATGCATGCCGTGCGATGCGATGTGATCTAGCCCATAAAGTATGTGATTCTCGCAGCGTGTATGGGCACCTTTAGTGCCTCCAACATTTTGCGGACACAGCAATGAGATGGTGTATGCATACATGTACATGCACCTGAGATCCTCCATAGGATCGCATGTTGCATACACTCCCACAATCGTGCTGCAGCTTGTTGCAATGGCAATGTGAAAGGGCGCAAAATGTATGGTTTGCAGGAGGGCGACGGACACCCTAGCACCGGCCCTGCGTTTTTGGAAACGTTTTTAAATACAGGGTCAAAGCCAGTTATGTGGTCTGAAAGCAGCATAACTCTTTGTAAATAGACCACATTTTCCATCCATATTTTGCTGAAGTATGCACAGATCAGTCAGATCCATGCATACTTCTTTGTGTAAAAAGTAAAAAATATATATATATAAATAATAAAAAAAAAACTGCATGGGGCCCCCAGGAACTCCCCTCAGGTGATCACCACTCCATATAGACTGTGCAGAGCTCCATAGACACCCATGTTATGAGATTAACATGTGCTTCTTTTAAAATTTAACATGGAGCCCTATGGTGGGAACCGGCAAATCAGCCTGATTGCAAGAGTCAATTGTAGTCAACCACAAAGTTAAACCCAATTTACTCTTGCGGTCAGGCTGATTTCCTGGTTCCCACCATAAAACTCCATGTTAAATTATAACATAGAGTCCTATGGTGGGAAGTGGTCATAGACGCACCTGCTAATCTCATAACAAGCGTGTCTATGGATGCTACATGGAACTATCTGAAAGCTTGTTTCCTAAAGTCTGGGGGCAGCGACCTTGCCACATAAGTGGGACCATTTTCCTGAACAATAGTGTCTCAAGTAAAATATGGATGTTCATGTGGAGTAGACACAATATGAATTCTTTACTAGGTGGCGTGGATGTCCTGTTGCCATATACTAATGCTGATGTACTGGTCCCTTGGCGCGCTATCACATTTTGTGGAAATTTGCATCCATTGTTTCATTTTGCTGTGATGTAATCAGACTTTCTGATGAAATAACTAGAAATGCATTTGTCACTGACCCTGGTTTATGGTTCTCATTTTCTCACATGTCACTGTCTAATTATAAAACATCCCGGTACTTCTTTACTTTCACGGCGCCAGCATGGCGCCGCGCGTACTTCCGGGTTACGCTCGCCACTAACTAAGTAAAATAAACTAAGTTAATGCCATGCCAACATGGATAGTTCATACCTCCACTATCCATGTTGGCATGGAGTTGATTTTAATTAGCGTGGCGAGCGTAGCGAGCCACCGAGCCCGCAGCGTGGGCGAGCGAAGCCATTATAGTAATAGTAAAGCCCTAATAGTAATGTGTAAAGCAGAAATATTATTATTTAAAAAAAATAACTGTTGTTTAATAACATCTGCATTAATACAGTCCATGGTCTTATCAAGTCCTCTGTGTGTCCATGCCAAGAATACAGTGCCTATCAGTAAGTCTTCTCTACAAGGCACTCTGTAAAGGTGACAGTGAACTATATATGGCATAAATGCAGACTGAGAACATGGTCATATTTAGTAGATCATTATGCAATGTCAGCTGACAATAAATGTACTTCTTTCATGCTTCTCCTCTATGTAGCAAGCCACAGTCCCCAGGTAGGTTTAGGACACACTTGGATATCTTCCATGACCAGTTCCACACCTGACAGAGGAAATAATTTGATTCTGTCTGACAAAACCAGGTCCCTAAATGAAACCTTTTAGCATTCAACAAAATAGTGGACTGTGTAATAATAGTGTTCTAAAAAACATCAAAACTAAACATAGTTTCTGGAAAAGATAACATGGTAGATAAGTTTACCTCATATAGGGGACATATGTCTAGACTTGGAGAGGCATAAAGTGGGTAAGATGCACAAAACAACCAATCAGCTTTTGTCATTTATCTAGAATAATCTATGAAACGACATAAGCTGGTTCATGTGGACAACTTCTCCACTTTATCTATGTCCAGGGCTTGTTCCATCTTCCCTGTAGAAATGAGTCCAAATGGTAGGGTCTATTCCAAGGTTAGTCGAAGTTTGGGCAAAAGTCAACACCTAATTAAAACTTTTGCAACTCAGTTATAGGTAATCACAATACTGTATTTTTTATTTAGAGCTATTTAGATCCAAAACTATTAACTGAGCTGGTAATGGTGATAACACTGGACAACAAATTTTAACACTTATTTGGATCCTAAAATTACATGTTTATTAATAGAATTTAGAGTGCTGAAAACGAAAATGATAATGAAATTGAAAGATTTGTTGCCATTTTATAATTATTCACATTTGTTGTTTTCCAAAACAAATAGCTTAATATACATACACTACATCAACAATAATACAATCATTGCTTTTAATGCCGCTTTTGTTTTGCAAGTAGCTTTTACACTATTTCCAGAGCATCTCTGACAAGTGTCCAACAATAGTATGCTAGCATTGAAGCATTCCATTTCCCTGGTATCTCTTCTCTATCTCAGAAATATCCTGGTGAAAACATTCACCATGTTCATCACTAACGGCACCGCAGTTAGCTGGGAAAAAATCAAAGTGAGAATGAAGAAAATGTATTTTCAAAGACATACTGTATTGTACCCAAGTGTCTGATATAAGGAAATCATATTTTCGACAAGTTCAACGTAGTTTGCTGCCTTCTTATTTCCCAAAAAGTTTGGTGCTACCAGAAGAAAAATCATTCCAAGTAGTCTTCTCATCACCTGTTAAGATACTATCAAAATCTTCGTACTTGAAGAGATCTCGTATTTGTGGTCCAACAAAGATGCCCTCCTTTATTTTCACTTCACTGAGCCTTGTGAACTTTTGCCAAAGGTACTGAAATGCTTGCCCATCCCTATTCATTGCCTTCAAAAAGTTCTACATTAAACCATTAATGTGAAGTGGTGGCAGCAATGTTTTTTTAATCAACCAATGGCACATGTTGTACATTCTTGTATGTTGTCATAAAGATCATGTCAATAAAGATAATATTTTAAAAATGGGAAAATGTGTGCAATGTGTGATTACAGCATTGATCTACAATTTAGTTAATAGCTAAGGTTTTTCAAAACTTGAACTAATAAACAATTTTAAACATCATATTCGTCTTCCGCTCATTGAAATCAGTAAGAATTGGTTGGTTTTACGTAGGATTCTTTTTGGCTGTTGCCTAGTGTAATCAGTATTTGGAAATAAAATTTGGTGGGGGTTAGAACTAAACATAGTTCTATGTCCACGGAACATTTACAGTATGTTCCTAAAATATAATTTTTTTTATTTCAACAAGATATTCCGTACATTTGCTGTACGTACAGGGTTGTGTCTTGAATTCAGTGTTGACTTTAGTATGGAATACATTATTAAGTATCATTAGACATTGCAGAATAAGATTATAGAAATGCTCAGAGGCGTAGCTATGGCTAGGCAGCCCCAGCCATCGCGGGGGGGAGCTGGTGCCACTGGGGCGCAGCAGGGTCACGGCACTCTCAAAGCCGTGCAAGCTCTGCTCAGTGCTCTGCTGGGAGGAAGCTGGGTATATACATTGAGCCGCCTGTAGATGGCGCTGCAGCGCACGCTGAGCTGAGCTCCTCGGCTGTCAGAAAGAAGCTCCTCTCTCTGTCTCCAGGACATGGGGCTGCCTGATAGACGGAGCTATGAAGAGGTGACATGCTGATTCTACAGGTTTGTGTCCTTTGTTGTGGGTGCCAGCTGCAGGGGCATGCACAGGGGGAGAAAAGTGTGGGCACCATTAATGTATGCTGGCCCAGTGAGCACTATGTCTTGGTAGCTGCAGTGGGAAGGGGGAGGACTGGGTATATGGAAACTGGGTGCCCTCCATTGCATGTGGGGGTTATTTGCTTTAGTATTGGTGTTTGTAAGTATGCTGTATGTATGTATACTTTTTGTGTATGCTGTGTGTGTGTGTGTGTGTGTTTGTGTATGTCCTTTGTGTATGCTATGTGTGTCTATAGCTTGTGTATGTTTATAAATATGCTGTATGTGTGCATGTTGTATGGTATCTGTGGTTGTATGCCATGTGTGTGTGCGTGTATGTCCTTTGTGTCTAAGGTATGTGTGCGTGTATGTCCTGTGTGTGTATGGTATGTGCGCGTGTATGTCCTGTGTGTCTGTATGGTATGTGTGCGTGTCTGTATGGCATGTCCTGTGTGTATGTATGGCATGCGTATGATTACTGTATGTGTGCATGTATGTCCTGTTTGTGTTTATATGTATGGTATGTGCGTGTATGTGATGTGCGTGTATGTGATGTGTGTCTGTATGGTATATGTGCCTGTATATAGCAGCCATGGCACTGCTTCCCCAGTGGCAGCTGTCACAGCCACACCCGCAGCAGGGTCGTGCTGGGCTGTGACAGCTGATTTTCATATGTGAAGTTGCAGCCTGCGCCGGGAGTGGCTGCCGCGCAGGCTACAATAGACGGGGACTGGCTAATGCTGCACCTTACCCCCTCTGCCCGCCCCAGTGCTTGCTTGCTACCTGCCACATGCCCCATCCTCCACCTGCTGCCTGCCTGAAGTTAGACAAATGCGAGAAATGTTATTGCATATTTGTTATGTTTTCTACATATATTTTATTTGACAGATGCAGGAAGGACAGGGAGCCGGAGAGATGAAGGAAGTCAGGGGGATGGAGAGGTAAAGGAGGGACAGAGAGGTGCAGGGGGGCAGAAGGATAGAGAAGTGCAAGGTAGATGGAAATGTGCAGGGGAGGACAAAAGTGCAGGGGGATGGAGAGGTGCACAGGGAACGGAGAGGTACAGGTGGGATCAGGGGGCAGAGAGGTGCAGGTGGGATCTTAATCCTGCTCTGACTGCTGGGATTCACTAAAAGTTAAAAAAAAAAGCTAAAAAGTGTTCAAGCTGCATTGTGAAATATATATACATATATAAATGTTTGTGTATGTAATTATGTGTATTTGACTTGTCATACCCAGTCACGTTATTCCCATTCTGTCATTCACTCAAGAAACATTCCCACTGGAACACAGCATACCGGTAGATTTCTTGAGGATTGACAGAACGGGAGTGCCTTGACTAAGTATGACAATTTACTTATAAACACTTATTTTCTGGCACTCCACCATTTACACTACTTTTAATTAGAGTGACATTCCAAACTTGGACATGATTTTGTATGTGTGTGTATATATATATATATATAGAGAGAGAGAGTGCAGCCCGGCACTCTCCTCTCCTGGTCACTTGCCCCTGGCAGATGAATGTAGTTTGGAATGAAAAACGGCACTCAAAGGGTCTTATCAAAATGTGCTATAATGCGAAGTAAAAAACACTTTGCATTATAGCACATTTTGATAAGACCCTTTGAGTGCTGTCTTTCATTCCAAACTATAATATATCTATATATAAAATGTGTGTGTTTGTACAGATAGATTATAACACCTTAATCCCCCCCCCACACACACACGAAACCTAACCCTGTACCCCGCTGCCTAAACCTAATCCTCCTACTGCGCAGCATTTCCCTACCCTGCGCGGAATGTGTAAGGGGCATTAAGATGTTTGGTATATTGTCTAATGGACATTATGGTGTGTGACATGATGTGTACAGGACATTGTGTGTGGCATTGTCTAATGGGCACGACTGTGTGTGGCATAATGCTTAAGGGTCATTACAGTGTCTGGCATATTTTCTAAGGGGCACTACTAGAAGGTGGAAAAATAACAAAAAAATGGGTTATAAATCAGGCATTTTTTTCCCCTGTGATTGCCAATGTCTGGATGTGCAGGTAGCAAAACTGGGGTATAAGGTGGTCTTTTACTGCAATGTCACACCCCTTGCAGCGAGGACATGCACCCTTTCTGGAATAGGCACTCCATAAATGTGCACAAATTCTTTATTGTTTAATTTTGTCCTTGGGGGGGCGCCAGAAAGGTTTTCGGCTTGGGGGAGCAAAATTTCTAGTTACGCCACTGGAAATGCTATATGTACTCACTAGGGAAGTGTCTATGTTTTGTAGCCAGAAACCACCGCATATGGCATTCATTTTATAAAGTGTAATCCTTATTATCATTGTATTAGGGAAAACAGGGGGAGAGAGTAAATAGAGTTTGAAATAATTTATCCGTTTTGAAAGCAATAAATCTGGTCTCGGCTGATAGATGGACCTTTCAGCAATTGTGGGCTACAGAAGAGGGGTTAATATATAACAGGCAGAACTCTTGTGCACTTCCATTAGGGAGATAATCCCTGCATTTTCTAATACAGGCGGAGATAACATATGAAGTGAGTTATTAAACCACTCAGGATAGGTGCAGTATAAGATCAATTCATCCTTATGTGTTTCTATATTTCTGTGTTTTCCATTACAGCGGTGCATCATGAGCTAATACCCAGACCTGATTGGCATCTAAAACATTAGTCTGATGGCATTGTGACATTATTAAATTAAGATTTGGGACTTTATATCCAAGAACAGGAAATATGTAATTTCACAGAAGCTTCGCCTTATGCTTAGTACCTAACAGATGGAAGTCTAATGGCTAATGTATAAATGCCTGTAGGGATGTCTTCATAAGACCTTGTCAGGTCCTGAACACTTTGAGGAGCCTTAAACCTCAACACAAGACAAAAGACAAAAAACATAGACAATAGATGCCTCCATAAGACCTGAAACAAGAAATGGAGCAAGAGACAGGGGCATAACTTCCAGAGGCAATGGAGTCATCTGCCTCTGGGCTCCAAGCCCTGAATGGGCACCTACATGTACAGCTCCCACGCGCTACCACTTAACCTGTGCTGCAGCAAGCGACGGTACACCATCACTTCTGCTGGAATGTGAGATAGGACCCACTGGTGAATGCTGATTCTGCATGCTCATGAGTCTGATCGTGACCTACCAGCCATATCAAGTGCCCTGACCATTCACTGTGGGCTTTGGAACACACATGATATTTGTTTTTCCCTTTTTTTAAAGTGTGTGTGGGGGGGGGCACCAAACTCCAACTTGCCTCTGGGCAAATGGCGAAGAACTTACTCCTCTGGCAAGAGATAATAGATGAAAATGGGCAAAGCCTACCCACACATGGAGATGGAAATTACATGAGCTCAGGGAAATTTGCTACTCAAAATTAGCACTTACAACTCTACAGGATGGGAAGACATATGTTTTCAAAGCTCTCACATTGTATATATTTCCATGTTACACAAAGAAACCAAAAGCTGCAGGTTCAGCATCACCAATGCAATTCTGTAGACCATGTTCTGCAAGAGTAAAAAAAACCTCATAATATGGTGCACCCAGAGGGTTCCAAACCACTGACCATATTCTTAGCTCATCCTAGTTAGATACCCTGGTAGCTTGCAGATAAACATCTGTCATCACAGGAGTGTATTGCAAGTACTAATAACATGGACTAATCCAATGCTTGCTCTTACTAACAAAGAACATTGCTAAACTCCTTATATACACTAAAGCGCTACCTTTGGGGAACCACTAGATTTTATTGTTATTTGTATGCTCAATTATATTAATCATTAAGGTCTTGTGACAATTTTATTTTGTTTTTATAGTGCAATAAATGTATGTATTATGTAAATTAACTTTAACCTACAGCATGCGCAGTCTTTGTCCTTTAAGTTGATTTTCTAGCTTTTCTCTTGAGGAACCCCTGTTAAGACATTAGCAATTGGTTAAAGTAATATTAGCTATTTTATCTCTTTGGTCCGGTATTGATACTGTGTGAAACACAAAACTCAATGTCTCTCTTTTTTTCGTTTATCCATTTGATAGGGAAACTGCCTGTGAATAATCAATCTCAAGATTAACATACGTATGGCACATGTAACAATATACTGAGATCATTTAATTATAATATAATAATAGAACTCCTGAAATTATAGCATGAAACTTATTAACCCCTTCAGTGGCAATTCCGAGAATTTTCCGAGCTGTGCCTCAGTGCCCAGTCTGGCAAGCCCGGAAAATTCTCGGGATTGCCACTGTTTACTGCTGATTTCAATCACTGAACTCAGGCAGCTTCAGCGCTGCCCAGCTCTCTCCCCTTTCCGCCGCACCTCCTCCTCCCCCCTCCTCTCCAGCTTTTGTATTGAAGTCCCCAGTGCCGGCTTATGACAAGCCAGCTGCCGGGGACAGGGACGAGGTGCCGGGGTGCTGGTCCGGGCAGCGGCTGATTGACAGTTCAGCGGTGCTGCCCGGGCCCAGGGAGGCAGAGGTATTTTTTTTTTAAGGGAGCGCTCCCCATAAAAAACTCGCCCAGTGGGGACTGCTCCCAAAAAAAAACACCACTGAAGGGGTTAAGTAATTTTTATCAGTTTTTCGAGTAAGATTTTATAGCACGGTAAACACAGATTTACACACATGTTTATTGTTATATGAGTATATAAATTAAAAAATAGTTAGTCTCGATGAAGTAAATTGACACAATCGGTATTGCATGCTCACACACAGGAATACTCACCACTAATAAAAAGAGAGCTCACTTACTCTCCATAGTATAACTTAATACAAAATACATCTCATATGATGGTCCGGGAGGTCTGCAACACATCTGGCTGAGCATTTCCTCCCTGCCCTCCTTCTGATGTCTGATGTCACTAGGAGGCGGGACAAGTCCAGTGACAGTAGGAGATAGAGCCTATATATGGGGAAGGGGCTTAGACACATTGACTGGCTGCTAGGAACTGCTTTGGTCAGATTCTAGAAGCCAGACAGGGCTGCTGCGATAGCATTGGAAAGTGCTCTCTCTGCTATCCCAGTTCAGACTAGTAATCAGAAGACACCTATCAGTGTGACTAACCTTCTGGCTGTGATTAATAAGGAGTACTTCCAATGGGTGGCTACTGCCATTGCTAGTCAATCCCTGCACATTGTACATTTTACTGGGTGTCTGCAGTCCTGTAGCTCAGCACATATTCCTAAGAGATCAGAGATCAGCGGCCTTATGGGAATAATTCATCATTTTGCTGATGGACAACTGGAAAGCAGCAGTGGTGCTGAAATTGTGTGTGTGTGTGTGTGTGGGGGGGGGGGGGGGGAGGAGTCTCATTCATCTATGGGCTATAAGGCCCCTGGCAGGCAGGTCAAGGCATTGAATTTCACACCACATTCAGCCACCTTGTGAAGGCATTGGAACTAGGGGCAATGGGTGAGAGTGACTGTTACAGATCAGTGGGGACCAGGATCCTATAGAGAGTTGGTACCACTCTAATGGAGTGAGTGACTAGTGGACTATAAATGTTCTCTTTTTTTGAGGCTCGTGGTGACCGCTAACTTTGAGATTAAGCTGTACCAAGCATTAAACCAGAGACTTGACTTTTCTTCTTCTCCGGTAGCAGACATGAGCCTTGCAGCCCAATCCTCATTTTCGTCACTCTGGAAGTCCCAGAGACCAGGGTAAGTGCAGGGCCGGCTTTTGTCACTGTGACAGGAGCCTGGTGCTGTACATATGTAATGGCACAGTGCAGTTAACCAGAAGGTCAAAAGGTTGCACTGAGGTAGCTGGATGACTAAGCTAAGCAGCACAAGTGGGCAACACAGAAACAGAACTCTGGGAGGCAGTGGAGTCATCTGCTGCCGGGCTCCTGCTCCCAAGGGGGCACCTCTCCTCTCCTGCAAGTTTGAATCAGTTAATTGAAAGCCATTGATATCACTTCTGTGGCTGACTCTCCCTCCCAGCAGGACCATAGAAGTCACAGTTTCTTTATTTTTAAACATAATATACTGTTAGGAGGGGTTACTTTAACCTACCTCCTGAGGTGGACTCTAACCTACCTCTGGATAGGGAGTTGGACTTTAACCAATCTTCCTTTATCCCTTCTTCCTCAATTTGGTGGCCCCCCTTAGAGCTCCGTGAGTGTTAACCCTGTATATGCTGATCAGAAAAGAAGACCATCATGTATGCAAGGTACAACACTGGTTTATTGTTTACACATACAGCATATTTATACAGTATAGCATTCATGGGCTCGACAAGAGATGATTGGATGATACAGGGGTGTAGCAGGGAGGAGTTCCAGTTACTGTCTAGGGGATATATGTTATTATTATACAAGGACATGGGAGAACAGACAGTTTTTGTAGAAAACATGTGAAATACATCTTACAGGAAATAACCTTGAGCAACGCAGCCTTGAGCAGCAGCAGACTGTCACAAAGCAGAATAGAAACTTGTAATTTTCCACTCACTATAAGGCATTTGAGACAAGATGGAGAACAGCATACAAAATGGTGCATAAATCCTTTCAATCCCCTCTTAGAATCATAATTTATTTAAATTATTTGATTCTCACGTGTGCTTTTCCTTTTAATACGCTGTTCCCTCACATATGTAGCATAGTCATCGGGTGTAGGGGTTTCAGAGGAAAGATCAATATACATAATAGCTACAGGTGTTGTGGTACCTAGATATTTGGAAACTATTCTCCTGCCTAGTGGAAAAATACAGTAAGCAACGATTATGATGAACAGAAGTACAGTAAGTGTAATGATACCTAGTTGAGTTAAGGCATGTTTCCAGTTGCTCATCCAGCCGAACCAAGCAGCCCAGGGGTCAGTGACACCTGAGTTTTCCTTGAGCTCTCGGGATAAGTCTTCTAATTTTTTAATGGCTAGTGTGACTTTGCCATTGGGACCTGTATTGTCAGGAATGAAGGTGCAACATCCTGCAACTGTGTTTATGTATACACATGTACCACCTTTCTCGGCCAAGATCATATCCAGGGCCATGCGATTCTGGAATGTCATCTGTGATGTGGCCTCCAGTTGTTCTGCAATACCTTTCAAGGCATCCTTTGTATCATTAACAAATCTCTGTTGATTATAATACATATAGTTTATCCATGCAACATTCTTATTGATTGTAACCTGGGGCAGCAGAGATTCAAAGCCAGCAGCTACTTCATCTCGGGCCTTGAACTCGTCTGGGACACCCCGGGGTACACCAATAGTATCAATGTATACGTGTGGGTCAAAGCTTTCCAGTGGGGTACTTCTCTTTTGTCTAGGGTGTGGGTCAGGTAGGGGTGAAGGTGTTTCAATGGCTGTTGGCAAAATATGGATAGGCATAATGATTTTTGAGAGAGCACATTCGCCTCTCCATACACTGTCAAGCTTTGCTCTAATTTTCATGTCCCCACAAATGAAATAAATGTCACCAAGGGATTTCTTCATGATGGGTAAGGTTACATACCTGCGGATGGCACAGTAACCATCCGGGAATGTTTTCAGATCTACCCCCTTAGTGACATTAGAACAGTAACAAGTATAGTTGCCTGGATATATGGTGATTGTGTTACCTGGATTGGTGTTTTTTCCTAAGATGGGGTAGTTCTTCTTCCATAACTCACATTCATTATCTTTAGTTTTATTGCCAGTGTATAAGGTAAAAAAACATTCATCCTCTGATTCTGGTATGTTAAGGGGGACGGTACCAAGGTGGGGTCTGGACTTAGCACATACATAACAGTCAGTTCGGTTAGTCTGTCGTGCATTGTATTTCATCCATTCTAACCAAAAATTCACATCAGCTAAACCTGTCTCTATGGACATGGTGTCCTCATATGTGGGATTACTGATAGCAACCATATCTTTAAAGGTACTTATGTGTGGTTTGAATGGGGATAATGGCTGGGGCCTGGCGGGGGATGGTGGCTTACGGAGGGAAAGGTATTCCTGATTGTTAAACATATCTTTGAGATAGAATTGTTGTCTATCACTGGCATATCCACCTCCCCACCATACCCCTAGAACATACATTCCAGCATCACTGGGGCTGGGATTTTCAATATTTATAGTGCAATAATAGTCATATCTACCGTCATCCTTAGTGATAGTCATCCTAGAAAGTAATGGCTTACCATACTTGTCCTTTCGATCAATAGCCAAGGTGGGTTTGTATGCCCAGTCGATACCTGAATTCCACCCCACTGCTCCCCAATAATTGCAGTTATTTCCCCAATAATAATCATCTGTGACACAAATATATACATTTTTAGTCTGGCTGAGAGCTGATTTGGATGGCATGGACCACATGTTACTAGGTATGACCGTATCATAGTTTATTCGGTAAGTGGCCACGCGAGTGGTAGATGAATTGTACCAAAGGGTAAGCACATCATCCTGACTGGTAATATCCACTTCTGCGGTACAGAAATTATAAAGAACAAGAGCGAGTAAAGTCAGCAGAGCTAAGATAGGGGGAATCATTTCCTTCAAGGGTCCTCTCGGCCTCAGTAGGAATTCCGTTTTCCTCGATGTCTGGATCCCCTACCGGCAATTCTTCTCCTCGTAGGAGGTCAGAGTTATTAACTCCCGTTAGTACCTCACTGGTCCGGTCTGTGTCAATCTCAGGATCGGTGTCGACCTCTGTGTCGAAAGTAGTTGGAGTAGGGATTTTCTTCACTCTGGATGCGTGGATCCACGTTGGGTTGTCATCGGTGAGCACAGCAGTTCTTGTCACAGCGACCACCTCTGTCTCAGGACCGTAGGAGAAATCACCTGGATTCTTGTTGCGTGGAAGGACTTTAACCACAACTTTGTCTCCGACTTGGAATGGATGTGTAGGTTTCTGTGGATGACAAGGATTTTTAAGTACAACTTCATGTTCAATTTCGTCTAGTCTGTGTATTAAAGTCCTTACATATTCTTCTCTGATTACTTCTAAATCTCCTGCTTGTGTGACTAGTGGTTTCCTTGCCCAGGGGGTGGGGAAGGGGCGTCCCATTAGTATTTCAAAAGGGGAGTAACCTAGAGTCTTTTGTGGCGTCATTCTTATTTCAGCTAACACAATAGGAAGGACTTGCTTCCATTTTGTGAAGGTGCCCCCAGTAGCCTTTCTCAATTTATCCTTCAAAGTGCGGTTCATGCGTTCGACAATAGCTGAACTCTGTGGGTGGTACGGAATGTGGAATTTCCAATCTATTTGGAGGGCTTTAACTAGTTCAGCAGTGACTTTGGCAGTAAAAGCAGAACCTTTATCACTATTGATTTGTAGCGGGCATCCCCAGCGCGGAATGATCTCCTGCGTGAGAATGCGGGCTACAGTTTTTGCATCTTCGGACTTTGTTGGATATGCCTCCGCCCAGCGTGAGAACATATCAACTATGACCAAAGCGTATTCCTGTTTCCCTGTACCTGGTATATGGGTAAAATCAATCTGCAGGTGAGTAAACGGAGTGGTGGGGTATTCAAGATGTTGGTGTTTTGCTTTATTGGGATTGTTAGGGTTGTTTCTAAGACACACAATACATCTACTAACATATTGGGTGACAAGTTCTTTTGCATTTGTGATGTAAAAATCATTGGTGAGGAGCAGTGTTGTCGTGACTTTGCTGTGGTGACCTACTCCGTGATAGTGTGCTATGAACAGTGAGGCACTTGTTTGGGGGATACAGGGTTTCCCCTCTTTGCAGATTAATCCAGTCCGTGGATTCTTCTGCAGAATTGGGTATGTCCAATCTGATAAATCAGAGTTAGAGGCAGTTGCCTGTAATTCTGTAAGTAAGTATGTGTCTTCTAGTGACGGTGGTGACATTATGGTAAGTGTGAGGTTGTATGTGGATGTGGCAGCAGCTTGTTTTGCAGCAGTGTCAGCGAGGGCATTGCCCCGTGAGATATCATCTTTTCCACCAGTATGTGCTTTGCAATGGAGAATGGCAATGTGTGAGGGCAATGTGATTGCGTGCAATAAGTCAGCAATAAGTTGGGCATGTGAGATGCCTTTTCCATCAGCGCCTGTGAAACCTCGGCGCTGCCAAATCATGCCGTGGTCGTGAACAACGCCATAAGCAAATTTGGAGTCTGTGTAAATGTTGACAGGTTTTCCTGTGTACAAGTGACAAGCTCTGGTGAGAGCGATTAGCTCAGCAGCCTGTGCTGATTGCAGAGGAACTGCTTTTGCTTCAAGGACAGTTTGAAGAAGTTTAACTACTGCGTAGCCTGTCTGGTATGTTTTGTCATTTGGTCGACTGCAGGAGCCGTCGACAAAAATTATGTCGGCGTCGGGTATGGGTACAGCCGACATGTCACTTCTGGGTGAAGTTTCTGAGTCGATTGTCAGAGAACAGTCATGTGGGGGAGGTGCTTCGTCATCAGGTCCTTTTAAGCCTAAAAGGGCATTAAGTATGGGCACAGGTCCTTCTGTATTTGTAGCATATTTGATAACAAGTGATGGGTTACCTAGTAAGAGTACCTCATAACCACTAAGTCTTTGGGCCGACATGTGTTGCGTATGTAAGCCTTTTAAGATGGACAGGACGTTGTGGGTAGTGTGAAGGATGGTGTTGTGTCCTAAAGTGAGTGTGGCAGCCATTTCAACAACCATTGCACAGGCAGCCAGCGCTCGAAGACAAGCAGGCATTCCTTGTACAGTGACCGGCATTACCTTTGAAAAGAATGCGACAGGGCGCATTTTGCCTCCATGACCTTGGGTGAGCACGCCCGCCACAGTTTTACAAGTGTCCCTTGCAAACAAATGAAATGGCAAAACATAGTTGGGGAGACCAAGCGCGGGACTTTTAACTAACATTGCTTTGAGCTTTTCATATGCAGAAAACATTTCATTTGACCATTGTATGACTTTGGGTTTGTCTTTGAGTGTGCACTGTCTCAAGATATTATCGTAATAGGAACAATCAGAAATCCACTGTCTGCAGTAGTTTACCATACCCAAGAAAGACAGCATATCCTTCTGGGTAGCTGGGGTGACCAGGCCCAGTACAGACTGTATGCGTTGTGGACTGATTTTCCTTTCTCCCTCAGAGAGCACAAAACCCAAGTAATTGACATGCTTTTGACACCATTGCATTTTTGTTCTGGACACTTTATGTCCACATTCACATAACCAGTTCAATAGTGATATACCATCTTCCCGGCTGGCTCCCTCCGTTGGACTACAGAGTAGCAGATCATCTGCATACTGTAGCAGGACTGAACCACAGGGGGGGTGCCAGGGTGCCAATGTGGCTTGGAGGACTATGCTATAGACCACTGGGGAGTCAATATAGCCTTGTGGTAAACGACACCAAGTCATTTGTTTACCTTCAAAAGAGAAAGCAAAAAGTAATTGGGTCTCTGCATCTATTGGAATGCTGAAAAATGCATTTTTCAGATCTGCTACTGTGAAAAATGCTGCGTCTGCAGGGATGGCTGAAATGAGTGTGTTAATGTCTGGCACTATTGGTGCAATTGGGACTATGAGGTCATTTACCTTCCTCAAGTCCTGTACAAATCTAATACTTCCATCAGCCTTAGCGACCGGGTTGATGGGTGTGCAGTATGGTGAGATCACATATCTCAGTATGCCTTCTTTTAAAAACTCCTGTATCATTGGTCTAAGACCGTCAATTTTCTCTGATGATAAAGGGTATTGTTTGCTGTACACGTGACTAGAGTCTGGCTTGAGTTTGGCTTTGTATGGTGTACAGGGTATGAGGCCTGTGTCATAGGGACCCTTGGCCCAAATTTCTGCATTGATTTTGTCAATTGAGGTATCAAGTGAATCTTGGGACATTAGGAAGTGTGGTGAAGTGACGTGAAGTCCACTTCCTTTGGGTGAGGGTGTAATGGAGATGTGGAATTTGTTGAAAAGATCCCTTCCCAACAAGTTGACAGGGCATTCTGAAATAACCCTGAACTGATGTTCTCCTAAGTAATGTCCGTTCATGGACTGTATGATCAGTTCGTCAGTCAGATAAGTGTCAGTGGGTATCCCATTGATTCCCATTGAAGGAGTAGTCTTTTGCAATTCACCATCATAGTGTAATGAACACAGGACACTGGTTGTGGCACCGCTATCTACCAAAAAGGGTAGCTTCTTTCCATTAACATATAAAGTGATAAGGGGTGCGTCTTCCCAGTGTGTGGTGAATTGTACAAAAGATAGGACACCCTCCTTCGGGCCCCGTCACAAGGTGGGGTCGGACCAATCAACTCTAAAACGTACATGTTCTTGGACGGGTGTGGGGCCACGTGCTACTCTGGGTGGCCCTTGTGTGAAAGATGGTTGCTGAGACCTGTGTGTGCCTGGTGGAGGTCGATATGGTTGTTGTGGTCTTTGGGGTGGGAATGGGCATTCCCTAGCCCAGTGTGTGTCTTGGCCACAATTGTAACATGTTGTGTCTTTTGCTATTGTGCCAGTGTTATTATCTCTGTTGTAAAGAGGGGCCCGATGGTGTTGGTGTGGTGGGCCTTGTGGTGGTCTGAAGGGTTTCCTTTGACCATATTGGGGTGCCCTACTCTGTCTATTTGATGGGCCCCTGTTGTCTTGTTGATAACTGTGTGTTGTGACAATTGTCTTTTTCATGTCAAAACATCCAGCTGCCTCCTTTTCATACAAATGGGTCTCAAATTCTTGGAGGGTGTCTGAAGTCCAGGAAGAGACACTTTGTTTAACTGGCGTGGAAATGGAGGGGTGTAGGTTATTGATAAAGGTGGAAATGAGTAAGGGGAATATTTCAAGAAATAGTCCCGCTTCCTCAGTCCAGCATCTTTTAAATCTCTTCCAAAATTCAGTGACTGATTCAGTGGGTTTTTGTTTACACGCCACTGCGACAGGCAATGAGGACCTCATTTTGAAGATCTTGGTCATCCCTGCTTCTATTTCTGTCCACATTGTGGCTATTGCGTCTGAATTATTTAAGGGGTATTTTGCTGTTCCTACCGTGGTTGTAATGTTTTCGAAACTTTTGATCTTACCCCAATCCCACGCATGGTGATGGTCGATTACATTATCGACAATCAGTTTTATGTCATCATGGGTGTAATTTCTGCCTACACATGCTTTCTTCAGATAGGCAATGGTTCCTGCCGCGGTTACAGAGGGTTTTGGGCAGTGTTTAATGATCCTATTTAGGTCTTCTATGTCAATTGGTTTAACAAGTAATTGGTCACCAATTGTCATGAAGGGACAGTATTGAGTTGTTGTGCCATCATAGGTGGCACCAGATTTTGTTGTCTTCGGGCCAAGTTCTGTAGTAACTAATGATTTGTCTGCTGATACTCTGGTGCTTTTTGCTAAAGGTCCTTTCTCTTCTCCCTCTAACAAAGGCATATCCTCGGTATTAGTTTCCTTTTTATCATCTAATTTAAGATCTGGTTTGGGTGGAGGTGCGGTAGGATGTAGAACATGGTGACCCACGGCCATCAGTTCTGTATCCGTGAGGGAAGGGTATACTGGACTGTAAGGTGGAGGTGAAAGGACTTTAAGTTCCTTATTGATACGAGTCTCCTCTATTTTATGGAGTTTTGCAGTGACGTCTCTAATTTTCTTTTGTTTCTTTGTCAAATTGGTGTCATGCCAGAAAGGTGCAATAATAAGCCATTGTTCACCTCCTGCACGCATGTATTTCATATCCCAGGTGGGATCTCCTGTATACCAGGGGAAGGCTTCTTTGTCCCCAAGACAATGACCTTTTATCATTTGCATAAAGAAAGGATAATTAGAGCCGTCTCTAGGGAAGGGGTTGGGACTACATTTTTCCGACCAACCTGCCAGGTTATCTACCCAGGGGTCAATTAGGAAATAGTCTGTAGAAGAATTACGGGCTACATATTCCTTACAAGTTTCATTGGGTAAGGGTGGTGGATAGGAAATTATTTTATTTTTACTAATTTTTGAACCCATGTTTAGTTTATGTCCTTTTATGTTTGTGTGAGAACTTTCTCCACCTTTTAATTTGTTCCTGATGTTCAGGGTTTTGACTAAAGTCAAGGTAATAGAGTAGTTGACTACCTTCAGGTAACTTGTGGATCTGGTCTAAAGTTTCAGGACAGATAATAGGATATGTGAAAAGGTTAATTGGTATATCTGTTAAGAAAAATGGGTATGTCTGATCAATGTATTTTTCAATAAGTCCTGTATCCAAATGACAACCCAATATAATAACGGATTCTAAAACGGTGCCATTAGATGATGTCTTTGTTGTGAGTTTAAATCTTGTGGGTTCTCTAATGACAGATGTCAATTTGGGCCAATAATCGTCTCTGTCGGGGTTATGGTACCAGAGGACGATACTACATTTACAATTTAAACAAGTACCTATGTATGGATGTCTGGGGTGTGACATAGACGTAGATGAAGTATGAGAATGGATGAAATATGAGAGCGTGAAAAATTCTTAGTATCCAGACCAGGGGCGCCGTTTCAGTAAGGCAGGAGTGTACCTACAGCAGCAGACTGAAAGGGTTGGTCTTTATCTGAATACTGTGTGAATTATGTATTCACTTTATACATCTCATAAAAATTAATGTTTATGATTGGTTAGTTATAACCACAGACTGTCTACGTGACAGTGGATAGAGTCAAGTGGTTTTATCCTGAAAACTGCATATGAAGCCTCACGTTGCGTTACCCCAAAGAGAGGGGAGCATATAGTCCGCAAGTCTATTGGCATACAGTAATCAATGAGACAAGAGAGAGAAAGAGTTAGTGTGCGTCAACTTACCAACCGCACAAGATGTACAAGTTAAATACATATATCGCATGTGTGTTCACTTACCAACCACACAAGGATATTACACGTAATACAACTTATACTGTAAAAAAAGGATAGTAAGAAATGGCCATATAGAAAAAAGGGCGATCAAATTGAGGTAACTAATGAGCGGACCCCTTAGGTCACTCTTTATATATTACCAGATCACTGATCTGCGTGTGCACACTATAAAACAACCAGCTGAAACTTTACTACTTTTGAAGTAAAGGTCTATACGGATTCAGGATTCGATATGTCCGTGATCCGAGAACAGGCAACAGACCACGTATGGGTGTCAACAGTTCAACGGGAACGAAGATCGAAATCCCGGGCCGGGCCCCCAGCTGTTAGGAGGGGTTACTTTAACCTACCTCCTGAGGTGGACTCTAACCTACCTCTGGATAGGGAGTTGGACTTTAACCAATCTTCCTTTATCCCTTCTTCCTCAATTTGGTGGCCCCCCTTAGAGCTCCGTGAGTGTTAACCCTGTATATGCTGATCAGAAAAGAAGACCATCATGTATGCAAGGTACAACACTGGTTTATTGTTTACACATACAGCATATTTATACAGTATAGCATGCATGGGCTCGACAAGAGATGATTGGATGATACAGGGGTGTAGCAGGGAGGAGTTCCAGTTACTGTCTAGGGGATATATGTTATTATTATACAAGGACATGGGAGAACAGACAGTTTTTGTAGAAAACATGTGAAATACATCTTACAGGAAATAACCTTGAGCAACGCAGCCTTGAGCAGCAGCAGACTGTCACAAAGCAGAATAGAAACTTGTAATTTTCCACTCACTATAAGGCATTTGAGACAAGATGGAGAACAGCATACAAAATGGTGCATAAATCCTTTCACATACATACATACATGCATACATACACACATACCTACATATATTTACTGTATGTAAGGTGCAGTGTGTGTGTGTGTGTGGGGGGGGGGGGGGGGGCACCAATATTTATCTTGCCTCCGGGCAACAGGGACGAACTTACGCCACTGGGGCAACACAAAGACTGGACTCATACAGCACACTTAGCAGCACCCCTAGACTGATATGGCACACTTTCTATATGACTATTCATGTTCCCCACCTGTTTATATTGTTTATTGTTTATACTGTATGCTGTTTACTTGTTACCCACCTGGCTGCTGCACAGCAAACCAAAAACAAATTCCTAGTGTACGCAAGTATACCTGGCAAATAAAGCTGATTCTGACTTCTGACTTAGCAGCACCCCTGCAATAAAAGAAAACATAAAAAAGGGAAGCACCCCTGGACTGATATGGCAAACTTGGCAGCACCACTGGACTATTATGGCACACTATCCAGCACCTCTGGACTGATATGGCACACTGGGTAGCAAACCTGGACTGATATGGCATACTGGGAAGCACCCCCTTTACTAATATAGCACACTTAGCAGTACCCCTTTTTTATTTTAATAAGAAAAGAGCAGCACCCCAGTACTGATATGGCTCATATGGCACACTTAGTATAATCCCTGGACTGATACGGCACACTAGACAGCACCCCGGGACTGATATGGCACACTTAGCAGCCTTGGACTGATATGGCACACTTAGCAGCCTTGGACTGATATGGCACACTTAGCAGCCTTGGACTGATATGGCACACTTAGCAGCCTTGGACTGATATGGCACACTGGGCAGCATCCCTGGATTGATATTGCACACTGGGCAGCACCCCTGCAGTAAATATATATATATTTTTTTACATAAAGCACCCCCTTAGTAGTCCCCCACAGTAGCCCCTCAGAAGTGCCCCTGAACCCTTAGTTGTGACCTTTTGTAGTCCCTCATACTTGTCCGCCATAGTTTTCTCCTACAGCAGCCCCTTAGTAGTGGCCCTTAGTAGCCCCCCCATAGGAAGGTCATGTGGAAGGTTAAGCCCTCGTCGAGCCGGCCTCGGATCAGGTAAGTACGGGGGGGGGGGGGGTTTCTAAACCTGCTCATCTCTAATGATTATCCTAATTAATTGTACAATACAAAGAGAATGATTTATAAATGTGTCTCTTTGTACAGTACATATTCACAGTACATTTCTACAAATCGCAGTGTGCCGTGGGCAAGGTGGGGGTGTAGTGAGCTTTTAATCAATGCTGCTCTGTACTGCGCATAACATCTAAACAGCGCAGGGAGGTGAGCTGGACATGCCTACAAAATTAGCAAATCAGGGCCATACCATGTGGTCCCTCCCACTTACTTGAGGTCAAGCTCCCATTTCACTTTTCACCTTTGGCTTGAGCATTGGCATTGGACCCATTAAAAGTTATGAGGTATGCAGATCCTTGAGAAATGCAGCAGTGCTGTGACAAGGTGGCCCTGCTTATGTTGTCATAATGTCACGCTGGGGGGTGGTGTTCCCAGCACAGGGAAGTATGACACTGAACGACTTTTGTCATCAGCGCTAACATTGACAATTTCCCATTGTTACTTTATTTATTTTACAAGCCTATGTACATTTAGAAGACATTTGGGGAAAGAATCCTAACCGTATCCTGCATAGCACAAAATGTGGTTCCCAATTGAATATTAAACTATAATTTAAACATGATATCCTACTGTTCATAATTTAAGATGACAGAGAAGCATCTTGTTTAAATTACTGATTTCTTGGTTTCCATATTAGCCAACGACTATATTCCACAGTACGTGCTTTCATGTACTGCGAACAGACTTTCTGAATAGTGTGGTATCATTTCATCACATGTATATAAATATGTTCCAGATTATATTGTCTTTGCTAAATTTTGTTTAAAGAAAATTTATGAATTTGTAGCATCAAAAGTGAAGCAGTCACATATTTTATATAATGCACTTAGATTAGGTGATTTTTCATTGTAATCGCTATTTTTATTGTACAGCCATTGAATTAATGTATTATTATCCTTTATTTATATGACGCCACAAGGGTTCTGCAGTGCCCAATTACACATACTCACATACTCAAAACATGAAAACAGTGACTTACAGTTACATAATACAGGACAGGTACAGGGTAAATGATTATAGGAACATCAGCCGATTACTGCAACATAAGTATCCAGATGGCAGCAAACAGCATGCTTTCGTGCAGTCCAAGACTACTGAAGAAAGGATAAGCACATGAGGTAAGAGGTCCCTGCTCATGAGAGACTTCTTGAGTCTTCCATTGTGGAATTGCGAAAGCCGCCCTGGAGCGGAGAAACGCATTTTCCTAAAGGAGTCTGGCCAACTGACACCCGGCCGCCGCACAATCACTGCCGCAAGTGACCCGATTGGTGTGTCTACATCTGCGCTGCCAGTGCTGTGGCAGAGCTTCTGACAGCACTTCTCACCACGTGAGTCCGGCGGGAGAAGCGGCGCCAGCGGCTACCACCCAGCCGGGTGACAGACCCCAGAGCCCGGCTGTCCCTGCGTGGGAAAGGAGGAGAACGGTACAGCTTACAATACAAGCCTGCAACAACAAGTTGAGCTGTGTGAGCTCCCAGGTGCTGGCGTTCAATCCCCCCCCCCTATGTGGAACCCCAAGAGGCAATATTTATCAATCATTTGGAGCTGAATCACACTGGTCTTTTAAGCTGTTTATATTGGATGCTGGATGAACTGCTATTATTGCACTTTATCGCTGGTTTTCTGTCCCACTAACTGAGTAAGAACTCCCCAGCTAAGAGCTATTGAACCCATATGCAGATCAACTGATTTTGGTACTCTTTACCTAGAACGGCGCCCATCGCGACCATCGAATGCACTAAAAAACGGGTGCGATGCGATGCCCGCGATTTCCCATAGGGACCGATGTTAAAAGTGAGATTGGACGCGATTTTAGTGTTCAATGCCTCAATGCCCGCGATTTTTCCATAGGAAACAATGTTAAATGGGCCACAGAGCCCTAATAGTCCCCCTGAAGTCTGAAATGGCCCCCACAATTTGTAACGGCACCCCACGATCAACGTCAACCCGAAGCATGGCGAGCGCAGCGAGCCCGCGAGGGGCGGCGGTACGCGTCCTCCGACCTTTTCATACCCCCACTATCCACGTCGGCGTGGAGTTGAGAATAGAATAGTGTGGCGAGCGCAGCGAGCCACCGAGCCCGAAGCGTGGCGAGTGCAGCGAGCCCCGCGAGGGGACGCGGATACCTTCACAGGTAAACGCGTCCCCTCGCGGGCTTCACAGGTGTCCGCGTCGCCACGGACACCTGTGAAGCCCGCGAGGGGACGCGTATAACTGTGAAGGTATCCGCGTCCCCTCGCCACGCTTCGGGCTCGGTGGCTCGCTGCGCCCGCCACACTATTCTATTCTCAACTCCGCGCCGACGTGGATAGTGGGGGTATGAAAAGGTCGGAGGACGCGTACCGCCGCCCCTCGCGGGCTCACTGCGCTCGCCACGCTTCGGGTTCAAGTTGATCGTGGGGTGGCGTTAAAAATTGTGGGGGCCATTTAAGATTTCAGGGGACTATTAGGGCTCTGTGGCCCATTTAACATTGTTTCCTATGTAAAAATCGCGGGCATTGAGGCATTTAACACTAAAATCGCGTCCAATCTGACTTTTAACATTGATCCCTATGGGAAAATCGCGGGCATCGCGTCGCACCCGTTTTTTATGTACCGCGATGCCCGCGATTTTTTACCCCCGACGCCCGCGATGCTAATCGCGGGCGCCGTTCTAGGTAAAGAGTACCCTGATTTTTTATTGTGTATTTTAGTGTGATTAATGTCAATTTGTGTCTGTAGATTACATTTTATTAAATTCTTGTGTGTACCTTTGAGCGCCCCATGCTATTTTTCTTTTTCCTGCTCGTGAGAGCTTGCATTATAAAGAGGAGGGGCAGACAGACAGGGGTGACACAGGAGGGGTAGACAAGGCGAGGAACAGAAGGTTAGGAGGACAGTTTGCTGGGTTTGGTGAAGAAGTGGGTCTTAAGAGCCCGTTTGAAGTTCTGTAGAGAAGTGGAAAGTCTGAGGGGAAGAGGTAGAGAATTCAAGAGTAAGGGAGCAGCACGTGAAAAATCTTGGAGGTAGGAGGTAATAAGTCAGCAGTAGAGCCGATGGGTGTTTGCAGAGCGAAGGGGACGGGTGGGAGCGTAAAGAGATATAAGGTTAGAGATGTAAAGGGGACAGGAGTTTCATTTCATTCAAAGGGGAGTTTGTTTAATTTTTGGTAAAGAAGGAAGTTGGCAATACAGGTTGAGTATCCCTTATACAAATATTTGTTATCCAAATTATTCCAAAAACCATAGTCTCCAAAATGTACTTTTATTTCAGATTTTTTGCTAAAAACCAACTGGCACTACTGGGGAAAAACATGTAACTGGAATTAAATATGTGCAAGAAAATGATTGCTTGGCATTTTAATTCAGTGCCTGAGATATTACACAAACTTTGTTTCAGGTTTTAAAACCTTGTTTTATGCACAAATAACATAGATTTGTGTGGATTTCATGTATTTCATGTGCTCAAGATACCTCATTCAAATATAAAACATTCCAAAATCCGGAATAATCCTTTATCCAAAATTCTTCGGGTCCCGAGCATTTTGGATAAGGGATACTGAACCTGTATTATTTTACTATATATTTATGATACCAAGTGAAACAGGTGGTTAGTAGCTCCACCCCACAAGCTACAAACCTATGTTTAAATTCATTCTTAATCTCATCCATATAAAGAAGGTGTGATAGAGTGTTGTAAAATTATGAGAGAACTCAATGTGCAGTGAATCCTGTTTAGGATTCACTGCACAGTCGCCGTGTACCAGAGGGCTGGAGCATTCGCTGACAGCCCTCTCTGTCGCCATATTCAATGCCGCAGGGGCTCGCTGCCCCTGACGGCGAATTTTAACCCCTGCGGCGAATGCCGCAGAGAGCCGGAGGACGGCGGCAGGCGGGGAGATGGAAGCCTCCCTGCCTGCGCCGGACACTGTGGGGCAGAAGCAGGGCTCCCAGGGACACAGGAAGCAGAAGCTGCACCCCCGGGGAGAGCTGGCAGGGGACTGGGATAGGGAGCCGCTGCACTGCTCCCGCTCTGCATATGTAATGAGCGGGAGCAGTGAATATCTGAATATCTACTGAGTGGCTCTCGGCTCTCGTCCCCCTGCTGGATGTGTAAAAAAAAAATGTAAAATTAAATATATATCATGTGCAGTAAGTACATGAAAAAAAATAGCATGCCCCTTCACAGAAAAAAATGCTGATTTTTTTTTACATTAAATAATAAAAAAAAACTTTATTTTAAAAGATCAGTGACACACTGTGAAAATCCCTTAGAAAGCAATTCGCCATCTGATCATTGAATACACTCACGGCGAATCACATTGAAAAACCCATTGAAACCCCACAGCGAATTACGGCGACTATCAGACAGCGAATTGTCCGTCATTCACTGCTCGCCGTCGGCGAATAGTGCATGTTGAATAGGGAGAATCAGTTTTTCAGTAAAAAGATTCACCTTAGAGCATGAAAATAACACACATTCGCCGTAGATCATGGCAAATCAGCCTCATTGAATACTGCCCAATATCATATCAATAACAGTATGAAAAAGTAAATGAAGTGGATTAACTGAGAAGGTATCTTCGCATAATTCTGCTGTTTGGAAACGTTATATGTGCCTATCATCCCACATACTGGACGTGTGTTTTGTCTTTCATAACTCAACCATTATCAGGGAACACAACTATGGAGAGAGGTGATGAAACTAGGCGCATTCTGTTTAGTGAACACAAATAGGCAGACAGATCTGCAGAGATACATAGGTATTTTTTGGCTTTGAAGAAACACAAGTACAGATGCACACATCAGTTTGTCCATATTCCTATCTGATATAAGGGGTTATTAATAAACAAGCTCCACAATGCTTCTTTATAGAAGACTTGTGTATTTGCATGTACAGATAGTGTCATGATTTGTTTTGAAGGGCTGAATTTGGATTCTTGGGCTTAGTTGGATTTCTTAAGGAAGCTTCTACTCATGTGAGACTTACCCAGACTTGGCTTTTGTGGGTATAGGAGGCCTGAGACACAAAACTCAGAATTAGGGGGAAATTCACTAAAGGAAAGTTGTAAAAAAAATAGGTGTATTTGTATTTAGAAATACACTTATTTTTGACATTTACTATCCCGAAAATACGGCAATTCGTATTCGTATTGATAGCACATCAATACGAATACGAATTGCCGTATTTTCGGGATAGTAAATGTCAAAAATAAGTTTATTTCTAAATACAAATACACCTATTTTTTTACAACTTTCCTTTAGTAAATTTCCCCCTTAGAGTCTGAACCAGAGAACTCAGGACTCAGGTCATTGGATACTCAGGATTGAGACCTGTATAAAGGCGTACAGGTCTGGAACCCGCTACAGGGAACACATAGCTGGAATGAACCACAGAAGAACTGGTGAAGCAACCAATGGGATACTAATTCCATAGTGCAATGTGCAAGATAGATTCAGAAAGGAGGATGCCGTGGACAGAACCAGAAGCATTTGGTACTGCTGAAATGCAGCAGTCAGGAGCAGAGCATTTGGTAATACTGATACGAGATACTGCAGTTAGGAACAGAGCCAGGAGACCTTCACATAAAGGATAAGAGCTGTTTTTGCAATGTGCTACTATAAGTTCCTGGTTTACTGTAAGTAGGGTGCCCTGTGCACCTATAGGCTGGTTAAATCATGTGACCAGAGTTGCTGAAGACTGGTTTGTTAGAATAATTTATGTTATGCAATCCAAGATGGCCACGTCCATGAAGCAATAGGGGATGTTTGTTTACAGATAGAGACACAGGACTCAGGAGTGCCAGCAGCGGCCAAGAGTAGGAATTATCATGAGGTGACACTGATGGATACTGTAAGTATGGCTAAGACCCTGATGTGTGACTGTTCAAGGTGCAGGCTAGAACCCCATAATATAAATCTCTGGCTACATTTAGTAGTTGATCAGTGCTTCAGAAACTGTGAATGGCAAGCACAAAGAACACGTCACAATGATGTCCAAACTACTTACACTTTAACATCATCCTATTTATTAATATGAACTCCCCAATTTACATTCTCCTAAAAGACTGCACTGTTTTGCCTCATTGTGGAAATAGTACATCTTTATTAGAGGTGCATTGCCACACACACACATTTACTAAAGTTTGTATTCTTGCACTTTTCTAAACTGCCTTTGGGTTTTGGGCTATTTTTCTTGGCTGAATCTGGGGCCACAGAACAGATAAAGGAAACCTCACTCACATCACATAATTTCAGTTATATTAAGTCTATCATGTCCCCCTTTCCCTTCTCTGCTCTAAACTATATATTAAGATCTTTTAGTCTTTCCAGGTAAGTGTTGTGATGTAGGCCATGCACCATTTTAGTCGCCCTTCTTTGTACAGTCTCTAATGTATTTATATCCTTCTGGAGATATGGCCTCCAGAACTGAACACAATACTCTAGGTGAGGTCGTACCAATGACCTATACAGTGGCATTATTACTTATTTCTTTCTACTGCTGATACCTCTCCCTATGCAACCAAGCATCTGACTTGCCTTCTTCATTGCTTTGTTACATTGCCTACCTGCCTTTAAGGCGCCTGAAATAGTGACACCTAGATCCCTCTCTTCCTCAGTAGTTTCCATTATAGTGCCATTTATACTATATTTAGTCTTTGGATTTTTGAGACCCAAGTGCATGATTTTGCATTTTTTGGCATTAAATGGTAGCTGCCATGCTCTTAACCATTCCTTCAATCTACCTAGATCATCAATCATTTGTTTTACCTCCTGGTGTGTCTACCCTGTTGCATACATTTGTGTCATCTGCAAAAAGGCACATTTTACCCTCAATTCCATTTGCAATATCACCAATAAAGATATTAAAAAGCACTGGTCCAAGTACAGATCCCTGGGGTCCCTCCATTGACTGCACTCCATTTACTACAACTCTATGGGTGAAATTTAATAGGATGAGAGATTCAGAAAGTGAAAGATTTGGTATGAAATCTCCAGTTCTTTTAAAGCGGCAATCATTTACACTGCAAAATCAGACTGGTTTTGCCGTGTAAATGATTGGCGCTTTAAAAAACTAAAGGCATCTATTCAGGGCCGGTGCAAGGAAGTCACCCACTCCTCCAGGGGGAGGGGGCTGCAATTTGGCCACTCCACATGAGGGGGGGGCGGTGGTGTTGGGTGATGCGCCGCGGCGTTCCACAGGGGGGGGGTGTTGTCGGAGGTGGGGGTGTCGGGTGATGCAGCAAGTGCCTCTAAGTATCTCCAGGGGTGGGAAGAGGGAATGGGTGATGTGGCAGTGGCCGCCTAGTCACTCGAGAGGCGGGAGAGAGTTGGGTCCGCAGTGGGAACCACTCACCTCCATCCGGGGGGACCTGCTCCAAACTACTGCCGTCCAGTGGCCGGCGCCCTAGGCAAATGCCTAGAGCTGCCTAGTGGTTGCCCTGCTGCTATTAAATTTTCTCTGTCAAGAAGACTTCCACTCTCTTTAGTCTTATTACACCACGTTTTGTTTTTCTCCTTTCACTTTTATACCTAAAAAAGTTTTCCCTCCTTTACAAACTGACTGGGCCATTTACTCCTTATCCTTTGCTTTTGCACATCTGATTACCTTCTTAGCATCCTTCTGTATAACAAGATACACCTCTTTATCCTCATTATTCTGTGTCTGCTTACATTTCTTCAACTTTTTGCTTTCACAATACTTTCTACTTCTTTTTGCAAAACACTTTTACTTGTGTTTTTCCTAACTCTTTTTAATTGATCCCACTACTCCTGCACTCCTTACAAGTTCCTCCGCTCTGCCAAAGAATCCCTTACAGTTTCTCATCTCTACAAAATCAGCCTTCCTATATATATCTAACACCTTTGTTTTTGTGTGTGATGAGTTGGTCTCTGTCTTTATTCTAAACCATACTGCTTGATGGTCACTGGATCCCAGGTTTTCACCCACATTTACATCAGATATTTGTATGTATTAAGTCTAATATTGTGTCCTTAAGAGTGGGCTCCCTCACCAATTGCTGGAGGGATGCTCCTTGCAAGGAATTCAGAATGTCCCTACTTCTGGTGGAACTTGCAACAGACACCTCCCAGTTTCAGGTAGATTAAGTCTCCCATGATTATTACCTCTCCCTTTAATGCCATTTTATTGATGTCCTGCAAAAGGCTCTTGTCAAGTTCCTCTTCCTGACCTGGTGACAGGACTGGGCATCCCACTCTCCAGTTCTGTTACTAGTCCCAGTTTCTCCATTATTTTTCCTTCTGAGTTTTCTGCTCTACCCATCTCCATTGACCTGTGTCTCCCTTTTGTTGTCACTATGAATTATTTCACTCTCCAGCCTCTCAGCCACTGTCTCCTCTCTGTTGTTAATCTTCCAATACACTTCATAGTTTCCACCATGCATTTATAGTCGTTCTCCAGTCTCCTAGTAGGAACCTCCTGTCAGCCGGCATTGATTCGGATCACTTGGGGTTGAGTTTGAACTACCACCAGCATAGTAAGTCCTGGCAGCATCCAGTACCGGTAGGTGCACCTAGCCTTAAGAAAAATGGTGGGTGTTATAGGCATGAAGACTCGCTGGTGTGTTCTACAAGTCTCAACTCTGAGTGCACAAGGGTAATAGCTCTCCCCCATAGATGGAAGCCAGTCCAGAGGAGGCCATTATCCTCAAGTTCGGATCCACCAGTTATAATACTGACCTTCACAGTATGATGACCAATGGCTTCTGGTTCTTTGTTAACTGCAAGAACCCCTAGCTGGAATTGTGCTAAATAACCATAGAAATGTCCTATATGAATCCAGTGACATAATAACAAACCCACTTTTTGGTGTAACTTACCCCACTGAAGATAACAAATAGAGATTGCTTACTGTAGTGAGCAACATACAGGCTGGTGTTTTGAGTGTGTGCTACTGTCTCATCCAATGAAGTGCCATGATCTGGTTACTCTAACCAATCAAGATTTGTTTCCACTGAAAGCTCCTCCAACTACCCTATAGATTGTAAGCTTGCGAGCAGGGCCCTCATACCTTTGTCTGTCTGTAAATACCCAGTTTGTTTTATCACTGTCTCCTATTGTGAAGCGCAACTGAATATGCTGCGCTATATAAGAAACGGTTAATAAATAATAATAATAATAATTAACTATCCTGTCTATTGGGTCATCATTAGACAGTTTCTTAGTAGTAACAATTGTGAAATTTAAATATGGACCCTTGCTATTTTGTTCATCAGATGGAGAATAAGATGTAAAGCTTCCAAAAAGAGGTCATTTCCCATAGTAACCAATCAGATTCTCTCTATCATTTTTCTATTGCATCATGGAAAATCCGACAATCCACTGACATTTTCACAGATCCATGGACTTTCCGACACTCAACAGTTGGAACATTGAGTTAGTGTCGAAAGTCATCGAAAACCTCCCGCGTTCCGACTGTCTGGACGATCCGACAGTAGGAATCCTGGATTGTATACCCCCTTAATGTCTTAATAATGTTGCAGTCTGGCATATTCTCTTTGAAGAGGACCTGTTGTGGTGTATTTACCCGTTATATCCATTGTACTACCTATCGTGGGAAAGCTGCAAACACAGATTGATCTAGACAAAGTAATGTGAGCCCCAACAAACACATTTCATGCTAGTACATGTAAGAACATTAAAATCCTCACTGTAAATCAGTTGTACCAGCAGAACATACAGCACACTGTCTGGATGTTAATGCTGGGATAACTGTTGTGCACTTATAATACAATATGACAGGATGCAGAAGACAGAAGCATGAATGAGGTATTCAATTACTAAAGTAAATGATAAATACATATGCTCCTTGAGCCTTTACATCTGCTGTCTTTTGGGGACTGAAACTTAAACAAAGGCCAATGGATTATGTCATAATTATGAGTAGATTGCGTTTTTTTTTTTTTTTACTGAAACTATATAACACGTATTGTTCTTTTTAAATGTAACTCAAAAGCAGAAAGGTGTCTATATTGGAGAGGAATCAGAAGCAAATTCTATTTTTATAAAACTGTCTAGATTTTCATAGTGAACTTCCCGGTGCATTTAATTAAAAGAAAAAAGAAAAACAACAACAGCAACAACTAAAAAAACAATGGTTTTCATAAGAACAAGCTTTGTACAGAACATCTACAATCGGTCCTTCCTCCTTCAATCCTGGCTTCCACAAACATTGCGGAGACCAATGGTTGCAGGCCAGTGGATTACTGAGGTGCATGCATTTGACCGTAAACCAGTGGTAGCCAACTCCAGTCCTCGAGAGCTACCAATGGTTCATGTTTTCTAGATCACCTCACAGGTACACAGGTGCAACATAGCCAAACACAAGGATCAAAAATGAATTCCAACTTCTCAGAGTTGGTTCTAGACAAAGTAGAGGGAGAAAAGTGACTATGGATCCCCCTTTAAAAAAAAAAAAAAAAAAAGAATTACTCTTTTTGTGTGTACTAATTTAAATGATACCTTCCCTATATGGTGGTTTCACGGTCTTTGGGTCCAGGGGATTCTAGATTACATTATATTTGGGGCATAGCCAGATTAAGGAAGGGGGGGGGGACAGGTGATACTGTACTCCAGACACCTCCGTTAGTGGGGCCCCATGGCTTGAGCACAGTGACACCGCTAGTTCTGTTTTGTGTTTTGGATCTGGATTTTTTGGGAAAAAAAACATAAAAACCGCTAAAATCGCACAATTTGTTTTCTTTTGCTCCTACGCTATTATTAACCTCAATAACACTCATCTCCACTCATTTCCAGCCTATTCTGAACACCTCATGCCTCACAATATTATTTTTAGGCCAAAAGGTTGCACCGAGGTAGCTGGATGACTATGCTAAGGGACACAAGTGGGCTCATCTAGGAGTGGCACTGCAGTGGCAGACTGGAGGGCAGTTTTAAAAACTGTTCCAAAAAATGCTCCAAAGAGCACATAATGCAAAGACAATAGGCGCAAGATGGAATTGTCCTTAAGTCCTCCCGTCCACACTTATGTTGTATTAACAGGACATGCAGAGTTTAACAAACCAATAATTTCAGTTTCAGGGAGACGGGCAGGGATCGAGGGAGCTGGGGGCAGTGGGTAAGCTGCAGCAGGGCAGCGGAGGGCGGTGGAGGGCTCAGTCGGAACGGGGCGCGTGAGCGTCTCGTGCACATGCGCCACCTTCTGGCGGATGGCGATTCTATCGCCAGGAGCAGCTCTGATGGGAGCTGCTCCATCCCCAGGCCCACACTGCCCCAGGACCCCCAATTCTTAATCTGGCCCTGATTGGGGGGATCTTACATGTAAACCTATATTTAATGGAATTGCAATATACTATACATTTTTTGCCTCTTACCTTTCTCATATACCATCTGGAAAATATTTTTCTCTTGTTCTAAATTTCTCCTGAATTAAAAAAAGCTAGTTGCATAAGTATGTAAGGTTTCCTAATATCAGCCATCTGTCAGTTTCACTAAATACCATTAAAATGGTAAAACATTAACTGTTCTTGGAAGTAATAAACCTCCACTCTAAAACCAAATAGTCTGATCAGAATCAGAGTGTTTAGATAAATAATATTCATTACAAAGGAAATAAGAGCATGTCAGTATATAGCCAGTCTACAAGGTTTGCAAAGCTCAGAGGAAATGATAGCTGTTAGTTATAGGAGAAATGCGGAATTAAATCAAGTACCGCTGTATGCCAACTTACTTTCGCACAGGACACATTTAAGGAAATTACTCTTAAACCAAGTTAAATAAAAACACACTGTTCTATTTCCAGAATCTTTTTTTTTTCTCGTTTCATGAGCCAAATAAAGAGCAATTTCATTACTCCTGAAAGGAACAGTCAATTTGTAGTCAGTTCATAAGAAATGATGGCTACTTGGAGCAAGAAAATCTTTAGAACAAGGCATACTGTAATAATGGCAAAGCTTCATGTAAGCTTCTTCCTTCCAAAATAACCATAAACCTTCTCTGATTATCAGCATTATTGTAGAAGCACACAACGTTTTCTACTAATAAGAATCATTTACTTATTATCATTTACTTAAGAAAGAAAATTCTGTAAATTATCAAATGTTTATTCTGTTTGTGTTTTTTTTTATCGCCAATGCATTAATATTATTAGATTTTGTAGTTTTGTTTAGTGGAAAACTATCTTGAAAGTGTAAAGGGGAACTTTAAAAATCAGAAAACAATATCAGTTCTGTACACACCCTGAATAGAAATTCAAACGTACAGCTATAGAAAAAAAATGTTTTACTTAGTTCAAACATATTTTGTCATACGTTTTATAAGGGTGTGAATTAAAAGATCAACAAGTGATCTTGGCTTTCAACAGGTCAACACCATATGGTCAACAGGGTGAAAGGTCAGCAATGAAATGGTCAACATGGAATTAGGTTGACTTGGTCAAAAGATCGACAGGGTTGACATAAAAAAGTGAACATGTTATTTATGTTCTCTATAACCCAAATCCTAACTCTAAACCTCATGTCTAACCCTAAGCATCCCCTTCGAAGCCTAACTCCTCAGCCTACCCTTAATAATCATAAAAAAATCATGAAAAATCTGCTTGTTGACCTTTTGATCCTGTCGACCATCTGGTGTCAACCTATCGACTGTCTATTGATTAACTGTTTATCTTCCATCTGGATACCGTTTGAAAAAATAGAATCGTTGGCCAGACAACAAGGGGAAATTTACTAAGATTAGACTACGCAGGCACCCATACGTACCCATTCAATCTTAAACTCAGCCGAATTCGACTGTATGAATGATTATGCCTTCAATAAAACTTGGCTGCATATGGCCATAGAGTTCTATCAGATCCGCACATTTACTATTATTCCTATGTTTGCGGTCCCCTTTATTTAAAAAATCAGCAATGGGCACCTGGACCAGTCCTGGATACTAAAATACAGGGAACAAAGAGACTAAGGGCCCCCCATATTTTTGTAACCCACACTGGGCTCCAACAGCCATCAGGGTAATTCCAAAGCGAGGAACACTTATTATGTAATGTCCCATGGCCAAAGCATTAACCAGTGGCTGGTCCGCCATGGATGTGGCCCTTGGGGGAGGGAGGACCCCCAACAAAAGGGTCCCCCCAAGCCGTTTCTGTTCAGGGCTGAAGCTTTGGGCTATCCTCAGCACCCCTGGGAAACCGCAAGTCCCTACATGCTGGGCATTAAGGGCTTACTAGAACTTTTCATCCTACAGCAGAACCAATACTAATATAAAAAACAACACCATGTACAGTACAAGTTTATGTACATACATGCACACACCATACCATACAACATACATACACGCATACTTATGTACTGTAGCATCCAAAGGGTTAAAAAAATGCAAAAAAATGCAGACCCAGTGGACTGAGGAGAATCCCACTGACTTCACTCAATGAAACTCCCCAAAGCCCCTTTAGGAGTGAGCTCCATCAGAGTTACATGTCTGATAGGCTGTGGTCTTCTCTATAGACTTCAATGTTAAGAAATTAACATGGGCGTCTATAGGCTGTTCTCACCATAGGACCCTATGTTATGAGTTGACCCTGGCCGCAAATTACCGGGAATTTAATTGGAGGAAACCACAAAGGAGACCCCAATTAACTGTGGCGTCAGGGTAATTTGGCAGGGGAGGGGCTGTGCAGGTTCTAGGCATAGGCAGTATAGGCAAATGCTATGGGCATCTGAAAAGCCTAGGATCCTCTGGGCCAGCAGGACAAATTCAGGATGTAGCTTTATTGCAGCCGTTTTATGCGCTGGTGGTGTCCGGTGCAATAATGCATTTACTTGTTCATTGCGGAGCAGAGTGTGATGTAAAAAGCATCAAATAAGATTTTGTCTATGGCAGCAAATTGGTCAGGGTCGGCTGTCGGACTGTGTACAGCACTGAGAGTACAGAAAGTATTTATTTTGTTGGTAACTAAGAAAGCGTCTGTGATTTTTTCCAGCAATATAAAAGTATATATTACTAATAAGAAAAATGCTAATTGAATTGCAGTTGCATTAATTTATAGTGAATGTTGTAATGATGTGCTGTGTGCATCTATTGAGTCTACAATATTTATCTCAATGTAATGTTTTTAGTTTTGGCTTTATGTGTATTTAAGGAAAAGCTATTTCGCTGACTAAGTTGGTACTTGACCCAATCTACACAGGTAAGGAGGTTGTAACAATCTCTCCCTTGATCAAGCAGGGACATTCACGGGTTTGCCCTTTTCACACCACCCTTGTCCCTGCATTTTCTGGTGTGAGGGGACAGCGGCGTCCAAGCATCGCAGTCCTGGCAGCAGGTGGTGGGCAGTGGGGTCCAGACTGCGCGGATCCAGGCAGCGGCGGCTGGGCGCTTGTAGCGCTATTTGCCGGAGAATGGGGCGGGAAGCGCTGGATTTTAAAACATATTGAAAACACTGTCTGGAAGCTGATTGTCTGAAAGCGTAGCTCTGAGCAACAGCTCAGCAGCTGGAGCATAGTGGAAGCTAGGGGGTTTTATAACCTGTGCGCACATATGTGGGTAGACCTCAGGGAGTAAGGTAGTGCTTAGGGCCCAAAGGCGTAGCTGAGTCCAGAAAGGTACTGTACATATAAATGAATAAGAATTTATTGAAGATAAGTACAGCAACTGTGTATCAGCAAACACTGAAATACTGAGACCGGAATGGAACCGGTTGAGTTCTTGGAATCGGTTGGAACTGCATAGTAATGGAGACTGTAACTAGTAACAGCTGATGAGAAATGGAGGATGATACACTGCAGGTAAATAATGTTGCTCAGACCAGATACCAATAACACGAGCACTTGAGAAAGATACTGTACACTGATGATGGTTTCTTATGCTGATTCACCGATGGTGATAATTATCGATGGATACCCTCTAAATGGTGACTGGTAGCATTCAAAGGTACTGTAGAGTTGAGCAGGTAGGTGATGGTAACAAGCAGTGAGTGATGGAGAGCAATGAGGTTCGATGGTATCAATGGTAACTGGACAGATAACGATAAACAGGAGAAGTAGTAGTGAAGTTGAGAATGGGCTGGGACTGATGGATGTGGTGAGAACCACTAGGGGGATTCAGGCTGTACAGCAAGATGGTAATTGCATGATGCTGTAGAAAGCAGGATATTCACAGAAGCAGATCTAGAGATGCAACTACTCTGGAGACATCATTGCACCGACGGATTGGGGCAGTTCTCCCAGCATCCTTATAGTCGCAAGTGACAGCTGACAGACTGTGTGTCAGTGAGGTCAGGTAACAGGATTGATTGTGGAAAGTCTTGTTACCTGAGCCAAGATGGCCACCGCCATGACCAGGGAATGGAGGGAAGTCCAGCATGCAGAAGGCCTGCAAAAATAGCTGTGAGGATGAGCTTTTTGTGGCCAGGTATCTGATTCACAAGGCCCTCTGCCATGGAGGGCCTTGTGAATCAGATACCTGTTGCAGAAGAGACAGACTGAAGCCAGTTCACCCGCAGACCGCACACTGTAAGCAAGACAGAGTAAGCTTAGAGAGACACTTGAATGGTAAGAAAGTGTTTCTACATTTGTGGATCATGACACATACTCAGTAGCATGTCAGTGACATAACCCCGCCACAGCGTTACAGTACTGGAGAAAGAGACCGTGGAGTAGCAAACTCCTCTACAACAATAATTGGCTGGATGAACAATTATTTTTAAGCATTACATTCCTTTAAATGTCTCACCCTGTATACAGTGGCTGGATCGGAGCTAAAGACGCGGTACATTGCGTTATGTTTATGCAGACACGGTCTGGAGGCAGAGCATATTTAAATTGACCAAATATAACATGTGGCATAGAGTTCTCAAATTGTAGTATTTCAGCGCCATGCTAAGATGTCTTATTTTTTTCACAAATTGCTTACACAGCTTTGTGTGTAAGGAAGGCATAAAACCAGAGGATGAAATCTGTTTCTGGCCACAAAAAGCATGCAAGCCAGATTTACTGTGGAGATTTGTATAAATTGGCATAAGAAGTCTGTAATATAGTCCTGTAGCATTGTGACAGATATATGCCACAGCGGTGTCCGGATTCATCTTTCACCCACATTCAAATATAACAAATAACTGTTTATATACCACAATATATACATCATGTCCGCTTCCTATGATGTTTGGGAAGTCACTTTGCCTCCCGTGACCATGCACTAAAATTAGATTGCAAGCACAGTTGCTCTATGCAATTCTAAAATATAATATACTGTGTAAATAATGAGCAAACCTTAATTTTAGAGATACTTTTTTTACATAATGATCTCATATTCTTCTTTAGATTTTTAACTTCATGGATGGGCGCAAAACAAGATAAACCTTGCAAAATGCTCCATTCTTTTTTTTTTTCTTTTATTTACCCTTTGTGTGCCAACCTTGCTGTGAGCAAACCTCAAAATATCCACATCACTCACAGCGACTGTTCTTTTAGTATAAATAAATAGAAATACAGCCAAGTGAATTAACTGAAGTTTAGGTAAATATTTGCAAAACAAAACAAGAACAGTCGCTGTGAGAGACACAGTCATTTTTAACAGATATTTTAATGATATCTCACAGCAATGTTGGTACCTCCAGTAAGTGCCAATATTGAAAATAAAAATATAATAAAATTAATCCTCAAAAAACTGTAGTAGAGCCATAATATCCAAGAAGAGTCATATGAGCACAATTTAGAGGTGCAATATAATAAAACAATGATGATGTTTGAAATTTAGTAGTCTACAAAATCAAAGAGATATCGGAGATCATTTAGAAATATGCGTGTTTCATACCACAGGGTTTTGTGAAAACATTTCTAAACACTTTTTCTTATAGTCATTGGCAGGACCTCGGTGAAGCTCTTCCAGGTAGCAAATAAATTATTGGTATGTGTCTCTTTGGAGCGATCCCTCAAACCAATCCATGTGAAATATTTAAAAAAATTAAATTATCTTTGAATATTTCAAGGGTTGGGGATTTTTTTGTATCCATAATTGCAAAATAGCTTTAGCAAACAAAACTGCTAATAATAATTTCCTAACAGCTCTGGGGATTCGGATATTAGAAGCTAATGGCCCCCATACATCAGCAATCACAATTAATGGATTTCCAGATCCAGTGATTTTTTGGCCAGATAAATGGATTCTATTTGACTTGCCCACACATTACAGATTTATTTTAGTGATCGGCAGATTTTTCCATCTAAAGATTGCATCTTCATATCTGGAAATTGCCCAATCGATTGTCATTTCAGCTGTTCATAATGTAAATAGATGAAGAAGACGAATTGGGAATGCCCACACATATAAAAAAGATTGTTACTTGTTTCCTAGCACGGCGCCCGTCGGGGTTGATCGCATGCCTTAAGTTAAGGTACTTAAGGCATGCGATCGACACGATGGACGCGATTTTCTGTCAATTACCAGATTTAATTGCCGGTAAAGAGAAAATCGCGTTGATCGCGGGCCATTGTAATGGCCCGCGATGCAACCGACGCGATCATGCGATTTTCCCATAGAGAACAATGTTAAATGAGTTTTAAAGTTAAAATCGCGTTGATCGCGTCGGTCGCATGCCATTATAATGGCATGCGATGCGATCGATGCGATCAAAGCGATTTTACATAGGCAACAATGGGAAAAGGGCCAATATAGCCAATTTCTCATTCTATATGCCCCCTCATGGGTATTATGTATGGTTAATGCCCCCCCCATTGCTAACGGCACCCCATTATTGACGCCAACTCGAAGCGTGGCGGTACACGTCTTCCAACCTTTTCATACCCCCACTATCCACGTCGACGTGGAGTTGATTTTATAAAGTGTGGCGACCTACCGAGCCCGAAGCGCGGCGAGCACAGCGAGCCCCGCGAGGGGACGCATATACCTGTGAAGTTATGCGCGTGCGCTCGCCACGCTTCGGGCTCGCTGCGCTCGCCACACTTTATTAAAATCGACTCCGCGCCGACGTGGATAGTGGGGGTATGAAAAGGTCGGAGGACGCGTACCGCTGCACTCGCCATGCTTCGGGTTGGCGTCAATAGTGGGGTGGCGTTAGCAATGGAGGGCCATTTCACCCATCAGGGGGGGTTTGCTATGAAAATGGGGGGTTTTGGGGCTTTTTACATTGAAATCAATGTAAAATTGGGTCTCAGGGACCATTTGACATTGATTCCAATGTAAAAATCGCGTCGATCGCATGCAATTTCGTTGGCATGCGATGGACGCGATTTTTGCGCCCGCGATCAATACAATTAAAATCGGTGGTGCCGTGCTAGGAAACAAGTACTAAAAGATCCGCAGATAATACCAGATTATTAAGCATGTTTAAAAATCTGATTAAGCAATCGATTGGCGATGCCTATTAATTTTTGATTGGGATTGCCAAAAGGGGGAGCCCACACATCTAAAATTAATTGTGGCAATCATCTCCAGATCTGAGGATTGTCACAATTAATTGCTGATGTATGGGGCCCATAACAAATTAAAAATTGCCCACCATGGCGGAAAATGTGACATGTTTTCCATGAGTACATGATGAAGCATGTATGGAATGGTCAGATCCATGTGACATTGTAAAAAATGGTTTGGGAAAACTGTCCATAGGAGGTGAATGTATTTGGTCCCACGGACTTTTACTGCTTAGTCAGCTGACACTCTTGTCTACTCTGACATCATTTAAAATGGGGCAAAAATTCTCCCCACCCACTGTCCTGTCTGAACACCCACAATGTGCCCAGTCACACAGTCATCTGTGGAAATCCGGATTGTCAAACAGATTATTTGAAGGGCGATGCATGGCTGTGAGGTTGTTAAACCTTTCAGGTCCAACATCTAGTCAGGCTCAACAGCCCTAGCGCTAATAGCAGATCCAGTGGTGAGCCACTTTAACATCGTTCAACATTCAACATAGACCATTTTTATTCAAAACTTTAGTTTAAAACAATTTAAACAATTAAACCAGACTGTTTGAATTGCAGAGACTAAGATAGGAGATAAGATAACATTGAAAATGGAATGTTGCTATGGGAAACCATTCAGTTTCTATCTATTATTTTCTAGGTGCCAAATAAATAAGTAGTAGATTCTGATTGGTTGCTTTAAGCAACATCCCATCTTTAATAGAACTCCCATCTTGGAAAAAATAAACCCCAGAATGAGAAAATATAAAGATGCGTTAAAAAGACATCATACTGTACGTGCAGAGTTTAGTTCCTATTCGGGAGAAGACCTGAGTTGTGGCTGGCCACTGGAAGATGCTCTGGGTGACATTCTATGGAATGAGAGAAAAGCGCATATATTTTTCGCACTTCACATCGCCGCTCTTCGCACTTTCAGAAATCGCATTTTTTAGTCATAATTCGCATATTTAATGGGATGCGCATTAGAGGCTAAAAAGTGCGATGTAGTGCGATTTGCGGCAAATTGATGCGAAATTATGTCACTAAAAAGTGCGATTTCTTCCGCCGGTCATGTGCGAATTTTAGACCAACCGGAGCGCGATTTACAAGACTGTCTCCACATGCCAAATAACCCCCTAATCTATTGGCCCACCTAGGTCCCCTCCATTATGCATCACACCCCCTATATAAAGGGGCATTGGCGCCATTTCACTCTTTGATAGGAAGTAAGGAGCATGGAGAGGAGCAGTGGCAGTGTGAGAAGAGGAAGAGGTGTTGGTGGCAGAGTGAGGAGTGGCAGAGGGGCCAGTGGCAGAGGGAGCAGTGGCAGTGTGACCAGAGGAAGAGGGGCCAGTGGCAGAGGGAGCAGTGGCAGCAGCCAGGCAAGAGGAGCCAGTGGGAGAGGCAGCAGAGGACTGGTGAGGTCGACCTCCATTACAGGGAGTGGCAGCAGTGTGGCAGCCACCATGGCCACTGCAAGGGCAGCCCCAGACCAGGCCCTGGCCGACCAGGCCGAGCAGGAGGAGGTGAAGGATCCGCTGGCAACCCCATCCTGTAGCCAGGACCTTGCCCATACCCCACAGCAGCTGCAGGAGGGCCACATGTCCGAGATGGAGGAAGATGGAGGTGAGGAGGAGGAAGACACTGGCATGGAGGAGGATTTTGACATGCATGTGGAAGATATAGAGGATGAGGAGGAGGGTGAAGCTGGCCGCACCAAAAGTGGGAGAAAGGTCCGATTCAGTTATGAGGAGAATGTGGCGCTTGTCCGGGCCATCATACCCCTGTATGACCGCTTACTGGGGAAAAACCAGCACAAGACCACCTCACATCGTAAACGTGGTATGTGGAAGGACATCACCCAGGCGGTCAACGCTGTCAGTCACCGCAAGAGGCTAATGAAAAACATTAAAAAGCGGTTTAACGACATCAAGCGGCAGCTGAAAAAGAAAATTGCCATGGAGATGGAGGAGGCCACCAAGACTGGCGGAGGAAGCCCAACCACAATAACCTACACATCATATGAGGTGAAGCTCCAAAGAATTATCCCCCCTGAGGTCCTGCCTGGGATGCGGATACCGATAGGCCGGCAAGCCCACCCTGAGCTGGTAAGTGTCAACACATGCAATATGAAACATACATGCCAATGTATTTAAACTGCAATGTTATTTTGTATTGTTATACTAATTAATGTGGTGCTGTGGAACTACATAGCCCAGAAAGGTCTGTCAATGGCAATAGTTTACACCTACTTTAAAAATTATCAGAATGCTGGGCCTTGTAGTTCCACAACTGCACATCTATTGTTCCACACTGTAACATTTTTTCTAGCAGCTTCATATGTATGTGGCCCAAAAACATTGGTGTACTGGTGGTTTAGCAGTCACGCCTACATACCACAGATTTGCCAACAGTTGTAATGTGTCAAGCAGTGTTTTATCCACTGATATGCCGGTGGATGACAGAGATAATTCTGGAACCAGTGGACACGTTTGCGGCTGAGGAGGAAATAAACACATCATCACAGAGTGATCTTCCACCAAGTGGGGTGACTCCAAACCCACCCCCACCCAGAAATACTCCCCCTACAGCTGCTTCTGCTGCCCAAGTAGCTACCTCCTTGGTACATTTCAAGGACAAACAACTAGAATTTATGGCCTCCCAAAGTCTGGAAATGGGCAACATTAAGGGGTACATGCTTGACACCTTTCTACAGTTGAGAAAATTGTCTAGGAGTGTACGGGTTGGTGTAGGTGCGTATGGCAAATAGCATAGACACCCGTCTGGCTGAACTTAGTTCTGCTGTAAGGGAGCAGAATATCCATATTGGCAGCCTTGCACAAAGTATTCATTCAATTAGTCAATTGTGTACTGCGCAGACCAATGCGTTGATCGCTATGCAGGCACAAATCCATCAAATGGAGGTGTCAGGTGTCATAGGTGCAACTACATCTACAATTAGTAGTGTATCTAGCACACCAGTAAGTGGCTCACCAACTTCCCCACCCCGTCGGAGTATTAGGACCCGGGGTGGCGTGTGCGCAGGGTCAAGAGGTGGTAGTGCGCGGCCTGATGGAGGGAAAAAATAATTATTTTACATAAAACAAATTGATAATGCATGTACTATGCTTGAATTTTTGTTACATTAATACACATTTCTATTGTTTGCGACTGACAAATGCAGGTTATGTATGACATAATATACTGTAGTAAAAATGTCACAACGCATACCATTTTGTCTGTGTGTTATTCTTCAAACATTTGTTGTGTGATCTGTTCCATAATGTAATGATATATGGGCAAGGTATTGGTGGAAGATGCTGTTGTCTCAAATCTAGCCCATCCGAGGTTGTGGAACTACATATTTCAGCAAGCTGTGGCAGTCATGTTTTGAGCTGTCATGCTTACAGTGTGTCAGGGCATGCTGGCCCATGTAGTTCCACAACAACAAGTGAGCCATATTTGATTGCACAAAAATCACATACATGTTGTTAATATACTTACAAGGTTTTTTACAGCAAGGGATAGGTCTGCACCACCAACTGTACCCTTGGACTGTGTCTATTGGCCTAAATGTGGGGGCAAAAAGATGTTAGTGATCAATGTAATGTAGGTGAGTTCACTTACAGCAAAGGTACATGTAGGAATAGAGGGCACATGTGCTTACCAGAAAAGTAGTGCCTGATGATGTCTGTATGCACCAGATTCCCCCTCTGCGTACCCCTCACTACACGAGGTGTGGTAGGTTGGGCTTCCTGCACGACTGCTGCATGATCCTCCTCCACATAGGCTGGTTGGTATAGGGCTATGTTGTGTAACATGCAGCAAGCCTGGACGATCATCACTACTTTTGCAGGGTGGTAAAGCAGCAAACCAGATGACCGGTCCAAACACCGGATACTACTTTTCAACACTCCAAACGTACACTCCACCACATTGCGGGTTGCAATATGGGCTTCATTATACCGGTGCTGTGCAGGGATGGCCATCGGGGGTGCGCAAAGGTGTCATGAGCCAGGAAAGACACCCATATCCTGAGTCACCTAAACCGAAGAAAGGAAGTTATTGCCTTATATGGTAAGGTATGTGCAGTGGGCAAATAGTATTTACTTGGACAAGAGTAGTAGGCTGGTGAAAATTGAAACACACACACATTTCAGCAGGTACAAATAAGAATAGAGAGGGTAATATGTAAAAATGTACTTACCAAGTAGCCAGCCCTCTGGCATTTGTTGTTGGGTAAATTGGTTCCAGAAGCCGGAGTGTCTCAGAATATCGGCGTCATGGCAGTTCCCAGGGAAGCCTGCAACCACACTTAGGATTTTGAGATGAGCATCACATACAACCTGCACGTTCAGGGAGTGCCGCCCACGCCTATTGACATAGACGTGGCCCCGCACGTGCGGTGCCCTAATCCCAATGTGTGTGCAGTCTATAGCTCCCAGCATGTGAGGGAATGCTGAGAGTCTATAGAAAGCAACCTTGCGGTCCTGCCACTCTGACTCTGAACTGGGGAATCTGATGTATGTCCGCCACAACTTCTTAAAAGCAAGTAACACTTGAGTAAAATGCTTTGAGAAAGTGGATTGTGATACCCCCAAGGATCATGAGGTCACGGACTGAGTGGAGCCAGTGGCCAAATAGTAGTGGGTACACATTCATTTCTGCAGCCCAGACCCCCCCCCCAAAAGGGTCCAAATCATCTCTCACCTGCTCATATAAGTTCAACAAGTTATTGCGGTTTAGCCTAAACATCCCCACAACCTGTTGATCCGAGAGGGAGTCCAGGTACAGCCTAGCACGATACATACGTGGGGTGGTACCTTGTACCATACCATAGCATGATACATACGCACTATTTGAGGTGGTACCTGGTTCTGGTGCGCAGCTTCCTCCCTCCTGCCCAGCTCCTCCAAATGGGCCAAATCCAAAATGAGCAACTCAAATCCACTCTGCACAATCTTCATGTCTCAAACCCTCACAGGTGTCCTTAATGATGTGGGGGTATATGTAGGAGTGTTTGTGAGTGAAATTAAGGACACCTGTGATGACATTAACCATGTGTGAACTTGACCAAATTGAGTTCTGGGCCAAATCGCCCAACAGAACCTGGTCTGAAAAAATGGCGATTATTAGACACCTTAAAAGTGCAATTTGCGAAATCCCATTCCATTAAATAAGCGATTTGTATACTTTTCTATTGGAAAACATCTGGATGCGATAAAAGTGTGAATTTTTACCGCACTTTCAGTACGCATGACTTATCGCAAAAAATATGCGATTTAGGGACCTTTTCGCAGCAGATTAAATATGCGATTTCACGGAAAAATGCGAATTAGCTGTTTTTTGGAGTAAAATTCGCCAAAAAACACAACTCTCATTCCATAGAATGTCACCCTCTGTGTCGTTAAGCCCTCCCTCCTATACTGGCCACTTCAGCAAAACACGGGTGGGAGAAGCGGCCAGTTTACATCCTATTTTAGGGGTCCTGGGTATTAGCTAAAACGTCATGGGTCTTTATATTAAACTCATCCAATTAGGACACGACCCAACTTATAGGATGTTGGTACGCTAAACAATTTAAATATTTATTCTTCACCCTTTCATATAGTATATTCATTTCTCATTCTACAGAGGACTCTGTTATATGTTCCATTTAACATAAAAACATTGACAGTGATTGAACTACAGGATTCTGCAATTGGGGAACCACAGACGACAACTGCTACTGCTCCATAGGCTATTCATTCCTGCCTTGGAAAATCTAAGGATCCAACATCCTACTGTCCGTTATCATCTCTCCAGTGGATATCTGTTATTATCTCCAGCATAGGGCTGACCACCTGGACATTCATTCCTGCCAGCACATTTAGGGGAGGTAACTATCCATTCATTATCTGTCATCCTCTCTGGGTACAAATAGGAACGGACTCTCCAACATTGTTGCTTTATCTGTTGAACTGGGTGCTTATCACATTTTTATTAAATGCCCCATAACATGGTTTTTAATTTAGTGTTATGTACTTTGTTTTATAAAATCCTGTGTAAAGATCATCCAATTCTTATAACTAATATTTTTCTAAATTGGTATAATATAACGTTGCTTGTTTTTCCTTTCCCTTCTATGATTTTTTGTTAAGTCTGAATTCTACTTTTTTTTTTCATGTCATTAGTTTATTTGAAGTGACCACTAACTTATTATGTGGAGCAGTCAGTACCACTTGGTCACTGTCTCAGTACCACATCCTGCAATACTGCTTACCTTGTGGGGTGATTCTGTGGGGAAAGGGCTGTTGTCACGTATGTCACGGTTAGTGACTAAGGGGCCCGCACACCATCAGGCAGCTGAAGTAGCCACAATGCAAGATAAGTGCCTCATCCCAGTTAAGTGGGACCCAGGCTCAGCTCCTGAGCAGGATTATATGATCCACACAGCACATGGGATTTCAGGATCTGCATTGTTGCATTTTCCATCAGGTTGAATGCAACAGTAATTAAATTGTTATAGAATCACATACTCAACATGTAGCTCTATTTATTACCTGTTTCTATATGGTAACACTGAAAATTCTCCAGTTCATACAGTTTTTTTTTATCATATACTGTAAGTGAATAAGGAGCATGAGGCAAATAAGTACTTAAGGGGTGTACACACTGTGCGATTGCCTTGCTATTCAATCCTGATTCGATTGAATTGCATGGTAAATTTGGACTATATAGCACAGATCCATACTAAATCGCGCATTGGATAGGAATCAAAAGCGTTCCATTTCCATTTGATTTTGCTTATATAAGCAAAATGGAATAGAAAAATAGACCAAATTGAACCCCGTGGACAGGGCATTACTGTAGGATGAAATGAGAAAGAAGAGAGAGAGCTACTTTATACAAGAAGGAACATCCCAATTTTGTGGTCCCCCCAACATGTCCCCTTTAGCTTTTCTATGTCAGTCTATTAGGTGAGAACCAGCCCAACCAAGGCTTCTAAAGATATTAGCACTGTCAAAATGGTAAGCAACTCCATCTTTCTATAATGCGGTGTCATTTAAAAATGTCTTTACAATAAGAAATCCAAAAGCAAATCAATGCAAAGTTGTCTTGACTCTTGAAGGTAATCTGGGCCTGGAGGAAGGGATAAATCAGAAGCCGTGTGTCCCTGTGTACCCAAAGCAGCTGCAACATCTGTTATTCATTTGAATTCTGAGATATATGGCATGAATTGCAATGACGTGCACAGTGACTTTCTCTATGTCAGATGGCTGCTTATACAGGTAAATGAACCTTGGGGGGGCTCACTGTTATCAAGGTTAAAAACAAGATGCTGCCCCTGAGGATTAATAGAACCTGCTCACCTCTCTTATGCTGTGTACACACGGGGGCAATAGGGTCTATAATCACTGGGAATATGGTCGCAGGCGACCATATTGCCAGTGATTGGAGTGCGCACCAGTGATAATTCGCCGGGTGCGCGCTCCCGTTTCCTGCGACCAGCTAATTACCTCTGCGGCTCCCCCAGCAGAGGTTCCTTTTCATCAGCGACCATCTCTGATATATTATATATTGCTAGCAATATATCTCCCCCCCGTGTGTACGCACCTTTACTGGCAACACTGGAACTACTCATTGCTCATTTTCTACCCAGTGTGTAGCGATAAGAATAAGAAGGAACCGAACCCGTTACTTTGGGATCTAGTCTTTATCCAGCTCTATAGAGTTTTAGCTTTTAGGGAATCCTGCTCTGTTTTCAACACACAATTGAACACTGGAGTTTTCCAACAAATTAATTTGAACCTTAAAAATAGGGGGGGGAAAAATCAAACGCCAGCTCAAAAGTAATTTATTTTTTATTTTGGAACACAAAAAAAAATGCAAAAAATGATGCTCCTATTCAACAATTTATTAGTAGCTACAACATTGCCACTATGTACAAAATATCCAATGATAAATGTGCTACACATATAAAAATACAGTATGCATTACATATATACAATGTGCAAAATATCTGGCATTCAAACATTATGATATGGTAATGATTGCAGGGGGTGCAATCTGCAAATATGAAGGCATCAAATCTTCTCATAGAAAGGCAATACATGAATGGGCCCTGAACAAAGTCACACAGTTGTTGTCCTGTTTGCACTCGACTTCTTAAATTGTACACAATTCTGCAGTCCATAAAAGCAGTGAGGACTCTGCGGTACAGTACGATCATGTCCAGCAAAATAAAAATAATCTATAATCTCACAATGAGGCATATGCATCAACACCTCAAGTGAGATAAAGTGGAGAGATGAGAAACTACCAATTAGGTTCTGTAATTTTTCAAACACTATCTCTCTCCAAGAATTGATGCCTATGCCCCAATATCTCTTCTGCAAGAAACATTACAGACAGTTGTTTTAGTTTTATAGATGTGCAGATCCGGATTTACCCAGATCTCATAACAGGATCTTATTGGCTTTCAGCTGTCACATGTTTTGGCTCCAAAACATGTGGCAGCCAGATAGCCAATAAGATCCCATCCGTATCAATCCGGATCTGCACATCTGGAAACTGTTCTCTAGAAAGTATTCAAATGTCTGCATAAAATGTCTCACATAAACATGTAATATATAATAGACCTACAAAGTGACTCCCTTTGGCAATATATCTAGCACTGCATGTATTTTAGTGGGTATACTAGCTAAACTAATTGGGTTTCAAATATTTTCTGTGTTGTTTCTAAAACATTTTGAAGGGATTAAAAGGAAACCTTCCCTTTCTCCCTCCTTTTCACCTGCCACCACTTCCGCTGGACATATAAAGTTCTCAGGTTTCCCTTTGGGTCTCTGGAGATTACAGTCATCCTAGAAACACCTTTAGACAACCGAAAGAAGGCTAAATTCAAATTCACAAAGAATAAAGGAAGGATATCTAACCTTGAAGAAAGCATTATGCAAAATAGTGTCTGTAACAGAGAAGACTTTTTAAAAGAGCAATTAGGGAAAGGAGCGATTTCACGCTGCTGAAGACACACTTTGGCGCGCACAATCATTTTGTTAATTTACTTGAAGTACTACCAAAAAGCTGATATGTCTAAGTGTGACCGGTGAGAAACACCATAACAAATGTGCACCTTCTATTCAACATAATGGTGGTGTAATAAGCAATGCATAATAACAACATCACAACTTTATTTAACGCTGAAGGTAGTAGGAGCAAGCTTGCTTTTCAACAGTAAAACGATGTACTTCAGATAAAAGGGCCAAAACGATTTTGTAAAACAATAAAAGCAAATTAAGGATAGCAAACAGCTGAATAGGAGAGCACTGTAACCTTCCAGAACATTATTAACATCTACTTATATAGCCCCGGCATATACCATTGCGCTTTACAATTAAAGGTCCCTTTTCATTGAATTACATCAAAGCTTAGCTACCGCTTAAAAGCATGTACAATGTACTAGGCACACCATATAAAAATATAATGGGTATTCCTAAATGAGGAGGGCAGGTGCTCAAGAATACAAATGTAAAAGTGCCCAAGAATACATACTACTAACTTTGTGACATCAACATAACTATGCTTGCATTGGATCTACAACCAAAGTTGGTGCGTTTATGATGTGTTTACAGGCGCATGCACATTCTGGCTCTTCAATACATACTTGCCTTTATGGTTTTATATTTTAGAAGTCTCCTGGACTTCCAAAAGGATAGGCACACCTTCAGTCTAAAGATCTGAATCATTTTGAAGAATGGCCTTGAAGATGTGACTTGCATTGTGAAATTCACCCCGTGAACTTCTATTCCTGGTCCGAAAAGTAGGCAAATATGGTACAATAGGAAGATTGGGGAGGGCAGAAGATAGTACTACAGTAGCTTTGTTCCTGAGAAGCATAAACACACAGCTGTGTAAGTTTGACACTTAGATGAACTAAAATGGGGAAAACCGGTCAACGTAGAGGTGTTCCCATATTATTCAGAGCCAAAATCAAAGGCTTTTTATTAATTCACCTTCAGTTTCAATAAGCCACTGTTTTACTGGAGAGCTCTGCAGTCATGCAACAACCGGTAACAATTCCAAGCTGATTTAATAATGAAGGTTTGTGACATGTTGCAATCTTAAATAGTTTCCCTCTAATATAAAATAATAGAAAATATCGGCTTAAGGTGGAAAATGTTTATCCTCCATGACTACAAACTACCTTGTATTCAGATACGAGTGTGAATAAAACTGGAACTAAACAGTTCCGTACATTGCGTCCAATCATGTACCGAAATAAATATTTTGAATTTTTTGCTTTATACAGAGCACAAGACTTTAATTAAGAAATTATCAAGGAAACATCTAAATATACTAAAGCTAATGCATGTCATTCGTGTTTTAACTTATTTATTGGGACTCAATTTTTTTATGAGATTTCTATATTTTTGTTAAAAAAAGAATATTTAAGAAATTTCACAAGGCTTAAAACGATTAAACCATTAGTGCCAAATACTATAAATCTTACAGAAAAAAAGCAAAAGAAATGTTATCCACTGTGTCAAACACCTAAAATACCTGTATACAAAGGAATTTCATTTTAGTTGATTCAGAGGGAAGATGACATGTATAAAGAAATCTCCCAAGTGTCTGTAATGAGCCAAATGAAGAAAGTAAACGCCAAGAAAGAATTGATCGTCTTTGAAAGAGACCATTACAAAATGGTTCTAGCAGAACTATTTTCAGTCTAGCACCTGACAGTTCTATAGATTACTATATCACTTCCAGTTGTGTCCATGTTCAAACCACTCCATGAAACGGTTAACATTTTTTGGATTCATGATGTTGGAAAGTAAGTGGTTTTATCCTTTGAATATTTGGTAAGTAAGGACTTTACTGATCCCAGGCTGGATACCAGTTGCCGATATATTGTTCATACAGCCGAAGAACAATATATAGCCTGGACCATCGGTTTGTGTGTTCTGCAATATGTGTATGAACAACATTGTTCACACACATAAGGTTGGTCCTGCATAACGTCCGATAGCGATAGGTTATGCAGATGCCTACCAGATGGAACAATTTCAAACAAAACTGTGGAGGTCTCATTCGAAAGTCAGAAATACAGGCTGCAGAAAGTCAGGTATTGTGGATAGCAGTACTGACACAGGTTAGTTCTACCATAACCAAAAGTGCTTGGGCCCTGAAGTATTTTGGATATCACATTTTTCTGTATTATGTAATATTTGCATATTATCTTGAGAGATCTTGGGGATGAGACCCCAGTCTAATCACAGAAAGCATTTATACTTCACTTAGGGTGGAATTCAATTGAACCCATTTTTTCAGGCAAATAAAAGGGGCTAATTTTTTCAAACAATTCAAATAAAAGGCAAATTCTTGCATTGAAAAAAAAAAAGTTTGGGGGCCAAAACCCATAGGATCCAAGTTGAGTTCCTGTATACATGTATTTTTGCAATCACAGCTGTGAAAAAACTGCACTTTTTGTGGATTTTGTTTTGCCTGACTCTTGTCAAGTGAAAAATAATCTCTTTTACTTCTAGCTTTTGGGGATCAAATAGCTGTGGTAAATTACTTCTGCTAATTCCTTCAATAACATGAAGGTGATTTTATACAATATTTTTAATAATTTTTTTAAATTGGTAGGATTGCTAAAGCTAAAAAATGTTTTCCAATATTGCACACCTCATATGACAGATTACCGTTTCCCTATAACAGGGGTTCTTAAACTCAGTCCTCAGGACCCCGCACAGTTCACATTTTCCAGGTCACCTGGCAGAGGCACAGGTGCATTCATTACTCAATGACACATTTTGAAAGATCCACAGGTGGAGCTAATTATTTCACTTGTGATTCTATGAGGAGTCCTGTAAAACATATGTGTGGGGCCCTAAGGACAGAGTTTGAGAACCTGTATACTCAAAGAACATACAAAATCTAGTCTGCAATTATGTGCAAGCCATATACATTTCTATTATATTTTCTTTTTTTTTGGGGGGGGGGGGGGGGGGGGGGGGGGATTTTGGCGGATTCAAGGTTTCCCATTACTGAACAATAAAGAAAGGATACTCTTCAAAACCTATGTATGCATATTTGCCTTTGTATACAATTTTGCCCTCCTGGTACATGCAGAAATTCTTAGTTCAAAAAAAAAAAAAAGAGTGCTATATATGTATTTACATTTCATTCCTCTATTCATATACTTGATCTCTTAACTATAGGTATGCGGCTTTTTATAATCTTTCTGAAAAATATTTTATATACATTTTTATTTTAGATACAGACTGTTCTAGCTTGTAATTCCTGTTCATATATCCTGCCAGAATAAAATCATTGTACAGTCTATCATCTGTGATTTGGTGGTTTTCATTTGGAGAAAATAAGCAAGGATTGTGCGCTCGTTTGTAACTGATAATCTCTTCTTAACAATTGTTTAATACATTTTTGTACAGTATTTTACAGCATATTTTGGAAAAGAGGCATTAAAAAGTATCCCTTTGTTCCAATACAAAAGAAAAAAAATAAGGCAATACAAAATAAAGCAAAGCAACAAAACATGTAAAGGTTCATAAAAAAAGAAAAAACTTCATAAAATTCAGGCATTACTCATTAGCCCCAAGTATTCCAACCACAAAAGTACAGTTCTGCAATGCTATATTATCACCTTTACAAGTTAAACAGACTAAGTTGGATATATGAATTATACGAAGATCATCATTTTATAATGGTACCAGGTATAGATCTCTGGTCTGTATATGCTTGTGAAAAATTGTATGAACCCTGAACCAGTCAGTGCTTTGCCATGTAATCATTTAGGCTCAGCCTGTTCACAGGAACAGTCAAGTGCAGTTTTTAATAGTAAAGAGACAAAAAAGGAAATAAGAACAAGAACAACAAAAAAGCACATAAAAAACATTGAATCTAATTTATATTTCTGTACAAACACCCCACTGAGCATTCCATCACACACCTTTCAATACTCAAATGCTTCAAGATCTAAGCTGCATTGGTAACCTACCATTACTGGTAACCTCGTAGGTTTATTTGTTTGCTGTACAGTGTAGTGTCTCTTCCTAGTGGCCCATTAGTGACACACTTGGGAATCCAGTGCAGTTAAAGGCTCCAGATCTTTTTGTACTCTGCTCTTTAGTGTAATTGCTAAAATTACAACCATACTTCCAGCCTAGGCTTTCAAATTGAAATCCCACTAAGAGATCTATGGTGATCGATCAGTCCCATTGCAAGTCATTAGAGTCCAAAAAGTCAGTGGAGAACATGCTTGGTAAAGTAGAGCTTAAAGGAGTAAGAGAAGAAGCAGAACTCGGCATTGTAATGTCCAGCCACTCCATGTTATCCAGGTTTGTGTCTTGAAGGTCTAGAGATAAACAACTGTTTGCAGTGAATGCTGTGTCTGTTGTCTCCATTGGGGTGGAATCATGGTCCAGTATACTGTGATGCTGGAGAAGATCATTGTTCAGATCATCTATCAGAGAAAATGCATCTTGGCCATCACAATGCCTTTCCAGATGAGGAATGCTAGTTCCCTGTGGTAGGGTTCCTTCTAAAAATGCCTCCAGGTGGCTTTCTAAGCTAAGAGATAGACTATTTGTTGGTTCCAAAGACAGCGGAGGTGCTACATGAATCTGTGGGGGTGGCCTTGATACCACTGTGTTCACTGGCATGGTGGTGACACTGGCAGTAACTGGACGCATCTTTGATATAGGAGAAGGCTCTTTTATAAGAGGGGAAATCTCTGGAAAAATAAAATACACACAGTTAAAAGCAAAGCAATTAAAAATATGTTACAAAACAAATAAAAAAAAAAAAAAAAATCAGGAAATATTGTAAAATAAAGGATAACAAAAGATCACATACTATCTTGTTTGCAAATAATGTTAAGAGCACAAAACCTGGAACACAAATTCAAATCATGGGAACACTGGCTTAAAAAGTTCTTTATGTAATTTATTTATTTAACAAATAAGACCTCAAATTACGTATGGTATCTTGTTTCGTGCTGAAAATTAAAATGTACAATATGAATAATGAATATCTAATGGAGTTGGTAATTGTTACATAGACAGTAGCACTCCAAAACTATCCTAGTGATATATAGTGCCTTGTAGTAAATGCTTTTAATTACAGAGATCATTCTGGTGGCCTCTATAAATACAGAAATATTTCTAGTGTTCAATATACAATATTGACATCATTCAAATGAAGACTATAAAGTGTAGAATACTTGTAGAACGTTCTACAAGTGTTAACAAGGCAGACCACTCTTGTGAGTACAGTGCTGTCTCTTTGTACAATGTTAATAAATCAAAACTGTACCAGGAAGTCACCATTCCCAGTAGAAAGCAAGATCATCAGATTTATTCATTACATACAGTTTCTAACTAATACCCTTTTACACAAAGGACACAAGAATTGGCTGGGCTACCCAGGTTGACCCATGTAAGCATCCACCTGGGTCCAATTAACAGGTCTTCGACCCTGGTCACTACCAGGGCTATACCCAAGTCCATGCTGGATTTCTTTCTGTTTGAAAAGGTGTGACCTGGGTTTTTCAACCCAGGTCAAGCTAATACACGCCGATTGGAAGAACTGCCATGTGAACTGCAGTACCTATCCTCTTGATTTTGCATACTCACAAAACAGTTGATCCCTGGTTCCAATGCTTATGGCAAACATAATATTTGAAATCTGCGTCTATCACCATTATTCAAGCATGAAGTTTTTTCAGGCCCATCTCCTCTCTGTTGCCTATATAAGTTGGAGTACCACTGTGTTCACTCCAATGCAGGGGGGTAACATCCCATACCCCATAAAAGTTTCTTTCCGCATTGCTGTGTGAGAAATCCAACACAGATTAATCTTGGCATGCCCCGCGGTCACAGAACTGGAAGTCCAGGTACTGGAGCATATAGAAAAGGACAGCTCTTTTTTGAAGAGATGCCTGGTGTGTTACTAATCGCATATGTTGGTAGATAAGCGATAAGTATCAGCGTTATGGGTGGGGAGATGTACCGCAAGTGGTTGGTATATCCCGTCCCAGATCGCTTATCAATTATCACCCAGTCAAGCTTCATTTTAAAAAATAGCTAACTTTAATCCCACCAGTCAAAAGTTGTTACAAACCCTACCCCTCAAACATACTGTTCCATAATAGATATGTTGAGTTGTCAGGAAAGGTCTGTCTTATCTCTACACAAATTCTGCCATTTATGAATCTCCTTGCCTCCCATAACGACAGCCTTTAATGCTGCTTAAAACTGTGGCTATACTTTATTGTCAAGTGAATCTTCAGTGTTGATTTACTATGTTCCACATTTCCAGAGGATTAGGTTCCACTTTAAGGCTTTGTTCAGAAATATGTGTGATAACAATACCATTGTTGTATGTTTCCCATGGCATAGCAAAAAAAACGAATCCTCCAGTTTGGAAAATCTATTAGCATTGAAGGCAGGCTGTCAGTAATTTATCACCATGGGGAGTACAAGCACCGGTTAGTATCAGACTCTGAAAATGCTTTTATTGTGAAGAAGGATATTCTATTCAAAACTGGATTTGGATAAAAGTATACATCTGGAAAATGATCCTGGGATTTTAATGTTCTTTCCTTAAAGGCATTGGGTGTCTGACAAGTGTTAGTGGTAGCCATTTTTCTGATGTACCCTGTAGATGCAGTAGTAATTCACATTCAACTAGTATGTGTGCAATAAAGGGAATCTTGAGTATATTTGGTAATAATCACATCCACATTGACATATACAGAATCAATGCACATAATAACTACATATAACTTGACAGTTTGGGGTCATTAAAGACCAAGCCAATTTTAGCCCCAGGCTGACCAGTCTGGAGTTGGGAGGTGTTCCGTAGTCTCCGCAACACCCCACTATAGCGCCAGCCCACTAACTGGTTCAGCCTAGTACAAGTTTTGTGAAAATACTGTAGGCAGAAAAATCCAGTTTTTTTCTTAAAAATAGCCTAAGCTAAAAAGCATGGGCTAGTTATGAATTTGTTTCGGATTATGCATTGTTTTTTTCACTGGATTACTGTAACCCCCTTATTTGGCCTGCTTGACTCTTGCCTCTCAATTATATTTTTTGCTTACTTCGTACATCTGACAAAAATCCTGCACTGCAGGATATTGGCATCGCATCTGAGGGGCTGCAGCGGCCCGAGAAATGAAATGGCAAACTATTATTATTAATAATAATACAATTAATATTAAAAGCTTTATGGTGTGTTCACACTTGTACAATGTGCTTGAGATTTTGACTTTATAGTCAAAATTGCATCGGGATTGATGCAGATCGCATGGGTTTTTACCCACAAATGCATCGCACGACCTTTCAAAATCGTATGTTCCGGCCTGTAATCGATCTGATGTATGGCCAGCTTAAGGGGGGTATGCAATGTGCTGCCGCTATTTCCGACGTGGACAATAGCGGCGGCTCCCTATTCAATGCGGTCATTAACGACAGCATTGATGCGGGGTCACGGCAGAACGGGCCTGACTTCAGAAGCTGTCGGGCCCGTTCTGCCGATAACCGCCGTGGATTGTCGTTATCCGGGTCGCAGATCGACAATACACGGCCGTTTTCATGGGCACGCCCTCTTTGCGCCCATGGGCAGGCGGGACATAGAATACCGTCTGTCGTTTTGCGGTCGATCTGACCGCAAACGGGCCAGGATCATGGCTGTCGGCGGGAATCGACAGCCGTGATCCCCAATTGCCTACCCCCCTAAGTCTACAGTAGTTAGAGCTTTTTGAATACGGTTATTTAACAAGCCCCAAAACTTGATCCTGGCTCAAGCCATTCTCAGTGTGGAGACAGATCTACTTTAAGACAAGTGATATGTATAACATGAAATCAATTTTAATGTACAGTTATTAATTAGGCAACAATGTTTCATTGTTTAAGAACACTCAGATCTAAGGTATTTATCATCTATAGGATTTGAATAATAAAAAAAAAATCCATAGACTTTCCCTGAAAAGGTTTGTACCGTGCTAAGGATGTGGTTGAAATCCAAACACACAGCGAGCTATCAAATGTTTAAATCTCAGCACTCTCATTAACATCAGTATTCCTGGACAGCAAGATGAAACAGAGCTGGAAATTGACCGCTTGCCATGAAAATAATCAGCCTACGCTTTCCCTGCAGAGTATTGTAATGGATTCTCAAGCTGCGGGTCTTGCTCGGTCTCCCTTAGGTGCTAAATATAAAAAAGGATATGATGTCACCAGCCACATGCACCCATTAAATGCTGAAAAGGTCTGTAATATTTCTTCCAAGACATTTAAGCTACACAACCACCTATAAGATGACCCCTATTCTTGCAGTCGGGACGCCAGGAAAAATGGCTGCATGTACCAATACGGAACCCTTCAGAAACAAAAGAATAAATGCAGGAGCACACTTGAAATACTAAACACTGCAACTCAGAATATCTAGAATAATCTCTAGATATACTAAAATCTGCAATAGAACAAAGTAAATGTGAGGTGGTTAGTATCATTTTGGGCTAACCAACCGTGTCCAGGTAACCTCATCTGGAGGTTTCCTAACATTAAGGTTCAAATCTAGGGCACAGGTCATCACAAGCCAACCAACCTTAAAACATCGCCTAGTGATAGGTTTGAGTGTAAAGGTGCCTATACACGTGCGATTTTGCTCTTTTCACCCGATTCTGATGCATTGCGCTGAGAAATAATTTGAAAAGTGTCACATTGTATGGGTTTTATCTCCAATTCTGATCCGATGTGCATCATATCAGAGCTGGAGATCGCCATGGCTGCCACAAAGACTTATCAGATCCTGCAGCCGTGACTGGGATCCCATATGATACATTGAATGCTAAAGAACCACATACTGTGTAGCATACTGTATATGATCCTACCGCCCGGAAATCTGCCGAGTAGTTCAAGGGAAATTGCATCCAACTTCATGGCTCTGATAAGTCGCACTAGTGTATGGGGGCCTTAAGTGATTCAGGGGTTGATGTATGAAATAGTGATAAGGGAGGAGAAGTGGCCCATGTCAATCAATCAGTACTGATGTAACATCTGTATTTTGCATAATATAAAATTATACAGAGCAGCAGATTGGTTGCCAAATGCCACTTCTCCTCTCTTATCATTGCTTCATACATCTACCCCTCAATTAGTAACATGCAGTAGCTACAGTATATGTTGATTACATAGGGGGAGAGGTAATAATAAGAGTGCTAAAAAGTGTTACATTGATTAAAAAAAAAAAAAGGAGGAGGAGGTGCTAAAAATGTACTAGATTCAGTGATATGCCAAAGCAACCAGGCCACAACAACCAGAGGGGCACCACAAATCCATGCCTAAAACTGACAAATTGTATAAATTTATTCAGGGTTTATAATCCATCCTTTTCCAATATGCAGTCTGTAAATACCAGATATCAATGCTACTCAGGCTGGTGGGATTGGTGCTAACCCAAGCTGCAGGAGTCTCTGCCTTCAAGTGTACACATACTGTATACACAATATAGAATATACAGATGTGTCCCCAAAAATCTAACCTCAATACACCATGAGCCTGGCATGAGTGAGCTTTAAGTTGAGGTGCAACTCTGCTAACATCGGAAGTCTTTTTTTGCCAAGAACTTTTCAGGTTGCAATGCAATGTGACTAGGACACATGAAGAAACTGTGTGTGATGGAGTCTGTATATAGCAGCACTATATATATACACAGATTGAGAGACTCAGTCACACACAGACATTTCGGATTCATCAGCACAGCCCCCTCATGCATCCCAGTCACATTACTTAGCAACAAATACGCATTTTCAGCAACAAAGAAGCCCAATACTAGAAGAGCTGGTTTGACTGCAGCAAAGATGAATAAGGACATGTATGTATGGAGGAGTCTTGGACTGCACACCCTAATTCTAACCAAAATACATTTAATAAACAGAACCAGCAAACCAATGAAGCTCACCATTTTTAAATGGCAGTGTAGTCAAAGTGCATATCGCCACATTTAAGATATGGGTAACATTTAAAAAAAAAAAGTTATATTTAAGATATATATATAATATTTAATTCATTTAGAATTAGGGTGTGCAGTCCAATAACACTCCACATAAAAATGGAGCCGCTCTCAATGGAGCTGCTCCTGGCGATAGTGTCGCCAATTGCCGCTGTGCATCTTCCGACAGAAGGGGGCTCGCATGCTCTGTTCTGTCGAAGCCTGACACAACCCTCCGCAGCTCCCCCGTCGCTCCCCGCGGCCCCCACTCGTCCTGCTTATCTCCTGTCTTCCAGCCTGCGCCAGCTCAGGAGATCTGGCGATTCCTCAGGCTTGCTGACAGGCACGCCATCTGTAGCTATGTCCTTATTTATCTTTAGTGAACAAACTATTGATGACATTCTATGGCTAAGTCCAAGTTTTCATTCATTCCAGACAAATGGCGGTATTCAATTACCGGCAGTAATTTAAAACAGCTAATGGTGTCGCCATGGGCTATCTAGTGAGCACGTGACCTGCATGTGTGGTTTGCAGGCCTGTCCCTTTTTTTACGGTCCACTGTCTGCCTCCCGGCCCATCCCCCTCCTTGTTCCCACTGTGACATTCTTCACTATTCAGTGAAGACCTTTACACATTTCTATGTATGAACCTTAATGTCCTGGGGCTGTTTGTGGAAAGAACCAGTATTCATCCTCTATGTGTACTAAGTAACTAGCTATACAGCGGAGGATGATGGTATGAGGGCTTACCCATCACGGAGGAGAATGCAGCCTACTCATTTACTAAAACCTATTGACAAACTGACTGAGTTAATCTGCATATAACTCAGCCCACAATAAGGCTGAGTATAATATGTACAAATAATGAGTACACTAGACTTTTGTATTGGATGGAGAATTTTACATTAATTATGAAAATAGAGAGAAACTTCATAGATGCCTAAGCAAAACATTTCCCAACTTCAAAAATGAAGGTTAACAGAACTGATGTGAATAGTCCTTTATGCAAAAGGTGGCTGCATTGTATATTTAAGTCATGGTTTCATTTTACTTCAGTTTGTTACTTATTCAAGTTTGGCTCCAGTCTCCAAATCAGCAGCCAAATGCCTGTATTAGCACAAGTCGGTCATTCTCCTATCAGCAGTGCTGCCCAATGAGAATGACTGTTAGGTAGCAAAATGTTGAGTTTCCGGCTCCTGGATGTGTTTTCACTATAGTGGAAAGTGAGAAATTCATTTCCTTATTGCAGAAAAGTGTTTTGTCAGCAATTTCATCAGACTTTTTAACTGATCTTACTTTGCGGGAGCATTCATGACATATCTTTCAAAAGATCTGACATTTCTCAGCTGGAAAATCAAAATGTTATGCTGGGAAGATAGAGCGGTGCGATACCTCAAGATAAAACTAGACGCTGTGAATATGTGTTTTCAGTTAATAAAAATGGAAATAGAAGCAAAGTTTGCAGTTCATTCAACAGTCAGCTCTAGAGAACCAAGAGTGCATTACTGCTGTAGATGTTTGGACGACAAGTGGTTGAAGGGATCAAGAGACCACTGGTTTGGTGTTGCTCGGAATAAGGGTCAGATGTATCTAACAGTAGAATGGACAGGTGGAGAAGTTGGCCACAGCAACAAACCAGCGACTTACTTATTTTACAGAATGAATATTGTTAACGTGTAGTTAAAAAGAAGAGCGTTAATACTCAGGGGTTGCTTGCTTAGAGCAGCTGTTATATGGGGGGGGGTCGTCAGTTCCCTATAGGGACACAAAGGAAAGAGGAACAAATAAACAGCGCTCAAAACTATACCAATTGAATCAATTTAAAAGATTATTTTAATAAACACTGACTACATGTCCAACCTTCACTGCCATTTATTAAAAATAATCTTTTATATTGATTTACTTGGTATAGTTTTTAATGCTGTTTATTCGTTCCTTACTTTACAGAATGCACTTGCTAAAGTTACCTCAAAGCAGATTGGTTGTTATGGGCAACTTCACTGTTTTCACTGCTTAATACATCTCCCTTAAGAACTAGACTGATTGAGTACTTACGTCTAGTGTTTTGACTGATTTACACACCATTTCAAGTAGGCCAAGTGGTAAGATGTGAATATACTGATAAACAGTTGCAACCACCGGGAACCTCATTGGAGTGGACAAATGGTGCACTAATTAAAGCACAATTTTATTCTTTATATTTGTAAATTGATCGCTATCCAAATCTAACAATGTAAATGCATGTGCATCTCTTCTGTTGTTAGAATGCTGTGCCCGGGGGCATATTAAAGGGAGGAGGGAGACCCTTTTCTCTAGCTGGAAATGTAGCGCAAGTACTGAGCGCTGGTAGACTCTGGCAATGTGCCAGAGAACTCTGGGAAAATGGTGTGGCAGCCATTTTCTTACTGTGCATGCACAAAATGCTGCGAAAATGGCTGCACCATTTTCCAAGTGAGTTTGCCTAGATGCCGCTGCCAACTCTTCCAGAAAGGTAAGTGTATAAAAAATGGGTGCAGGTTGTGCGGTGTGGGTCCCCCTGGACTGCACACCCACCACTCATTATAAATACACCACTGGCTCTACCATACTTTTGGTTACAGCATATTGTTATCATATCTTCAAATGTCATATTTGTACAGTATACCTAACACATGCAAACATGCTGCTCAATGTATTCTTGTATACCAAAGTGACGTTAATGTTGACATGTAGGGGAATATGCTATCACCCGCAAACACTGATCTCGGGCAATAGTGAGCCTAATTAGAGCCGATAACCCTCTGTGTGCGGGATACGGTCACTAGGTCGACTCAATTAAGGTCGACAGGGCTTACGTCAACATCTGAAATAGGTCAACATGGCTAAGGTCGACAGGGTTGGAAGTTTGACACAAGCATTAGGTCAACAATGGGAAGGTCAACAATGGGAAGGTCAACAGTCAAAAGGTCGACATGAGGTCGTCTTGTTTTTTCTTTTTGAGATATGTGCCGACAGGACGTAGTTCATACTCTACCATCCACTACAGCATAGTGGGAGAATATATTAGTGTGCCAAGCGCAGTGAGGCACCGTGCCCAAACATGGTGAGTGTAGTGAGGAAGCGGTACACTAACTCAGTGTCAGTGTTGACATTCTTGACAAAAAAAACATGAAAAACTCATGTTGACCTTTTGGCTGTTAAACTTCCCATTGCCGGCCTAATGCTTGTGTCGACTTTCCAGCCCTGTGACCTTAGCCATGTTCAACTATTTCAGGTGTTCAGTGGTCGACTCAATGTATGTCGACCTTAATTGAGTTGACCCAATGACATATACCCCAGTGTGCTGTGCCTTATCGGGGATTTTGTTCACCAGGATGTGAAGAAAAATCCCCCTTATAAAAGCGGGCGAAAACACACAGGTTTTGCAGAACCTGTTTTATCGCATCAAAACATCAGAAAAACATTGGGAAAAATTGTAAAAAAAATGATGTGTTTCACTCCCAATGTTTACCAGGGGTAACTGGATGTACCACCTTCAAATTAATATTTGGGTATAAAAAAAGAGAATGTGTAATAAACAGAAAATAGATATTCAAGGACCTCTAGGAAGACAGAACACAGGACGGGTGAAAATACTGTAGCACACCTTACTATGTGTAAGAGAGGCATCCTAATAAGTACAGCCCAAACCGCTTATATCAGCCTCCAAGTTAAATGGATAAAATAAATAGTTATTAAAGGGTTACTGCAAATCAACAAAATAAGATTATTTTATTTATCTCATAATGTAATGGCACATTTTTATTTAACAGCAATGTTTTTGTTGTTTTTTGTTGCTTTTTTCATAAAATACACATACGAACAGAGGGAATGGGAGCGCAGGAAGGAAAACAGAAGGAGAGGGCGGTGGTATACAGGAAACAAGCACCGATGTAACAAACACCCAGAAGTGCACGCATATAAGGCTAAGCATGCGGGATAGATCTTACCTCCACTTTTAATAAGAATATCGAACAGGTCATCCATCTGCTGGCTGTGAGCATTTGTTACCTGCACAGGGGTATAAATAAATTCCATAAGTGTGTGTTTATTTTGGTGAATTTGCAGTGTAATTTCACATTATAAAAACCGTTTATTATTAGTTATTTCAGCCTCCTGAGTATTTACTGTGGCCACACTATAGTATGAGAAAACCAGTGTCTTGCAGGCTGGGCCCGTCTCTATGGGATGCAAGCAGTAGCTAAGGGGGTGGGATACAATAAGGTGGGTCCTGACTGGTGGGTGATATATTTATACAGTAACAGAACCATGGAACATCTGAGTAACAAGGAAACATGAGTTATTTCACACAGAGATGGGACACAAATCCCAGTTCTACCGTTATGTGGTTGCATTACAGCATCTCGGAAAGATGTGGCCGTTGGGTCTAAATATATTCCTATTCATTTTCTATTCTATGCGGATGGCTAAACGAGAGGGCTAAGCTAGTACGGGCTGGGTGTTGTCTTTCTGCAATCTGTGAAAACAAGTTTCTAGCAGGAATGATATTAATTTCCTTTTTGTATTCAGCACCGATGGTGAAGTCGCTCTCTGGTTTCCACTTCTGTCTGGCAGATGTTTCTAATACCTGAGCTGTGATTCACTGGAGCTAATAAGACTTCTTAATAAAGCCTAAAACTTCAATGCATAAATATCAAATACATCGGCATACTGTATAGAACTCTAGAATTCCCAAAATTAGTTTATATTGGAATCTATTGAATGGCGTCATGCTACAAATACGTCTAAAGCTGGCTGTACACTAGAGCGATATCGCGTCCGAATGCACAATTTTGATGGGTCGTGCGACCGGTTGTGTGTACATCATGTGGTATATCGCTTAGATGTACTGTCCCTCAGATCATGTGTGCTGCACGTATAATCTGCCGTGATTGGGTGCAGATCAGGAGTTGTTTTATACACATGCGATCAGTCGTTCGATGGCTTGTATGACTGGCGGTTTTCTGGACACTCCCACCCTGCCGTGAGATGACCGGTCGTATACGGCATCTGGATCACATGATGGGTCGTTAGCACAAAAATGCCCCAAATCGTGAGTCCAGGGCTGCCGGGGTGGTCAAGAGAAATAGTGAGGCAATCAGAATCGAAAGCAGGTCGTTGTAGTGTATGGCCAGCATTAAGCTGGCCATACATCAGGACAACCAGCATCAGATCAGAGTCTTATCACGATTTCCCCCGGCAGCTTCCCAGAAGCAAAATAGTTTCTTGTGTGTAATTTCACATAAGATCTATTGTAGGATCTGCAACTGCCCGCATACTGGTTGATAGCAGCATCTTCAGATCTTACATGCAGCACAAAAGATCTGAGGATTGATCTCACAACCCGTGGGCCTGCGCATCGTACCGAAACGACTCCCCATGTGCACTTAAAAGTCAAAACAGACACAATGCATCACACGACCCGTAAAAATCAAGCCTTCGGGCTAAAACTGTTCTGCCGGCCAGCATTGGTTTCAGGAAATGCCAGCTATATAAAATGTGCTACATTATCCCAAATATCATCAGTTACATGCATACCAAGCATATTTATTAAGGATATTTAAGAATGCAACACTGTTGGTTACAGTATACTGTGCAGAAAATAGTCTAAACATTATTTTGTACTAGCTTAAGCTATTCTGAACATGGGGACCTGCATTTGTAAGTGGGGTTGACGGACATAAAATTAGACAGACATAGGAAGTTAAAACTTACTGCCATCTAGTGGATCAACTATATGAAATAGGAGACCTGCTGGGTTTCCTCAACAAGGATGCCTGATAAAATAATCTTATCCTGGAAATGAGTCCTGTTACTACTATAGTGTCTGGAGTAGATGGCAGTGATTACAAGCCTTAAAAAAACCCTCATTGCTTATAGCAACCTCATTTTCATAAAAAATGCAGAATGGAGGTGACATACAGTAGCTGAATGTGCGAAGCCTGACAGAGAGCTCACCTCAGTGTGAGACGGATGGATGTTACGGGCCTGCTTTATGGCTTCTTCATAGCGTGGAGGGTCCTTCGATTTAGCAGTAGAGCTGTTAAACGTGGGATGCTGAACAAGGTACTGCTGGGTTGGGGGTGAGGAGTTAGACTGAAAAAAGATAAATACATATCTATTAACAAATTAAAACCACAACAATTTGTCATATATGAGGTTAAATCACTTTAAACCAAGGTAACATTACTTCTGTTTAATTGGCTTAGAGATGATTCAACAATACTTATCCCCCGTACACATGGGGCGATGGGGGCTGTGCTGAGTGCTTTGCATAAGCAAGATTGCTCAGCAAACATCGCAGCACACGTTCGGTGCACCCCCAATGTGTGCTTAGTGAACTGTGCTCAGTGAGGCTCCGTGATATTAGGAGGATAAACAGTGAAAGCACTGTCTTTCCCCGAGGGCGATGGCGACGAGCGGGGCCGTGCATTGGCATCACTGGGAGGGCATACACATGGAGAGATCCGTGCTCCATTTCTAAGCGATCTAGTCAGTTGCTTAGAAATGGGTCTGATATCGATCCATGTGTATGACCTTTAAGTGTATTGTATGGTAACTTCAGGGGGAAAAAAATATATAAATAAATGAAGACAAAAAAAAGAAAGACTAGCAAGTGAAAAAATTTGCCACCTTTATGTCTTTTCATTTTCAGTAGAACCCAGAACATCTCTGGATATCTTATACAGATTAGGCATGGCAGACGTTCCGAGCAAGAGAAGGAACTAAATGGTGTGTTTAGTGCCATAACCACAATCCTCTCACTTGGTGATCACTGTACTGCGCAGTACTGGCACTCACAGCAATCATTTGTAGCTGTGCAGGACAGGTGAGATATAACACTATCAATGAAAGTCAACTGCTAAATTAGAGGACCTATTCCAACCAGCAGCCACCTTTTATTTAAAACAGTTTCCTCTATTCTCTCCTTAAGGGATATACTGATATGGTAACGGTCTATGGGTGGGATGCACTTAAGTAATTGGGGGAAATTTACTAAGATGTGTATTCTACTTCACATGTGATGTTGCTATGGGCAACCAATCAGAATCAACTTCTTATTTGTTTAGCACCATCTAGAAGATAGTAGACGGGATCTGATTGGTTGCCCATAGCAACATCACATGTGAAGTAGAATACACATCTTAGTAAATTTCCCCCATTACAGACCCTCCAACATTCCATTAAGTACAAAATTCTCTGTTCCTGGACTTCCGCTCGCAGTGGCAGTTAGAGATGCGAGCCTGGCACAGTCCAATATTCAAGGCCACACCTATTGCCACCCCAAACATTACTGTACTGGGCTCACTGGCAGTTGATGTGACAACCCCCCCTCTTTGAATATTGGACTGTGCTGGAGCCCCACCTCTGTAACTGCCATTGACAGGAAACAGAGCATTTTGTACCTAATGGAATGGGTCATGCTGGAGGGTATGCCATTATGTGGTAAAAACCCATTTTCATATGCACTAAAGCCCCTCTGCCGGCACCGCTGGATAGGGAATCACCAGCAAAAGCTAGCGATATCCTATAGAAGCCTATGGGCTTCTCTCCATAGCGCTGTGTTAGGGTTCCATCACGGATACCTCCCAGCATGCCCCGCTGCCAGTGCTGTCACTATTAGCATGTGCAGAGGGACTCCCAGGTCTCAGACACAGACGTCCTGCACCGGAGTCGCATAGTAAGGACAGCTCTTATCGCAAGAGCTGTTCTTTGCTTAACTAATCACATATCTTGGTGCATATGCGATTATTGTGAATGTGGTAAGCGGCG
>NC_139223.1:73616722-73699222 GCF_055691185.1 Crinia signifera | reverse complement strand
GAGGATTACAGTGCAGGGAGGAGGTGGTCACAGGTCGGTGGGTTAGTGCAAGGCGGCGGTGGGTCGCTTTTGCTGGTGATGCCCCCCCATTGCGTTGATTTTTTAGAGAATCCCACAATGCAGTAAAAACCCAGATAACGGGGTTTTTACAGCATTTTTCCTTTAGAGAATCTCCCCCCATTTGAGCTACAGTACATCAATCATTAGTGTGGTTGGTTGGTTAGAGGTACACTACAATTTAATTCTGTTTAGTGAAGTCACACAAGTAATAGGCCTATCAATAAATGAACAGTGTGATGTACCGCATTGCCGTATGTAGGTATGGGCAAGCACTACACCGCGTCAAACGCAGCGGCTCGGTGGGTGCACAGTCACCCACCCCATTGCCTGTGCTTCTGTCTTGTAGTGTGCATAGAAGGGCACCCTGCAGCCAGTAGAGCAGCAGTAAGCACCCCTACAATCACCCGAACTCTGGAGACGGATGTAGTTTCCGGGTGTCGGCAACGCCCACCACTGAGCATGATGTCATACGTACCGTAGGTAGGTCCAGCACACGGCAACAGGTGCACTTGTAACAGCGCTGTGTTACCAGGTTTCCCAGATTGCCTCCTACAATGAGCGTGGAATTGCTTAAGGCTTCCATAATGTGAACAAAATATTCACACTGAAGGTAGATTTCTCAAATCTTGGAAAGTGATTAAGTGGAGGGAGATAAAGTACAAACCAATCAGCTTCTGCCTGCAAAGTGACAGTTAGAAGCGGATATGCTGGTACTTTGGGATCTATGTAGTAAGCCAGTGGTGGCTAACCTTGACACTCCAGCAGTTGTTGAACTACACATCCCAGCATGCTCTGCTACAGTTTTGCTATTTGGCCATGCTAAAAATGATGTAGGGCATGCTGGGATGTGTAGTTCAACAACAGCTGGAGTGTCAAAGTTAGCCATCACTGTACTAAGCTTTGGTGAGAGCTAAAGTGGATGTAGATAAAGAGAATGATTCAGATTTGATCGGTCCTCAATGAATTCGCTGCAGTGACTGATGTTCTGGGTTTGCGCATGTTTGCGCCCTCGGCGAGTATCACACTCGCCGGGCATTTGCACACTAACGCGAGGGATTGGGGCTAGGAGCAGGCTAGGGCAGGGGAATGCCCAGTGTTTTATGTGCATTCCCCTGGGAATGCCGGCGGGTCGATGCCTGCTTAGGGTGGCAGGCTGACGTCACAAGACGATAGTCTGAGACTGCTGCAGATTTGACATCCAGAAGCCATTTCCAACAATACAGATTCATCTCAAGAGGGAGGGAAATCAGTAGCTGACGAGACCCGGCCAGGACTGAATATTGATGGCCACTATTTCGGTCAGGTGGATATAGTGGCTGAGTTTAGATCAGAAATGTGAGCAAAAGGTAGACAGGGGAGTCCCTTCCTCACCTGCCAATGACTTTTTACTCCAGAGTTTGGACTATAAAAATCATTAGAATACAGCAAAGAAGACATGTCTAACATAATTCTTGGTATTTTTCATATGCTTCATATACACAAAACTCCAGTGTATACGTTAGTATGATGGGAAATGCGCTGCTTCACCTCAGCATGCATCACTGATGTAGAGTAATGCTGGGTACACACAATGCGATGTTACATCACGGCCTAGGGGAACTCGGCATGCAGCGACATAGCGGTGGCAATGCTGCATTCCGCAGCTTGCCATATCTTACATGTACAGACAAGAAGGATGTTGCAAGAGAACATGCATCATCAATGACATTTTGCATACACACCAGAGCACAGGTTCTCAGACTCAGTCCCCCACACAGTGCATGTTTTGCAGGTCTCCTTAGAGAATCACAGGTGATATAATTATATCCACCTGTGGATCTTTTAAAATGTGTCAATGAGTAATGAATGCACATGTGCACCTTCCCGAGTGACCTGGAAACCGTGAACTATTTGGGGGTTCTGAGGACAGAGTTTGAGAACCCCTGCACTAGACGGTATGAAGATTTGGTGTTTCTGAGCAGTGAGAATCAACAAAATATAAATTTTATGATCTAGTGGGTACCCAGCTTAAGGCACAATACTTCATTGTGTTGCTAGGCCGCACTGCAGTCTTATAGGCTGCTGAATAAGGGCTCAGCTGCCTAAAGTGCGCGGAGTGCAGCGGCTATGGGGCCTATGGATAAGAGGGGCCCACCTTCCCTGTCACAGTTCCAAGCGTTATATACCTTTTTCACCATTGGGTTGTACATAGGAGCCCTTACAATTTTGTGCCTTGCGGCGTATAAATATCTACTTTCTCCCCTGGAGCTGCTCATTGTTAAGTGGTATAAAACAAACTGAAGGCAATTATAATGTTGAATAATATGAATTGGGCACTGTAATGCATCACAATAAGCAGTAAAGGCACTATAGTGTGACATAATATGAACTGGGAGCACTAGAATGTGGTATAATATGAACGGGGGACACAATGTAATAATGTTAATTGGGAGTAAAGTACTGCATAATGTGTACTACAGTTCTACAATGTAATAAAATATTAACTATTTCACTACTATGGGGCATAACAAAGGCACTACTATAGTTCTGAAAATGAAGTAGGGCACTACATCTGGACACAAAATTGACAAATGCTGGGATGAGCTGAAAAAGGCCCCTTTAAAATGTTACTATGAGGCATGAAAAGTTTGGGCTACAACCATGCTGCTGAATATATAGTTATGCTCTGGGTCTAGCCAGCAGGGCGTAAAGGTTTGCCCTCGTTCGTCAGGCTGTGCAGTTACATGCTGTTGATGTGTAGTATAAACAATAAAAGTAACAAGGTGAGGCGCTAACTGCACTTTTCCCAATGTTTTCATGTAAGTCACTGCAATATCCAAATAATATTACAAAAATAGTCTTTATTTCACCATGCAACAAGTAAGTACAAGTTGTCCCTAAGACTCACTTGGCCAGACTACAAAGTAAGAAATGTAATGCCAGAGAAAGTGATTTATAGGGAAAATGTGAAACGAGTCTGGTTATATGGGACAAAACACATTGGATCCTGACATTAAAAAGAAAAAAAGTCAATGGCTGTATTACTCATTGCAGAAGTAAATACGTAATCACAATGGGAAAGTGAAAAGCACAAAGATAATTTGTGCTTTCCAGACAAATCATTTTGTAAAGGTCAGGACACCTCTAGGCACAGATGTAGTGGCCACCCAACTCTGCCCAATTTTATTATTATTACCTGTCCAATTGAGAATTCACCATGTTTTATTTTTTGAATACTTTAATGTTCTTTAATGTGGAAACACAGTCACCTTTAAACAGTCTTTGGGCCGGATGCACTAAACTTCAAAAGTTATAAAATGAAGAGTGATAAACAACCAACCAATCAGCTGCTAACTTCCATGTCACATACCGTAATTGAAAATGGTCAGGCAGGAGCTGATTGGTTGGTTGTTTATCACTCTCTATTTTATCACTTTTCAAGCTTAGGGCATCTGGCCCTTTGTTCCTTTAAAGCATAGGCGAATCTAGGGGGTGGTCCGGGGGTGCACAGGACCACCCATTAGCCTATTTAGTAGCTGAGGGATGGAGCTTTCCAACGAGCCCAGCCCCGTGTCTCTAGCCCCCTGGGAACCGGAGATACGACCAGGCAAAGTTGGAACATTTTCCCTATAGGATAACATGGGACCCGCTAATTCCGACCACCACCCGGTTCAACGGCTGCCAGTTCCCCCTTTGGCATCACTGAAGCTCGAGGTTGATCTCAGTCGAACCCAAATTGCTGGGCCTTCAATCTGATACCAGGCTGGATCCATATGGGTTAATTGGTTCCAGGGATATTGAGGTTAAACCGTTTGTTTTCTTTCATTTCTTAAATGTAATTTCATGACTGTTTATGTTGTTTGAGGGCAGATTTCTCTGTAACCAAACAGCCCAGTTTTACAGGACCAAAATCATTCAAAGCCAACTCAAAAGTTCTTCAATGTGATACTGGTCTCATGTAAATGGGTCAGTTGGTTCTGAAGATATAGCTGGTTGGTTAAAGGGGGGTAGGGAGAGGGAAGTGGTTGTCTCTCCCCCTCACACCAGAAAATGCAGGGACTAGGCTGGTGTATAAGGTGTCAGCATGGGAATGTCCCTGCATAATCCTGGGACCATATTCCCGGGTAAATCCCTGCACTTTCTGTTGTGAAAGGGGTATTATTTCAAACAGCCGTGACCTGCAGTGCTCTGAATACAGCCGGGCAGCCCCCTGCTCTCTGCCCAGCTGTCAATGACTGTCACCCCTGTAGCTTCCACTCCAATTCTTCTTCCCACTTTCACCTCAGCCTCCCCCCCCCCCCCCCCCTTTAATCATGTGGTGCCGGCGCCCGGCGTGCTCCCCCGACATCACGCACAACAACAGCGCGCACAATAATTCAAATGTCCACTCGGATAGAGGGGACACCAGGAGGGGACTGTGAGTGTGCTCTGCGCTGCGCTCTGCTCCTCTCCCCATAGAAGCAGCTGCACCGCTCTCCATCTCTCCCTGCAGCAGCAGCGAAGGCTCATATAAAAATTTACAGTAAGTGGCACTTTTGGAGGCATTGCTTAAGGGACGCTACAAGTAGCGGTATGTGGGGGCATTATGCATAATGTGTGGCTTAATGTGTAAGGGGCAGTATGTTGTGCAGCATCATGTGTAAGCGGCATTATGTGTGCTGCATCATGTGTAAGGGACATTATGTGTGCAGCATCATGTGTAATGGGTACTATGGTGCGCGGCATCATGTGTAATGGGTACTATGGTGTGCGGCATCATGTGTAATGGGTACTATGGTGCCATCAAGCAAGAACCCCCTAGCAATGAGCACGTAGGTAAGCAGCACTTATGTGGCAAATATGTAATGGGCATAACGGTTTGTTATATAGTATGTAATGGGCATCATGATGTGTGGCACAATGTGTAATGGGCATTATGGTGTGTGGCCTTATGTGTAAGTGGCATTACGGCGTGTGGCTTTATGTGTAATGGGTATTACAGAGTTTGCTAAAATGTGTTATGGGCATTACTGTGTATGGTCTAAAGTGTAACACCACACCCCTTTTTGTGATGCCACGCCTCCTTCCCATGAGGCCACGCCCCCTTTTTGCCGCGTGGCTACGCCGCGCTAAGGTCCCCCTTCTGTTATCTCTAGATTTGGGACCACCCATTACCATAATTCTAGATTCGCCTATGCTTTAAAGTACTGTATATCTCCCCACTACCTCGCTACCGTAACTTACTTTGCTAATACACACTAAATGCTACATCTAAGGACACATCTGTAGGATAGTAAATAATAACCAAATTTCCTGCAATGCGCTATCATTGTATGGTACATTCTCAACAGGAACACAGAGGGAAAGCTGTATCCTGGGAAATCTGTCAGATCTAGTGTATCGTACAGGCAGATTCTACAAGCTGTGCAAAGCGATCAGCACTAGCAATCAGTGGTAAGCTATGGTTACAAGGTAATTATGCGCCAGTGTCTTGTACGAGGAGTGAAATAAGTTACTCTGGGAGGGGGCAGGGTTACAAAAGATTAAAGAACTTATCAGTGAACATGTATTATAGGCTTGCCAATGACTGTAACATACTCGAGAGATGATTTTTACCTGGATACACTCTTCTGCTTCTCTACATAATGGATTTGCTTTAGATGCAACCTCTATGACAGGTAATGTCTTGATCATGTTAGAGAAGTGCAGTAAGCATAGAGTTGTCTAGGGTAATACAGTTATATCAGAAGGTCACAAGCCAATTACACTTGTGTATTTTTAAAATGTCAAAACTATAATCATTAAAGAGGAACTGAGATTTCAGCAAAGGAACCTGCCTGGGACTGTAAAGGGTAACAGGAACATTTTTGGAAAACCATAGCTATTTCGGATGAGAGATGAAAATACTTTAATTGAAATGTTACTTCCCTGTGGTAGATATTATAAAAACACAAAGCTCCTAGTGCTCCTGTAACACATTCATTGGCAGTGGCAGCTCCTACCTCTTTCGGGGAGGGGGGCTGCCTCTGACCGTAGGCACCCCCCTCCCCCTGTCACCGCCACGGCTCTTTCCGTCCCCGGCGCATGTCCTATGATGTCCTATGCGCTTGCACAGTATAAGTTACAGGCACCGGGACCAGCGCGTGGATATAGGTACTGCACATTTGCCGTTTTTGCCAGAGGAAGGGAACACATCCCAATGGGACTGCTTTTGTGACTGGCAGGTCAGACTTCCAATAGGAAGTCACTGCCAGTCACAGTGAAGCAAGTGCAGTCTCACAGACTGCATCTGGCTTCACTACAGTGGCAGATTTTACCTGGGGGGGGCTGTAGCCCATAGGTAAAACCCACCACTGTTAATGGGGTTACAATACCACAATGTAAAGCAGGGTATATATAGCCTTGCAACCCATGTGTTTTAAAGTGTCCTATTTTCACGAGAGCAATACCACTTATGCTGTCTGACAATATCTCCATATTTTTCATTGTTACATCAGAAAACAGAAAAAAGTTCCCTTTGCTTTTTTTGTTGTGCACAGACTTGAGCAGGTGAAAAAGTAGGGGAATCCAAATAATAGTTATGCTCTCGTGAGCAGGGCCCTCCTTCCTCATGTGCTCTTCCTTTTTTTTATCTAAACCATCTCCATACATTTGATCCCGTTTAATCCCCCCCCCCCCCCCCCGTCCTAAAAGGTCTTGAACTTTAAGGGCCAGATGCACTAAGCTTTAAAAGTCATAAAGCGGGGAGTGATAAACAGCCAACCAATTAGCTCCTACCTGCTATGTCAAAGGCTGTGTTTTAAAAATGTCAGGCAGGAGCTGATTGGTTGGTTGTGTATCACTCTCCATTTTATTACTTTTGAAGCTTAGTGCATCTGGCCCCAAGTCAGTTTTGTTTACTTGATTATGAACTCTGCGCTGCGGATCCCTTGTGGCGCTACATAAATAAATGATAATTATAAAAATAATTCCCACATAATAGAAGTCCCCAATTATTTCGAACAATTAATAATGATGATGAAACTAAATGTATGTTTACAATGACAAACAATGTCTATGATAATTACAAGAAACCTTCTCACAAATCATTACTACGTTGTAAATGATTAATGTGAACCCGTGTACAATGTGATAACACTAATGATGACGCACCTGCACCATGGACAGCTGCATTGCATTGTTAGTTTTGATAGAGACGGGAAGAAGGATCTGGGCCGTTGGTGTGGTTAGTAATGCCTGGGGCTGAGTCACCATTGTCCCTTGTGGTGTCCTTTGAGATGTCACATAAAATTGCTGGATAATGTTTTGATGCTCAGGATTAGTTAAAGGAACTTCATGTTTGATGACAACAGCATTGTTGGCAATAATACTCTGTCCGCCAGTTGTTACCGTGGGCTGTCCTATCAAATGCCCACTCAGAAGAGTCTGGGTAGTATTCTGGCAGTCAGCTATTGAGTTCTCCTCTTTAATGCTTGCACTAAAAAGCTTTTGATCCATGTTGAGCAGAATATTTGAACAAGGCTGTTGCTGCTGCCCACGTTTCTCCACTTCCAGCTGCATCTTCAGCACCTCCACAAGCTTCTGCTCTTGTTCCAACTTCCGTTTCAGCTCCTCAATCTGCTTTTCCTTTTCTTGAAGCTTGCGGTCCTTTTCGGCAGCATCCAAATCTATGTTTGCAGAGCCTGCGCTGGCTGCTCCCATGCTGTCCTCATTTATATTCATCTTTATAGGTGAAGTGTTCATGAACTGGGATGGTGACATCATGGTCATAATCTCTGCAAAAGTGTCCGTCATATTCGTGTCTTCGGTGCTAAAGTTTGATTGCTCGGAAGGCGCTGGAGACATGGGTAATGGTGAGTTAACGGCATCCAAATGCATCTGGTTGCTCCCGTTTGCTGGGGATGTTACATCTGTATTAAAAGTGGGTGCAGAGTTATTTATAGTAGCTGTGGTATATGACGCTGTAGTTTCTTCTGCGGCAACACTACTGGGAGAAGTAGTTGTGGCAGTGGTGGTCACAATGGTGGCACTATTAACACTAACGCCATTATTGTTTAAATCCTGGTAAGGTTTTAAGCGTTCAATGAGATCTGTTTTTGTGCCAGATACTGGCAAGCCTCTCAGCTTCAATTCCATTTTAAGTTCCGCAACCTGCAAATGCAAAACAGTTATCGAGTCAGTAAACAGGATGAGCTGGTTTGTGTACAAAAATGTATTTTATGCTAATGCTTGTGTTATCCCTCTATATCCTCAGCCGCAAACTGGGTGCTTGTCCTCTTTAATCAGTATCCAACACAAATGTTCTAGCTCATTTAAATTCGGCTACTGAAGGGAATGATGCATTCTAGCTGCAGTTAATCTGGAGTGATAGGTGATTGTATTATGTATAAACCCAACTTACTTTAGCCATAGAAACCACAAAAATATACAAGGGTGCAGTAGACTATGACGTTAGGATTACCCTGACACTGCCTGACAAGTTTTTCCTGTGTTGCTCCGAATAAGTCATGTGCGAGAACGTTTACTACAACCCGTAGCTTGTAAAAGCATGTAATATAATCACCCAAATGATGGAAAAGGTCATTTGCAGCTCTTCAACTGGCACAGTGACTGGGTCTATAGCCCGGGAGGTGTAGTTAGACAAAACCTGCTTAACCCCTTCAGGACCACGTGAGAGTGCTTTAGGTGACCAGAGCACATTTTAAGTATTCCCTATAAGTTCCTTTAAATAGGGGGTGGGTGGTTAGGGATAAGTGGGTGGGGAGGGGGCGTAGCATAGTGGAATATTTTTACTTCAATAGGGAACAATGAGAAATACAATACACATTGCCACAGCCTCCACCATCTCTAGGGAGCTAACTGATCACCTAAAATATAGTGATACATTTATTGCAATACTTCTCATTTCTATGGGGATGTGTGTACGTTGCTGGAGAATTTAATAACTGTGGTGTGAGAGAATAGCAGAGTAGCGTGTTTGCATTGTACTTGCTGCCTTTTCTAATCTCCTCCTGGGAGACGCTGCCGGACACTTTTGGGGGACGGGGTTGGTCAGGTTTGTCATTAGGCCCCGCCCCAGGAAAAATACCATGATTTATATGTTCACAGGGCTAAATGACACAAAATAATGTAATGGAGTCCTCCTCCCACAATACGGCACCACAATTCTGGGGATTTTTTGCCTTTCATGTCCGCTTCATGAGGAAGCAGCAGGGATGCAGGGAATCCACTCAAGGTGCCCATACACGGTGCGATCATTGCATGCGTTTTGAACGCGATCGCATGCGATGCGATGCAAAGCTAGTTCAAAAAAGTATGTGCAGCACATACTTTTTGAACTGTGCGATGGGATGTGCGCGGGAGCTCGCATCGCACCCGCAAAACGCACCGTGTATGGGCACCTTTACTCTTGTGGGGGAATGCCTGAAAAAGCATGAACCCCTCACAGGAGAGTAGGCAAGTATGGTGTACATACAAAAGAAAAACAAGTTCACAGGTCAGTGACATCTTAGTGGATGCAGTGGAGGAACTTGTGGGTGGTACAATCACTTTATAGTTGTGCTGTACTACCTTCATATCATCCAGATTAGAAGGTAGCGGTCCTGCTTTTCTAAACTGGACAGCGTTCTGCCGGATGACGGAGTTCTGAGCTGAAGGAGTGCTGTTATTCAAATTGCTAGTTATGATGTTTCCATTGTTTGGTTTGTCATTCAGTGACCTTAAGGAAAAGAAGAAGAACTGTAGAGACCAATTGATCATGTCCAACTCCGTAAAGTAAAAGTTGGGTATACCAGTACAATGTAAGCCACATAAGACTGCTCCCAATACACACTACTAACTTATGCTTATATCGTACATGGTAATCTGTGCAGAAGTATGAAGACTGTATTACTGGCACTAACTGCTTCATAAATCACTAAGTGAATATGCAGACGGGCATGTTACTTCACTGTGCCAGAACATGGTGCACTAACTACAGATAACACTGTCACAGACAGTTATGGGTATTCTGACATTTAGAAGCTTTGTGGTCACTGGAGAAAAAAAGGTTCAATCTCTTTTTTTATTATTATTATTTAACAGTTTCACATAATTATTTTACTATTGTAATCTTACTGTGCCCATTTGATACAAGTAAAAACATCTGTATGCACAATAAAGCCACAGATGCAGCGCACTCATCGTTGCCACACTGTGATATCACTGCTCAATGCTTTCCTATGAGCCACTAGAGAATTAGATGCACGCGCGTGATGACGGGATTGTGCCAAACGCCATGTTTGACCCATGTGACGATTGGTGCAGCAATGCTGAGGGTGGCTACATCTGTAGCTGCATTAGCACGCTGCTTACCACAATAGTGACACACAGCGGTCATCTGCTTTAGCACAGACAAGTTTTGCTGCAGCGCCTATTGAATAAGTCCCCATGGCATTAGAAACAACCTATTTTTACTCTAGAAGAAACGTAGAGGAACCGATGTTACCCAGTGCTGTTTTTAAGATAATTCATTAAATAGCACCAACATGAGCTTTATATAAGAGGTTGTCCATTGCCTGCACACAATACAACACCGTGTATAAAAGGTAATATGTTTCCCAATAAGCACTGCTTTCACAAATCCAATATGCAGAAACTAAGTGTACCATATGGTTATGGGACGGGAGCGGTATGGAGTGAGGAAATGACCTTACTTGAGAGGTGCAGGTAGGATAGTCTGGTAGTTGTAGTGCTGATGCTGCTGGCTCAGGATCTGCAGCTGAAGGAAGAGCTGCTGCTGTTGCAGGAGTCGGGCATAATTGGAATCCATTTCAGGCTCGATCTTCTCCCCTTTCTGGTCAGGTGGAATATACTGGTGATATTTTAACTTTTTCACCCGTGGTTTGGGCTCCTTTGACTTCTTGCTGCGTGGCTTGTCACTTGCATTCTTCGGCTGACTTTGCTGTGTGTAAAACCAGGGGACATGATTTACTTACAGCTCACACAGCACATACGATAAAAGAACATGGGAAGAACATGGGAAGAGCATTCTACTGGCTGTTATTTCCGGTGTTCAGGTTTGGTTTTTTTTGGTTAGAAAATTACAAGCTTATATTTTAACACACATTTCTTCTCACAATCATAATCTGGCATCTAGGGAAACAGCATACAAAGCCAAGGCTCTAACTCAGGGATGGACAATAAGTGGCCCACCAGCTGTTGATGAACCACACATTCCAGCATGCCTTGCATCAGTTTTAGCATGGCCAAATTGCAAAACTAAGGCAAGGTATGCTGGGATGTGTAGTTCATCAACAGCTGGCGGGCCGCTTATTGCCCACCCCTGTTCTAACTGCATTGTTCAGAATTCTGTGTCAATACGGTGGTCAGGAACTTATTTCATTGGTGGAAGGGGATACGGTCCCTAAAAATCTGTTGACCTAATGCTTGTGTCAACCTTAGCCATGTCGCCATATTTCAGAAGTTGACCTAAGCCCTGTCGACCTTCATTGAGTTGATGATTACATAACATATAGCGACACAAAGTTAAATACTATTAAATGTATTGCGATAGGTCAACATGACTATAAAACTCTATAAAGACTCTATTAAGGACAACAAGGATTCATAGATACTTTTTGAATCACGGAGCCTTAGAGTATCCAAATTTTTTCACGGCACCTCTAGGCCAAATGTTTCTTATTGTGTAGTTCAGAAAAACATTTATATGAAGTCAATTGTTTTTATATGTCATTCTTATGTTTAGTTATGTGGTGAGGGACAGTTTTAGCTTCTGTTTATCCACATATAGGGCCTAATGCACCAAGCTTCAAAAAGTGATAAAGAGGATGGTAATATCTACCAGCCAACCAGCTCATAGCTGTCTTTTTTTAAACACAACCTATAACAGGTCAGCGAGGAGCTGATTGGCTGGGAATTTATTACTCTTCACTCCATGGATCCAGAGCAGATTTTTGGCCAGATGTACTAAGCTTCAAATGTGATAAAATAGAGAGTGATTAACAGCCAGCCAATCTGCTCCTACCTGCCATGTCACAGAGTGTGTTTGAAAAATGTCAGACAGGAGCTGATTGGTTGGCTGTTTTTCACTTTATCACTTTTGAAGCTTAGTGCATCTGGACCTTTGCCAAGGATACCACTGCTATTGATTACAGATCTCCATTGTTCTATAGTAAACTAAAGTCAAAGTAAAGCTCACTAGAGAGTGAAACATTAGCCCTGTAACCAATAGCAGCAATGTAAATGCAGTCAGAAGATTATACAGATGGCAGCTATTGGTCATGGTCAGACTGCATTAACAATGACAACTGTGTGCCAAATGGCAGGAACTCATCCAATATCCCCTCGTATTTATGTGACCAAATCAGATTGTAATCATATGGATACTTGTTCGGAGCAGCAGGATTATTACACTGCAGAGTCACAGAACATCAGCATGCCATATAGCAGCCAATGCACTGCTAATAAACACAGCACCTACTTGAGGTGACAGACTCCCGCGCACAGGACATTTTGTGCAGATGCTGTGGGGGGGAATTCAGCAATAACCGGTCTGGTATTATCCGTAGTATTTTCTTTCTGTGCACACTTGCTATGGGAGATTTGCGTTGGTGGTATGCTCATTGCCTTATTCTGTGTGAAGCTAGCTTAATGATCTGGTGTGGCCATCTGCTGTAATCCAAACACACTCTACCATATGGAATATATGATGTCAGAACACGTATGACCTACTCGGAGATTTGTACGTGCCTGGCAAAAGGAATGCTGCAGTTTCCCATCTGTCTCATGTACACCCCTCTATTTGGATATTCGATCAAAAACATAATATGGTATATATTGTAATTCTGACCCCATGTGACAGTTATGGAAACATATAGCTAAAAACCAAGCAGTTACCAGCACCCCTTTTTCTCCTGCTGTCATATGCATTAATGTCCAGAGAGCTGCTCCTCACCATGTGACTATTACTAATACCAGGGATGTATGTGGCTATTTACTGGCCCCACGCACATGATTGTCTATTGCAAGCGTGGTCATTACTATGACCCTTTACAATTTTGATAGTCAAAAGATAGAACAGAATACTGCATGAGAACTAAACCATAATTATCACACAATGTAATAATGGATTGCACACTATTTGTTCACCTGTATGCGTAGATGTTGTTCTAGATATGATTTTTTTAATATGCATTCATACTTGTAAAGCTAATATTGGTACATTACATACACAACATTGTATATACACACACAATTCTTTATTTTTTTCTCTTCATTTTATGACCTTCCAACCGTGCAGTACTGTAAAGAATCCATACACACTGGGCGACTTTGAGCTGAAAGCAGCTCAAAACAGCCTGTTTGAGCGGCTTTCAGTTCAAAGCCGCCCAGTGTTTATGCCCCAGCGATGAGCGCTGCTGCACACTCCCACATCATCGCCGGGGAAGCCGCTCATCTGTTGGTAATACCAGCAGATGAGCGGCATTGAGGACGGCTTTGCATAGCTCTGCGCTATGCAACACCGTCCTCCACCCTCCGTCGGCACCGGGCAGGGGGAAAGCCGCTCAGTGTGTATGCACTGAGTGGCTTTCCCTGAAGCGATGATTGACATCATCGCTGTCCATACACTCTAAGCATAGTCGCCCAGTGCGTATGGACCTTAAGACCCTTCATGTCATTTCTGGTCGAAATCATCTCTGCATCAATGGTTAATGATCATATTCCAGGGTGTCGCATCGATGGAACGTTTAGAGAACACGTATCGATAATGCTGCCTTGACAGCAGGCATGAGCTTACAGTGAACGGCTAAGATTTCAGCAAATTGAAAGCCTGCAGTTCTGCCAGATGGAGGGCTGAGCCATAAAAAAGTAAGGTGATACATGCTGGAGTGTAATGTATTAACGAGACTGCGATGGCATAAAAGAGACTATTGCACCACTAGTTATAGATTGCTTCTACTAAATAAACAATACTGCATGCTGGCTATCTGCTGTGGCACAGTGAGAAAAGTAGTATTAAAAAAACACTTATGGCCAGATGTACTAAGCTTCAAAAAGTGAGAGAGAGTGATAAAAAGCCAGCCAATCAGCTCCTACCTGCCGTGTTACAGGCTGGATTTGAAAAATGACAGGTAGAAGCTGATTGGCTGGTTATTTATCACCTTTGAATGCTTAGTGCATCTGGCCCATAACATAACTTTCATTTTAAAGTAATTATTTAGCTGATGAACACTATCTATTTCATTTTATTGACTGTACTTTATAGCTATAGGTTATATAAAGAATACATCTGTTAATGCAGGACCATGTCTGAGAGATGTGGTCTGTAAAATAAAACCTCGGAAAAAACAATCATTCTATATTTTCCACAGTATTTAACCGCAGGAAGAACCAGTTCTGTTCTTAGGACGTGATTTCAGATCAGCAGAAAAAGCTATTCCACTCATTTATTAAATATGCACAGCTATGTACTTACATAGCAATTTGTGACCAATCCTCAGAATCATGTAGTCTCATATATGATATACAATTATATATCCCATATCCCCCCCCCCCCCCCTCCACTGCCACCCAAAAAGTAGTGCTTCAAGGAAGTTCCACACTGTACACTACCAAATATATTAAAATAAATCCACGTGAACAAATATCTTGCTCTATTCATCTCAGTCAGCTACATACAGTAAATATTACTTTCCTGCCAGCAGCAAGTGCTGTTACATTTATATTCTCCCACTGAAGGCTGCTAAAGAGCTTTAGAGCTGGAAAGAGCTGTGGTGTATATAGCCACATTCTCTGTCCTTCAACAACTCGGGAACAATAAGTATTATTACGCCTTTCTCGTGCATTAATATAGAACCACATGAAGGACAGAAGTGACGACTGAAATCCATTAATGGTCATATTTTCACAAAACTAATTCAGCGACTTTCTAGTATTCAAACCTTTTGCCATAGAAACACAATCTGCAGTTGCCTAATACATGTAAGCCTTCAGTCAGCACAAAGAAAAAGTACAATTTAATACTGGAAAAATGCTACACACAAGCTTCACCAACATTGGAAATATAGGGGGGGGGGGATCATGAGCAGAGTAATTACACACAATAGTGAAGTACGTATTTCACAACAATTTCATTTAATAAAACATACGATAAAATTAAATTAAAAGACAACCATATAACAAATACAATTAGCACTGTTTCATATTGCACAAAGAATCCTAAGATGGACACAGGCTGAGAATTACCGGCTATATAGGAACGGACATGCGAACAGTTCCCAATAAGCCTAGAATAGTCCCACACTGACATGTCTGCTGGGCTTCCTATGATGCAATCTCCCGGGTCCTCCGTCTGCTTTTCCAGCTCATATACAGTACACCAACGCGTTTCTTCCTCCTTGGAGGACTTTTTCAAGGTGAACTGAAGCCCTGTATATGACCACTTTATATACCTGATCTTTCCTGCATCTCAATATGCAAACTACAAGTCCCACAGTCCTCCGCTGAGACGCAGGACTTCCCGTCGCCGTGAGGCAGCGTCCAGAGTATCCCCGGCAACCACAGCATTCTGACACAGCAAGTGTGCCGGGTGCCGCTACGTCACTTCCGGCCAGCGTGTGCAGTTCTAAAGGATAGTGCGGACTTCATATCCCAGCAACTTTTTCTTATGCCGCAACTAGGGTGACCAACTCATCCCTTTAATCCGGGACACATATTACACAGGTTCTGTGGCTGGCTTTCACCTGCCACACCCCAAGACTCCATTTCACTTGGTTTTAAACTGCCACAGAACCTGTGTAATTAATATGTGTCCCGGATTAAAGGGATGAGTTGGTTACCCTAGCCGCAACATCATTTCCTGTGGATCATCCTTTGTGATTCGGTAACTAAGCAACGCCTGCCATTCGGTTATTATGGCCCTCTGTTGTTGTGACTCTATATTCATATTGGTAACTGTTCACATGTCAGTTCCTATATAGCCAGTAATTCTCAGCCTCTGTCCCTGTGCACTTTGAAACAGTGCTAATTGTATTTTTATATGGATGTCTTTTAATGTCATTTTATCATATGTTTTATTAAATGAAATTGTTGTGAAAAACGTACTTCAGTATTACATGTATTTATTTTTCACTTTTATGTGAATTGCAAGGGAGGGATCCTGGTGTATCCAAGACTCCAAAGCGCCTGATAAGTTGTATTCCATCTTTTTTCTGCGGTGTTGGTGAAGGTTGTTGAGGGACCTTATTGGAATATAATCAATTGGCAGCTGGATGCGCGATAGACCTATTTACTCATTTTTATTCTATAATTACACACAATATGTGGTGCATTATCACATAAAAGTTCAAATTATTTACTAAGCAACATTGTGACACAATTGGTATATGTAAGGTTGAATGAATATTTACCTTTACCAGTGTTGGCCCAGGTTTCAAGACAACAGCGGGTGCTGGAGAGCGCGTAGCAGGTTCGGCAGCGGGGACAGGTTTAAAGAAATCGGGCAGTGGTGAATTGAGTGCTTGGCACTGTAAGGAGAAAATACAGTTTCAAAAACCAACTATCTGACACGTCGTCACTTATCAAGCTCATGGTCCTTATTATGTCATGTCAGATTTATTTACTAATGTTTTGTATTTGTGTTCTAAAGCAATTCACATCACAGCTAAGCTGGTATGGAGACTTATGCAAATAGCAATCTAAATCTTCGTACTGAAAATCTGGATAATCAATAGTAAGTATAGAAAAAATATGATTTAATCATTTATAGACAGATCGCCGCACATTGGCATTAATCAGGCTCAGACAATACAGTTCAACAATGTCCTAATTCAGGCGATCATAGTAGGATTAACGCACAACATTTTCAAAAAATGTTCCTTTCTAGTGTATTGTTGTTAAAATAACATACAAATACTACAAAAATAAAACCAGTTATAAAATGACCCATGCACCTATTTTAACGTCAACTTCTTCACATCATGTTTTTTGTTCAAGTCGATTATGGTCAATGAATAATATCACAATAGAAAGTTGGATTCATTTATATTTTTAAATTTCCCCTTGAAGATGTGACATTTGAAATCTAATAAGGGTTTTTCTAGCATCGACTCTATAAATTTGCAATGCCCACTAGATACCTAAATACAGACTATCATGTAGTAAAACAAAAATGACTTATGGGGCCTACACACGGAGTGACACTGCTGAGCAATCGGAGCCATGTAGATATTAATCACTAGGCGATAGAGACACAGCAGACCGTGCATCGCTATTGCCCCTACACAAGGACCCTTATTCTGGCTTATTCGCCCGGGTCCGATGTTTTGCGTATGCGCAGCAGCATTTATGCACATATGTATACACTGGGTGTGTGCGTACTCGGCAAAGCGGAGGGGTAGAGGGGGGCATGGTGCACCGGATTGGGCCATTAGCATATGTGAACACATGACATAACCGGATGTCAGCTGCCCGCCCAATTCCCTGCAATTCTACACTGATATGTAAGGGTGGTCTGAGTGTAGGCTACACTAGAGCTGTAAAGATAAAAATATAATATGCTAAATGAGACCAACACAAGACATAAAACACACACCCAACAGAAATGTTCATAACCTGACACTGAGAACTTGCATAGAGCTATTAATTAACAGCACATCTTTGTAGTTTCTGAACTAATCCCTGTAATAGTACAAAGGGACCTGGCACTGTGTTGTCAGAATAAGGTTTGAGGCATGAAAGATCTCTTGGAAGCACTGGGGGGGTCTAAAAGCTGTAGGGACAAGCTCTCCTGCTGCACTGGCTCTGAGCCACTTTCTTTGTTGAAGGAAAGATTTAATCTTTGCCAACAGTTCACAGAACTAAAGGGAGGCTCGGTCAGGCACGTGTGCTGCGGCGAGCTACATTCCGGGCCTTTCATTTTTCAACTTACACAGCAATACTTATGGGAGCAACCCGAAATATATTTAGTCTAACTGTAAAGCAGGAAAGCTGCTTAGAGTCGAGTCCTGTTAATTTCCTGTGCTAGCAGGATGCCTCATCTTCTAAGCATAACACACTCCCTTCCATTTTCTCATAAGGATGGATTGTTACCTTTGTCAATTTTTTTAAGTCTCTAACAAAATGCTAAGACAGGAAATTCCTATAAGAAAATAAAGGGGTATAGTCAATGGCAAATGGCGAGCTATGACGGCGAGCAGTGCCGATAGCTTGCCGGAATTATTCAACACCCATTCATTAGACGTTTACCCCTCACTGGTTCTTTTCAGCAAGGTGGAAATGGCGAGTGCTGCCATCAGAGCGGTGAGGCTCCCCGCTATATGTAGCGGGCTTGCTACATTTGCAATGAACCTGAGGATTTCCCTTGAACATAGAATACGGCGAGCGGCCGGCCGTCCATCCAAACCCCCTTCCCCGGGGGCATTGAATACCGCCCAAAGTATGAAGGGAAATATCACCCAGGTTATTTGTTTTATCTACTGCCTTAAACAAGGGACAAACTGTACCAGGTGAGTTTACACGTCTGACAACCTAACAGACTATGGGAGGTATTCAATCTGTGCCAGTATTTACCGACAGGGGAAATATTGGCACTCACCTATTCAATGCTGCCATTACTGACAGCATTGAACAGGACGCCCCAACAGTCAGATTCCAGAATTGAATATGAGGGAGATGCCTCAAAGCTTGTAGAGAGATAAAGTACCAACCTACCAGCTTCAAACTTATTTTTCAAACCCGTTCGGTAAAGCGATTGGTTGGTACTTTCTCTCTCTTAAAGGCCCATACAAATTGGGCAATGTTGGGGGGTAGTCAATCCCGGATTCCAACTGTTGGGATGTCCTGACAGTCGGAATCCCGGACGATTCATACTGTACATCAGCAGTCAGTATTGAATGTACCGACTGTTGGAAAGTCAGTGAATGGTTGAAAACGACAACAATGAATACACAGCCTAGTGAACAGGTCAGAAACAAACTCATAAGAATCCAATAAATGTGCGAGTGGAGCCCCAGACTGGCATTTCTAGAGAGAATATTGGTCCCGCCCATAAAATGCCTGTCTGCAGTGTGTGTGGGCTGCAGAGTAAAGTAGAGTGAACATATTATGTCCTATTAATATACACTCCACAAATTGGCCATGTGTGTGACCATGAGGTTAATGGGTTTTAAATGAGATAAGAAGCAGCAGTGAATTGTATTAAGATTAAAATGATATAAATAATTTATTTTCACAGACATTCCAAGGGAGATATTTCTTGCAGCTGACAAATTGAAGCAAAACACATAATGCACCTAATTAATCCCTTAGAGAACATTACAATTTATTAATTCTAAAGACCAAAAACACGGAGGCCTGCTTAAGGCTCCCTTAGTGGAAGTCTCACATATCAGTGATGGTTTGGGTGTTTATTGTTCTAATTAAAAAGTGATTGGAGCACATTCCAGACTTATTACTGCCAGATAGAGAGTATTAAATACTAGACTGCAGGTCTATCATAACATTACCTTATAGAGCCCATATCTTGTATTCATACAATGATTGGTGCAATTTATTTTCCATCATTCTACTCATACTAATGATTACCATGCATTCACTTTCAATGTCTGTGCCGCATATTAAATCATAAGGGCACATATAGCAGAAGACTGTATATTGCATCCAGGAGTATTGCAACATCAGTATTATACATATGGCAGGTGTAATCTTCAGAAGCACACATTGTTTGGTTTATCTCAACAGCCCCTCTTTCATTTTAAAAGGACCAAATTACCACATAGTATTCTAGTGGGCCGCACGCCTAAGTAGCATATGTGATATGATGAAATCCTGGGGAAGATGTATTTCTTGGGCCTCTATTATTATAATATACAGGTTGAGTATCCCTTATCCAAAAACTCAGGACCAGAAGCATTTTGGATAACCGATTATTCTGTATTTTGGAATATTTTTAGATATCAATGAGGTATCTTGAGGTAACTTGCATTGATGTTGTATAAACACAACAGGATGCGGTCAGTTTTCCAGCGGTCGGAATCCCGGCGTTCAAAATCCCGACACCGTAAACCCGACCACCGAAATCTATGACACCCATATAGGGAGCATAAATTAGTGTGCCAAGCGTAGCGAGGCACAGGGCCCGCTGTGTGCCGTGTCAGGATTTCGGTGGTCGAGATTCCGGCGTTGGGATTTTGACCGCCCGGATTCCATACCGAATCCAACACAACACACCAATGATATACATACAAATATATTTTATTTGTGCCTGAAACAAGGTTTCAAAACATGAAACAAAGTTTGTGTACAATATCAGGCACTGAATGTTGAATGCTAAGCAGTAATTTTCTTGCATATTGTTAGTGCCAGTTACAGATGTACCCAGTAGGTTTAGGCTAAACGTTTAAAAATGTAATTTGACACATTAATGTAAAGTCTTTTCAAGATTATGAGTGCCGCTCGAAATCCGCAGACAGATACATGGTTATATCGTTTTTAAATGTATTTTTCTGTTAACTGCAATTACAAAATATTTGTAGGTATTATGCTTACTGTGGTAACCCTAAAATAAATAGTATTAAACAGAAAAAACAACTCACAGGCCTTAATATCTTGCCGTGATCTAATAAATGGATATGCTTTAGGAAAGGAACACCAACTCCCTTTAAGGCAGGCAGCAGTGTGATGGCCTACTACACATACACAGTGATAGGTGCCGGTGAAACAGAAAAGGTTGACAAATAACAGACATTATAAATGAACAGTGCTGTTGCACTTATGACGTCTTTAATCCTAAAAGCAATAAAAAGGTTCCATCTTTCCAGGGAAAAATCAAGGTCAATTGTTTATGAAGTTATGAATGGTAAGCTTCCTCTTTCAATCAATGCTCCGTTCTGGAACTCTTTGTGTATCCTTATAAGTATTGGTATTTGGATGTGTATACTTATTAATGGGTCTGGAGTTTTTCCTGCACTATGCCTCTGCAATATCGGAACATTAACAGCCGCGCACTTGAACAGTGCACTAACTGGAGGCCAGGAAGCATCTGCAAGCTCAGGTTATCCGAATGGGAGAATTACTACAGAGCCTGGCAGCTTATTTAGGATAAATGGATGGTTTATGAACCAATGGATAATGTGCTAAATAAGAAGCCTAAGGTCCTACTACCAAATGATTGAAACACCACTTCAACAAAGACACACGATACCAAGAAAAGATATGGGAGTGTTCCTCTGGCGCTTAAAAGTCAAATAAAGTTTTTTTCTTTTCTTCTTAGACGGGTATTACCCAAAAGGAAAACAGAAAAAAATACAACTAGTGTAATACTGTTTAACATTGGCATGAAATCACACACACAAGTAATCAGGTGGTCCGTACCAAAAATAATGGTCTAATCAGAGGGTAGACACAAACGTTTAATTAGGGGGATAAACTCCTGTCACCAAGGGCTTTAAATTCCTCCATGTCCAAGGGCACTAACTCAGATAGGAAATACAGAGTAAGACACCATCATAGTGTAATACAATTTAATAAAAAATATTTAAAATAGCATGGTACGGAGGTACAAGAAAAATGGACTCTCACCAAACGTTTTTGTCCACAAATGAATGTAGACAAAACTGCGTTCCAATAATTCCCGGCATCACGCCAGAGGCGGGTATATTATGCCGTGACAAATGCATGTTATATACCAAATGATTAATATGTATAACATGCATTTGTCGCGGCATAATATACCCGCCTCTGGCATGATGCCGGGAATTATTGGAACGCTGGCATTGCATCTGCTTCCTGCATCGCACCACAGGTTAGATATGAGACTCCCGGATGATTGATATGCTAATGCAGTGGTTCTCAAACTGTGGGTCCTGACCCCAAAGTGGGTCCCGACCTTCTCAGCATGGGGTCGCGACTCCATGTTGGTGACCATCAGGCTGATGACTTTTCTAATCTCAGTCAGTGATTCAAGGAGTCTGAAAAATCTGTTGTCTGTTATTTTAGACTCCTCCCATAATTTTGTGCCTCCACAATGCTGCCATGTATGTGCTGTCTGCTGACTACACAAGTGATGTGATGAGCTTCTGCAGTAACTTGCTGGGGTCCTGTAATTATTTTTATTGTCTGATGGGGTCCCTGACCAAAATAGTTTGAGGATCCCTGTGTTAATGTATAACACCTGTGAAGGGTCATATTAAAAACAGGGGTTGGATCCCTTATAATTAGATATGTTTTAGAGCGGTTAGGTGATCCATGTCTGGCATTAGGATACTCTTTTGTTAGGTATAAATACTCAAGGGTGTAACCACACCCATACACCTTGAAAAAGACACTGCGTAGTGTCGGAATCGGTCGGTACTTGTGGATCACAGAGGGACTTTTCTTTGGACTCCAGCCTTTCTTGCAACGCTTCCAGGGACGCCTGTGTAGGCAAACATACTTGCACTTGTTTTGTCTACATTCATTTGTGGACAAAAACATTTGGTGAGAGTCCATTTTTCTTGTACCTCCGTACCATGCTATTTTAGATCATTTTTATTAAATTGTATTACACTATGATGGTGTCTTACTCTGTATTTCCTATCTGAGTTACTGCCCTTGGAAGTGGAGGAATTTAAAGCCCTTGGTGACAGGAGTTTGTCCCCCCAATTAAAAGCTTGTGTCTACCCTCTGAGTAGACCAGTATTTTTGGTACAGACCACCTGATTACTTGTGTGTGTGTGTGTGTGTGTGTGTGTGTGTGTGTGTGTGTCTGTGTGATTTCATACCAATGTTAAACAGTATTCCACTATTTGCATTTTCCTTTTGGGTAATACCCGTCTGCAAAGAAAAGAAAAAACTTGATTTGAATTTTAAGCGCCAGAGGAACACTCCCATACTGTATCTTTTAGGATAAATGATCATTAATTGAAATACACCCTACACATACAGTAGAACTGGCTGCCAGTGTGTACATACACACACACACACACACACACACACACACAGGGCCTTATTCTGGCTCACTCTCAAAAACAAATTCTATAATGGACAAAATCATGTGCACTGCAGGGGGGCAGATGTAACAGAGTTTGATTTGGGTGTTATTTTGTTTCCGTGCAGGGTAAATACTGGCTTCTATCTTTTTACACTGCAATATAGATATCAGTTTGAAGTACAAACCCCACACAAATCTAACGCTCTCTGCACATATTACATTTGCCCCCTGCAGTGCATATGGTTTTGTCCATTATAGAATTTACTTTTGAGAATGAACCAGAATCAGGCCCTCTGTGTGTATATAAACCTATTGGCCCAACCATGTGCCTACAGAGACATCAATTCAACTAGCCAGTGGTGTTGAAACAGGTACTAATTACCCAGGCTTATTGGAGGTTCCACAACTCCCTTCTTTACATACCTTGCCATCACACTGAAAACCCTCCGCTATCTTCTAACACTTCACATAACACAAATGACAGTACAGACATTGTACCTGAATGTTATTGTTGGATATGGGAGAAGGTGCCTCGCTGGGTTTGACCTCTACAGGAGAAGCAGCTGACCCTTGAGATTCCTGACTTGCTGGCTGTTCTGGCGACAGAGCATCACTGCTGTCTTCATCAAATGAGAAAGCATCAGTGTTCTCAGGGTAGTCTGGATGACCAACTGTGGAGATACACAATGCAGTCACTAATATCAAATATAGCAGAAATATTTTTACTTCTGAGAATCTCTGTGAACAGTATGAACTATTACTAGCTTGCTTATTTATAATACCATGACATATTACACAGTGCTGTGCAATGAGAAAATAAGTATACAAATAAATTACATACAATGACATGAAACATAGCTCCGCACAGATGCACTTACAGTATAAAACGTGTGGGAAACTCTGGATACATACAATAGCTGAGAAACAATTGTAGTGGTTGGAGTGAAAAGTGCATGTGGCTAGTATGAGGAAGCAGCGTATTAGAGTTCATCAGTAACAAAGCAGCAAATGACATTTCTGGCCAGCTACCTGTGTAGTGACACCGTTGTGATAATGAAAGACAGTGAAGACATGAAATTGAAACGGGAGCAACCGCAGCTGCCACTATGGAGGCTGATGCAGACAAGGGGGTGCAGAGTAAAGGCCCATACACACTGGGCGATTCTGAGCTGAATTAAGCCCAGTTTTGCCGTTTTAGCTCAAAAGCCGCCCGACTACACAAGGGGTAGCAATGAGCAGTGAGCGCTGATTTGCGTGCCTGCATCATCGCCGGCCTCTGCTAGTATTTTTAGCAGATGAGTGAGGCGGTGGACGGCTTTCCATAGCATCCTACTTTCCATATGGAAAGTCCTCCACCCACGGGAAAATCGCTAAAACCATCGAAAAACAATCAGTGTGTATGCACTGAGCGTTTTTCAGCCCAGCAATTTTCCCCATCATTGGTCAGCATACATGCTGGGCAAAAACGTTTGTGGCTCTGGGATATTGCACTGTTCATGTGCCACCTAATGCTGTAATCATAGCCCAGACACTATGCTAAATCACTTGTTTAATCTGCTCATAGTTATGCAGCAGAATTTTCCAGACTGAAAGATCTCATAAGTGAATTCATAAATAAAGCATATATTCTGTATTACTAACAGACTGAAGCAGGTCCCATAATAGCTGTGGAATTGGATAATTATTAACTGTAGTAATCAAGAATAGAGATCAACAAAATCCTTTATCGTCATAGCTACAAAAAAAAAATCAAAATGCCTTCTGTGGGGGATAATGATCATGTGACTTATTTAGAGCAGACTTAAAGGAATTTCCTAATGTCTGAACAACCAGGGTATGACAAGTAAGGTTCAATTGTTTTCACACCCTACCGACATCCAAACAGGTTGGTCTGTTCATTAACAACATCAATCTCGGACCAAATTCAAAATGTATTGCTAAGCCCTTCTCACTGTTTATACATATAGAGTATAGCATGCTCTGGTATCATATTTGTACATCATTCCCAGACCACTGTCACAGTGCCCCTGGTGTTAGTAGTTCAATGGAATATAAGTAGTGACATAAGAATATAAAAAGCACTTTTTGCCATTAGAAACCTATAAAAGCAAAACTAATCTGTAAAGAGGACAACAATGCACAGAAGATCATTCCAAACCAGGCATATAGGCCCTTATTCAGATCTGATCGCAGTAAAAACTTGTTCTCAAAATGGGCAAAACCATGTGCACTGCAGGTGGGGCAGATGTAACATGTGCAGAGAGAGTTAGATTTGTGTGAGTTATTTTGTTTCTGTGCAGGGTAAATACTATCTGCATTATTTTTACACTGCAATTTAGATTTCCGTTTCAACACACCCCACCCAAATCTAACTCTCTCTGCACATGTTACATCTGCCCCACCTGCAGTGCACATGGTTTTGCCCATTTTGAGAATACCCTAGTACTTTTCTTTAATATACAAATTACATAATTTCTTATAAATAAATAACTGTAATATGGCCTACACACATGCCGATATTAAGGCATTTTCTAAGCGATTTTGCTTAGTTTGGCAAAGTCGCTTAGCAAATGCCCTCACATCGGTGTATGTGTGGGGGCTGTATCGGCAGCCGTGCGCGTCCCCGCGCGTCTTTATCGCTGGCCGAGATTGATGGACAGTGTCCATCAATCTCGGCATCGGCAGTGTTCTCCCACCGGAGAACACTGGCGCTGTCTGCTCGCTTAGCACACAGAGCTGACAGCTCGCTCTGTGTGTGGGCTGTCAGCTCTGTGTGCTATGCTATAGCGGCGCAGCACAGCCCGACCTAGCATAGCTAGGTAGCCCTGCACACATCAGCATGTGTGTAGGGCCCATTAGAGTTAATTCAAAAGCAGCACATCTCTGGGAAGAGTAGGAGAGCACTACATCTCAAGGAAGAGCACTACATCTGTGCCTTCTGTTTCACAAACCGAGCTTGGGCTTAATTCCTGCAGTGTTCCCCAATAGGAGCTTATTTTCTTACGCTTTAAACAATTTTTCTGTCATTACGTACCTTTAATAGCTTCTTTAACACTTGAGTCAACTGGAAGTATGTTCTTTTCAATTAATTCGAGTGGTCCGGGTCTTTGAGCAATCTTTTCATTGAGATCATCTGCCAGACGGGCCCTCTTTAATTTCATTTGAGTTGCCTGCAGAGATGGCTCAGCCAGTGTCTCTGCAAATAGAGGAAGATAGATATGGATATCCCTTCACCATTTATTAGAACAAGGAAAACATTCTCAGCGCTTTGCAGTCAGTAAAGACACAGTATTTTAAAAAGACAGACAATCTTTATCTTTCTATTACATTATTACTTCACTCAATATTAATAAGGATTTCCTTTGTTTTCAACTTCTGTTTAAAACAGGTTCATCTCCCTCTGTTATATACGGTCAGACAGTATAGGCCTGATAAGCCTGTATTGGGTGTATGCAGGAGCGTAAATTGATAAATGGATAGAAACGGTCCTGTAACTGTGAGATTAGGAGGTTGGGTTCCCGTTTGTGGCACATTATCTCATTCCCAACCTCTAATTCCCACTATAGAGATGAAAAGAAAGTACACAGAGCGAGAAATTGTGTACGGGTGCACACTGATCAGATAATCACTGCTGGTTTAGAACAGTTATCAGATTGGCAGCATTTATCACAGGGGTGGGCAATTATTTTAGCTGGAGGGCCACTTAACACTTCCTGTAAATATTCGAGATCTGCACACCAGAAAAGGTGATGTAGCCGCTCAAAAGGGGGTGTCCTTGAGTGCAGTGTACCACACCATATACCCCTTATACACATTATGAAACACAATAGTAAACCCCGACACTTGCCCCTTACGCATAATGCTGCACACCACAGTACCCATTACACATGATGCCGGACACCACAGTATCCATTACACATGATGCCGCACACCACAGTACCCATTATAAATGATGCCGCGCACCACAGTACCCATTACACATGATGCCGCACACCACAGTACACATTACACATGATGCCACACACCATAGTACACATTACACATGATGCTGCGCACCACAGTACACATGATGCCGCACACCATAGTACACATTACACATGATGCCGCACACCATAGTACACATTACACATGATGCCGCGCACCATAGTACCCATTACACATGATGCTGCACACCATAGTACCTATTACACATGATGCCGCACACCATAGTACCTATTACACATGATGCCGCACACCATAGTACCTATTACACATGATGCTGCGCACCATAGTACCCATTACACATGATGCCGTGCACCACAGTACCCATTACACATGATGCCGCACACCATAGTACCCATTACACATGATGCCGTGCACCACAGTACCCATTACACATGATGCCGTGCACCACAGTACCCATTACACATGATGCCGCACACCATAGTACCCATTACAAATGATGCCGCACACCATAGTACCCATCAAACATGATGCCGCACACCATAGTACCCATCAAACATGATGCTGCACACCACAGTACACATTACAAATTATGCTGCACACTGTAATGCCCATTACACATGATGCCGCACACCATAGTACCCATTACACACGATGCCGCACACATTACAAATTATGCTGCACACCGTAATGTCCATTACACATTATGCTATATGTAGTGCCCCCACATACCACCACTAGTGGTGTCCCTTAAGCGATGCCCCCAAAAGTGCCACTTACTGTAAATTTTTATGTGGGGACCAGCCCAGCCTTCGCTGCTACTGCTGCTGCTGCAGGGAGAGGTGGAGAGCGGTGCAGCTGCTTCAATTGGGATAGGAACAGAGCACGCTCCTGCTCCCCCCTCCAGCGGACATTTCAAATATTGTGCCCTGCATGATGGTCCGCGAGGTCTGATAGAATGCCGGCACCACATTTATCAGGTAGTGTGTGGTCAGCTTTAATGTCACTATACTGTACATACAGTATAACTACCAGCAGAGAAACTATAAAACCAGGCCATGGTCTCTGGATAAGCATTCCTTCCTTAATATAGAGCAGGGGTAGGCAACATCTGTTACTACACTTCCCAGCATGTTGCACCACAGTTTTAGCAGGCCCTAACAACATAAAAGTAGGCAGACAGGCTGGGATGCTTTGTACCACAGTAACTGGAATGAGACACATTGCATACCCTGATCTAGAGTACCTAGGATCTACCCATCTACGTTTAAAAATACCTGGGTATTAAATTGTTCAGCAGCGCTAATTACAGAGAGTTTAGAAGAAAGCACTAAGTGACCACATACCGGTGTCTGTAATAAAAGTGCTGACCTCCAGAAAATAGTCGTTTTTCCATTCTGGTTTGTAAAACATTGTAAATCATTGAATTTAGGATGTAAAAGACCCCTAACATGCAACAGACAGGTAATCCACGGCCTACAGTGAATACTTTCAAATTTTGTGCATTGAGATAAATGAGATTGATTAAACCTGAAAAGCCGAGGTGTTACCTATAAATCACCTCCTTACACCCTGACATGGTGTTGCGAATCCGCTCGGAACAACAGCGGACCTTTGCCATGTGGAGTTGCGGGTATGCCCAATAATGATCTGACCGACCAGACTATTCTTGGAAATTAAATTTTGCTGCAGAACCACACATATTACTATCACCATAAAACTGTACGAGGCTCTACCCTATACTGGTTAATGTAAATTTACTTCTAATTAGCCAGTGCAGTTTTTCACCCTTTACGTGAATACATCTTTGTATGGAACGTACTTAATAATAATGCCTTATTAACACACTTGTCATGTGACAACAACACATCAGACCTGATGATCTAGTTTATACCCGCTAAGTGATTTCATGTCCTCTGACAATAGAACCATTTTAGCAGGAGGGACACCTGAGAGCTATAAATGTAACTGGTGTAATTATGAATAGGTTGCTTAGTAAACAGCACAGAATAATAACACGTGTATGATGAAATCTTCATCGCACAAACATTTACCATTATACGACTTATGCCGGAAGGCAATATGGACAATACCCCTACTTATCTACAGATAGGCTCCTTTTACACACACCAGCAGAAGCCGTGCACAGAAGTTTACAATGGTGGGGATGGCAACAGCCCTGCAGCCGTCCCTTCCAGTGGTGATATCCAGCTGCAACCGGGCACCTGGGCCGTGGCCGTCCCGTGTGAATGGACACCATGCTGTCCATTGTTAACTACTGTGCATGGCTTCTTAGTCATGCAGGGTTTCGCCGCCCGGTGGCTGCCGATGTGTGTGAAAGGGGCCTTAACGTGCAAATATTTCCATCTCCTGATGCCTTTTTGCAAAGTGATTAAAAATGTATTCTTTATGATGACCCAGCAATGTTTTTTGGTAATAAACTATATGTTAACACTTTATATTGAGATGACATGACAACTATACCTACTGTACCATCTGCACACAAACACATAGACTGTCTATACTGCATGCTGTCTGTTCCTAATGCTAATACTTTATAGGATTAACGATACAACCAGCCAAGTAGTGACTCATCAGAGGAACAATGTTTTCCTAAAATGTCTTCATTTCATTATTTCTATACACACAATAAAAACAAAAAACACCATCTGTACCATCCACAACTAAAGGAACATGGGGGCACAAGTCTCCTACATTAAACAACTAAGACGGAAAAAAACAAAGCGTAGCTTAGACCAGGCATTGCCAAACTATGGCCCTCCAGCTATTCTAAAACTACAAGTCCCATCATGCCTTGTCACAGTTTTGCTATTAGGGAATGCTAAAACTATGGCAAGGCATGCTGGGATGTGTAGTTGGTACTTGTGTATTTGAAGGGCGCCCACTAAGCTGTTTGCTTAGTGGGCTATTCTGCGTAATGAAATCGCACTGCATGCAATTTTGCGGTACTATGCAATGCGATTTTCCTTAGTTAATTTTTAGTGTACCGCGGATCGCATCGCATGCCATTTGCGGTGTGATGCGATGGAATTTTTCATTGTATAAGCACCCATGCGATGAGATGTGATGATACTTCATTTTAAAAGCACCCATGCAATCCCCACGTCAACCCGAAGCGTGGCAAGCACAGCCAGCCCCGTGAAGGGACGAAAATTACTTTACATGTATGCTGCACTCACCCCACTTCGGGCTTGGTGGCTCGCTGTGCTCGCCACACTTTATAGAATCAACTCCACGCCAATGTGGTTAGTGGGGGTATAAAAAGGTCGGGAGGGCGCGTAACCGCAGGGGTGCTTTTAAAATGAAGTACCATCACATCTCATGAGTGTTTATACAATGAAAAATCGCATCGCACCACAAATGGCATGCGATGCGATCCGCAGGCAGGGGTGCACTAAAAATGAACTAAGGAAAATTGCATGCGATTCGATTTTCCTACGGTGCCGTACGTATGTAAATTGGGCGCCCTGCAAATACACAAGTACCGTGTAGTTTTACAACAGCTGGCGGGGGAGCAATATGTATACAGATGTGTCCTCATATTGTTCATAATTGTTGTAGTCATGTTAAAAAGCCCCCTTGGCACAACTGAACACATGAAAATCTTCTAGTGCTAGGGGTCTTTTTTGCTATAAATGCATTGTATTTGCAACATAAACATTCAATGCCCCTGATGGCGAGCTAGGATGGCGAGAAGTGCCGATACCTCGCTGTCATGTATTGAACTCCCTCCCCTTCACTCGCTTTTTCCATGAGGTGAGAACAGCGATTATTGCATTAAAACAGCAGGGCTCTACACAAAATGCAACGAACATCGCTGCATTGGTGGTGAATCTCACAGTTCCAGGGGATCCTTGCCCTCCTCTCGTGGGGAGAATTTATCCCTTACATTGAATATGGTGAGGGAAAGTGAGGGGGTTTGACGGCGAGCATGGCTTGTTTTTGGGGAGGAAACGCCATCCTTGCCGTACAAACCCCCTCGCCAGCCATTGAATACCGCCCAATGTGTCTAGGATGCACAAGAAGGCTGTACTGATATTTGCTATATGACATTTGTATATACAGTAGATGTGTACTCATATCTTGCCACAACAGGCAACTCATTGTGAGATGCATTAGCATTAGACTTTTAGTAATTTTTTTTTATTAAAAGGATATGCGGCATGCCTATATTTTCTGTGTTCTCTGTGCTGCTGCAAATGTATGTGCATCTGTATATGTAGTGCTACAATGTATGTGCATCTGTATATGTAGTGCTACAATGTATGTGCATCTGTATATGTAGTGCTACAATGTATGTGCATCTGTATATGTAGTGCTACAATGTATGTGCATCTGTATATGTAGTGCTACAATGTATGTGCATCTGTATATGTAGTGCTACAATGTATGTGCATCTGTATATGTAGTGCTACAATGTATGTGCATCTGTATATGTAGTGCTACAATGTATGTGCATCTGTATATGTAGTGCTACAATGTATGTGCATCTGTATATGTAGTGCTACAATGTATGTGCATCTGTATATGTAGTGCTACAATGTATGTGCATCTGTATATGTAGTGCTACAATGTATGTGCATCTGTATATGTAGTGCTACAATGTAGCAGCTGCAGATTTTTCTCTGCTCTGTATACAGACACTGGGCCAGATGCATCAAGCTTCAAAAAGTGATAAAGTGGAGAGAGATAAACAACCAATCAGCTCATACCGGTCATGTTACAGGCTGGGTGTGAAAAATGATAGGTAGGAGCTGATTGGCTGGTTGTTTATCACTCGCCACTTTATCACCTTTTGAAGCTTGATACATCTGGCCTTCAGTCACACACAAAAATGGTCATATCACATTAATCAGCACAGTCTCCTTGCATGTCTAAGTTGCAATGGGTCAGAGAGATGCACGGGACCTGTCTGTTCACTCATGCCATTCATCTTGTGCTGCATGGCATATTGCAGCAAGATGTAAAAGGTCACATCTATATATCATTATAAAGAAGTAATAAGTTAACATACATATAAAATATAGAGTATCAACTTTTTTTGTTCACATGTAAGATACTGGACACCCAACAATATAGGGGTACATTTAATGCAGGCGGCGAGCCCCTGACGGGGAGCTATACGGCGAGCAGTGCGACAGCTCGCCATCAGAGTATTCAACGGACTCCCCTTAATTTGCCATTTCAACCTCGCCTCAGGGAATAGGCCGTCAAAACAGCGGGACTGGCCAGAAAATGCAGCAGTTGCTGCATTTGTGGCGAATTAAGCCGATCTAGGATTTTTGCTGAACATTGAATTCGGCGAAGGGGGTTGGACGGCGAGGATGGCTTTTCCTCAGCAACAGAAGCCATCCTGGTCGTACAAACCCCCCCTTGCTGCCCACAATGAATATACCTCATAGGGGTGCATTCAATGATTTTTGGGGGCTATGACAGCGAGCAGTACTGGCTGCTCACTGTCACAGCTCGCACGGTCAACTGACCCTCCACACACAACGTTTCCACCTCGCTGGGTTTTTGTTGCAATCGGGAAACAGCGTGTGCGGCCGCTAAAAACAGCAAGGCTCGCGGCTAAATGCAGCCAGCGGGCTCCCTGTGTTAGCCGCGAGCCTCGCTGTTTGGGGGAATCCTCCCCATGTTCTGACAGCGAGGATTCCCCGGCATGTTGAATAGGGTGAGTTGCCGATGTAGGGGTTAAACGGCGATGATCGCTTGTTTTCGGTGATCCTCGCCGTTTAACCACCGCGCCGGCCACATTGAATACGCCCCATTGTCTTTCTTCCTCACCAATATAGCAAGTGAATAAGTTTCTACATTTTGCTTACCACCTAGATTAATATGCACTTCACAGACCATTCCATAACTAATTGTATAGTGCTCCGTGCATGTGAAGGCAACCTCCCCTAGAGGGCTGTCACATGAATATACCAGAGTGAAATGTGTGTGTTACAGCATTTTGTAAGTTACACATAATATAGGGCAGGGGTGGCCAAACCTGTCCTCAAGATCTACCAATGGTGCACGTTTTCCAGGCAACCTGTGGATCTATAGTAGGAATGAATGCAGCAGGTTTTAAACGTGACAGTTAGTAATGACTACAGCTGTGCACCAGCTAAGTAACCTGGAAAATGTGGACCGTTGGTTGATCTCGAGGACCGGTTTGGCCACCCCTGATATAGGGTATTTAGAATGTTACCTTCTAAAATGTGCATCCTGACTAGCTCAGATCGTTCCGGCCGGCTGCGTATCTTGTGCTTGAGGAAATTCTCAGTCTGTGTGTAGAAGAAGACACAAAGTGAATCAGACAATGCACATGGGGGGATTTCTGTATGTGTCTGTATGGCTGTTGTGCTGTCCTTCGCTCCTGAGATGCAACTTTGATGAGAATTGCGGTTTGTTTGACCACTTCACATATTTTTGGCAAGCTTTTAACAACATTTTGTGTAGCACCCTTGCAACCCCCCAACATATTATGAGTTCATACTCACCCTGGCACGCTCCAAGCTTTTAATCTGCTCATGAAATGCAGCAGGACTTTTTAAGGCTGAAAATGAAGAGACAATGTTAATTTTGGCAGTGAGCATATGAAATAAAATAGCTGGATTGTACTGTATACACGTTTAAAGTAAATATATAAGACACTGGGATATATTTAGATCATTATTACAGTATCTTAAAGACACCTGTATTTACACTATGCCCTGTTCCCCAAACAGTGGTAGTGCTGCCATTAGAGCACCAGATGGAAGCTTTCACTACCGTCCCCTAAATCTCCTTTACAATGTGCTCCAGAGTCACACATTTACAACCTGTATCACTAGGCTAAATCCAATAACGTCTCCAGACAGAATTTCTTCCAGGAAAGTAATGTAAATGCACTTCAGTTTTATTCTAAGACTTGGTATAAATATTGTTCTTTATGTCACTGTGCTGGATCATATACTGGTATCTTATATCTCATTATAACCAGAACTATTGCTGTCTGTGACATTCCTTTTCTACACAATCTAAACCCACTTACTATATACATATAATGTGACAAAAGTTTTACCCTCATTAGCTGCACATTGTCTTTTCCTTCAGCCTACACACGTAGCCATGTCATGCCATTTACTGAGCGATCTCATTACATCGCTCAGAAAATGTCCCTACATCGCGCTCCCTGTGTAGGGGCATAGCTATAGCGATGCGTGGCCCCCGCACGTCTCCAATGCCCCGGTTATTAATAACCAGCATGCGGAGAACACTGGCCTGACAGATCGCACATGCTGAGCAATCGTGATGAGCTCAGAACGCTCAGTAGGGTCCATTACTGTCCTTCACCACTGGGTAACCCCTGATATTTGGACTCACACATATACTACACCAGTGATGTTCTGCCTTTTCCTCACTAAAGAATGTCATTATAGGGGGGTATTCAATGATGTGCCGTTTTCTGGACTAGCCAAAAAAAACTGCACTTACAAAAATATGTGGGTGAGTGAATTATTAACCGATCCACGTGTTTTTGTCGACATTGCCTCCGTTTGGCTGTTTTTAGTCATGTTTTGACACTGGAATGGAAACTGCAAGGCGAAAAACAACTAAAACTGTATCAATTTGGGCAAGATCTAGACAGGCAATAGCGCTGTTGCTCAGAGGCATACACACACACAGTGACCTGTGCTTACTTTTACGCAATCTTGTCCGATCGCTTAGAAAACGGGCTAAAATGGATCCGTGTATGCCCCTTGAGACTGAGTAATCCGAACCCAGTTCCCAATCTTAACTGCTGCACTGGTTGAGAATGTCATCACACCGCGCACAGCATCTGCAGTCTATAATCCCTTTATGGGGCCTACAAGCATAGCAAGTGTGCAGAGAGAACTGAGCTATGCTAGATCACCTCAGCACACACGCACAGCGACGTGTAGCGCTATGTGCTGAGCGGGCTGCCAGTGCCGGTGTTCTCTGGTGAGAGAACACTGACGATCAGTAGATTTATGTTCCCTGCTCTATTCTACTGGCGATATCACCACGCTCTGCAATCGCTGACCCCTACATGGTCCTCAAGGACCCCCAACAGTGCACATTTTCCAGGTCACCCGGCAGGTGCACTCATTAATCATTGACACATTTTAAAAGATCACAGGTAAAGCTAATTATTTCACCTGTCATTCTGTGTGGAGACCTGGAAAATGTGCACTGTTGGGGGTCCTTGAGGACAGAGGTTGAGAACCACTGTTCTAAGTGATCTAGGGCCAAAGCTTCAAAAGTGATAAAATGGAGAGTGATAAACAGACAGCCAATTAGCTCCTACCTGCCATGTCACACAAAATGTCAGGCAGGAGCTGATTGGCTGGCGGTTTATCACTCTCCATTTTATCACTTTTGAAGCTTAGAGAATCTGGTCCCTAGTCAGATCGCTTAGAACATGGCTAAAAATTGATTTGTGTGTGAAGGTCCCATTAGTCTGTAGTTAGGAAGAATTAACTATCACATCAATTATCAGTACAATAACTGCACACATCAACAGGGCTCAGGGACACTTCAAAAACATAAAGAACCAGTTCATCCTGTAATGGTTTCTCATTATATAAAATGTATTGATACAGCACTACTAAAGGGAGGAGCGGCGAAATACACTCAGGACACGAACTACATTGTGACTGACAAGTTGTGTAACGTACGGCCTGGGGGTTTAGCCCTATATCTGCAGATATATGCAACCAAGATCTCTGTATTATCTGATTATTATGTAGATATCTCTCACTCAGTGTGCAATTGGGATACAAAATGTTTTTTTTCCTAACCAGAATTACCCCTCCCTTTTGGCACCTGAGTGACATCACCTCTGATTGAGCAGCTTGCCAACAAATGTGTTGTGAAGTTGTCTAACCATGTCTAATAATGTACATGTAATCTTAAACAATTACCATGTACATTTAATAATTTGTGTAAATATATTCAATATACAGTACCACCTAACTATTAAGCAGTTTGTGTATTTAATGTGTTAAACTGTTTTTAGGATTAGTATGGAATTGAGGGTAAAATGTGCCTTTTTGCAGATGACACAAAGGTATACAACAGGGTAGACACACCAGGAGGGGTAAAACAAATGATTGAGGATCTAGGTAGATTAGAGAAATGGTCAAGAGAATGGCAACTACAGTTTAATGCCAAAAAATGCTAAATCATGCACTTCGGTCTCAGAAATCCAAAGACTCAATATAGTATAAATGGCACTATAATGAAAACTACTGAGGAAGAGAGGGATCTAGGTGTCACTATTTCAGGGGACTTAAAAGCAGGTAGGCAATGTAACAAAGCAATGAAGAAGGCAAGTCAGATGCTTGGTTGCATAGGGAGAGGAATCAGCAGTAGAAAGAAAGAAGTAATAATGCCACTGTATAGGTCATTGGTACGACCTCACCTAGAGTATTGTGTTCAGTTCTGGAGGCCATATCTCCAGAAGGATATAAATACAGTAGAGACTATACAAAGAAGAGCAACTAAAATGGTGCATGGCCTACAGCACAAAACGTACCAGGAAAGATTAAAAGATCTGGTACTTGTGAGTTATCCGGGCTGCCGATTTCTAAATCGGGTCGGATCGGGCACATCGCATCGTATCACATGCGACCATCGGATGCGATGCGATGCCCCGATTTTTCCATAGGAATCAATGTTAAAATGGACTGAGTCCATTTTAACATGGAATTCAATGGGAAAAAGGGGTCCTTTTCATACCCCTACTATCCAAGTGGGCATGGAGTTGGATATAAACCTGTGGCGAGCGTAGCGAGCCCGAAGCGTGGCGAGCGTAGCGAGCCCCGCGAGGGGACACAGAATACCGTCCCCTCGCGTGGCGAGCGTAGCGAGCCCCGCGAGGGGACACAGAATACCGTCCCCTCGCGGGGCACGCTTCGCTCGCCACGCTTCGGGCTCGGTGGCTCGCTACGCTCGCCACAGGTTTATATCCAACTCCATGCCCACTTGGATAGTAGGGGTATGAAAAGGACCCCTTTTTCTCATTGAATTCCATGTTAAAATGGACTCAGTCCATTTTAACATTGATTCCTATGGAAAAATCGGGTCATCGCATCCGATGGTCGCATGCGATGCGATGCGATATCGCATCGCATCTGATTGTATGCCTTAACTTAAGGCATACAATCAAAAAATTGGCAGCCCGGATAACTCACAAGTACCAAAGATCTTAATATGTATACTTTAGAGCAGAGAAGGGAAAGGGGGGACATGATAGAAACTTTCAAATATATCAAGGGTTTTAACAAGGTACAGGTGGGAGACATTCTTCACAGGAAGAAGAGCAACAGAACACGAGGACATGCACTGAAACTAGAGGGAGGAAGATTCAGGGGAAATGTGAGGAAGAATTTTTTCACAGAAAGAGTAGTAGATAAGTGGAATAGCCTCCCATCAGAGGTGGTAGACGCAAATACAGTAGTACAATTTAAACATGCTTGGGATAAGCATATTGATATCCTTACAAAAAAATAAGGATCAAATATGGTTTGAGGTAACATGTTTAAAAAAAAAGGGGCAGACTAGATGGGCCAAGTGGTTCTTATCTGCCGTCAAATTCTATGTTTTTATGTTTTAGTATTGTAAAGCTTATTTACTGACTAAGAAGTTTTAAAGTTAACATAAAAAAAGAACACTTTTGCACCCTGATGTTCAACCAGCACCACAGGTGGCAGGGTTAACCTAGGTTCTAAACTCAAAATCTTAAATATTTTAAATGCTGTCATGTTTTTGGAACCTTAAATTATGTTTGTGGTTTTAGTCACCGACTTAATTTAATTTAACAAATGTCCCATCAGACATGACAACCACTGTATATTACCTGTATGAGGAAAACATATCTGGTCACACTGTCGACATGTCATCAACATAACATGTTATCTCATCTTGAAGGAATATTATTATAATTGTATTTATAAGGCGCCACAAGTGTTTCGCAGCACTGTACAAAGGAACAGTACAGGGAGACAAAACTTGGCATGAATACATGTGATACTGCTGGCTGATGCCCTTTAATGTTCCTGCTAAAAAAAAATATTGTGGCGTTTGGCTATAATGTCCTTCCTGCCTGCTCAGCAGTAACAGTGGTAGGTGTTCAACACCCAAAAATGGGTTAGAGGGCACGATTTATGTAAAACTTAGGTACTTTAAATACATAAAAAGGCTGCTCCAACAGGAGTGAGGACACATATGTTCTTCTAGACTCCAGAGACCCCGGATCTTATTATTTTGGTAGAAAATGCTGACAGGGGAATTGGAATATTCACCAGTATAAAAGTAAATTTAACATTTTATATTTTTCTTTTGTAATTTAATTAGAATACTGTAGCTGATGTGTGGTAACACATATAAGTAAGGGTGTGCCGCGTGATTAGGAGGCGGAGCCAGTGAGGTAAGTGGTTTTACATATTCAGATTCTCCCAATGGAATGTGTACACTGTTTCACATTCCGTTCATGTGTTTTAAAGGTCACACATTAGATATTCACAGAAGTGGTTTAGTCATGAAGGTAGAGTTGGATGTCTAGACATCTCAGAACAAAGGGCTATTATTGATTCAGATGAACACCGCTAATTCCTCTGTCTACTCCAACACGAAAGTCCTAATGGAATGTCCTGTTATTTTATTCTTTTTACAATGCAATCAATTTACATGGTTTCCCAAAATACAGAATGAATAAGACATTACAACAATATAAAAATGTTTTGACATTCAGCTTTCTTCAGCCTGGTTTCAATCAAAGGTTTAGAATTATTTAGAGTATGTAATTGCTTCCACTGCACCATAAATTGCTGCTATTGCAATGTAAATGGTCAATAAAATAAATGAGAATTTTACAGGGTGTAATTTACTATAATTAAAGAAAGATGGATTGTAATGAAAATGGTACTGTAGAGCAACCAAATCATATTGAATTTTGAAAATCTTGCAAAAAAAAATATATATATATATATATATATATATATATATATATATATATATATATATATATTTAGCATTATTATTTTTAACATATGGTAATACATTTTATTATTTGAGCACTATTTAGAATATGGTCAGAGCTTAAGACAATTTTAATCACTAGACAAGTAACATTCTAAAAATAGATTTTTTTTTTTTTAACCTACATAATTTAAGAGCAATGTATGAGAGGAGCAGGCACTTGTGCAGCCTCCTCTCTACCTAGCAGCGATGTAGAGTCTGAGCAGTAGGGTCCCAGAATTATATGCATGCGCAGATCTCTGAAAAATATATGCAACGGCCATTTTCCTGGTGATTTCTCTAACGCACATGCAGAAAACACTGGGAAAATGGCTGCCGGTGATGATTTGTGCTTTTGCTGCTATCAACAGGGGACTGACTAATGTGCAACGCACATTGCGCTCATTATAAATATGCCAGTATACATGTAACCAGAGTCACATGGGTGTACAGTGTGCGGTCCAGGGGGGCTCACACATTTGTTCAATACTTACCTATCCAAAGTCCCATATCTGAAAATACAGAAATGTTGAAATCTCTGGGAAAACGGCTTGGCAGCCATTTGTTTTGCTTATGCATAGAAAAATCACCAGGAATATGGCCGCAGTGCTACTTTCCCAGATATCTGTGCAGTACCTGCCATATGTTGGTACATCAGTGACGGAAGTCAGAAATGCTACTTATCGTAGCTTTGAATGGAGAAACAGTTTAACAACTTTGCAGATGCAGCCAATGACCGGAATCAATGGGGGCATCCAGGGTTGGACTGGTCCAAAGGGGTACAAGGGGGGTTCCCAGTGGGTCTATTCAATTATAACCCCCTTTTTCGTGCAAAAATATAACAATTTGCATAAAAACACAAAAGGTCCAAGAAAAGCAGACCCATTTATTTTTTGTGTGGCAGCTTATTGGGAAAATATGGTTACTTGAGATATTTGGTTTCGCCTGGCTATGCGTCAGAACTGATAGGATAGCGACTCAATTTGCCACGGTAAATCAGTGCAGCTAATTGGATACCGCCCACAGTATTTTCCATACTTGCCTACCTTCCCTGAATGACAATCTGGTGCCCCTCCCAGCAAGATCCCCGCAGTTCCCTATAAACCCCCCTCGGCTGCCCACTTAAAATATAAATTGCATCATTGCCTCCACTGTACAATGCCTGTAATATTGGCATTGTACAGCGAGGGTTTCGCCAAGATGGTACAATCGCAAGCGTTATGCCCTCTGTGTTGAGCAGGCAGCCCTCACCCTAACACTCCAGTCCTCGAGAGCTACCAACCATGCTTTCCAGGTCACCCGGCAGGTGCACTCATTACCGCATGATACATTTTAAATGATCCACAGGTGGAGCTAAATACTTCACTTGTGATTCTGTGAGGAGACATGGAAAACATTAACTGTTGGAAGCTCTCGAGGAGTTGGCTACCCCTGCCCTAACATATTGTAACGTTTTTCATATTTGTGGATAAACAAGTTTACTACAGGTTTATTAGTACCTGAAAATACAGAAAGAGGCTAACAGCTGATGCTCTTGGTGTTAATATCATGTGTGGATTGTAGTACCTCCTTAAACAGAGTATCTGCCAGGACCATTGCAAAGCCGTTTCAATGAGTACGGAAATGCAAAAGGCAGTGTGATAATGGGTATTTTTTTATTGTAATGGAGTACATTTTAGTAACGGATCTCCAATTACTAGAAACATTCTCAGTCCCAAGGATTTTAATATATACTATATCACTAATATTCTTAGTAGTATTAGCCCTTATGGTTACACAAAGTTAGTAGCTGCAAAGTGGGATTTTATTATTGTCAAAGCATACAGATCGTATGTGATCATAGGAGATCAATAATAAACTTTTCTCCAGGATATTCCCACTACTACATTTGTGTGTCTTATTGTGTCAAGTGCATTGCAACAAAGTTAGTGTCCAATTTTATAAAAAAAAAAAAAAAAAAAGGCTCCAATATAGGCCGATGCCAATCTAATAATGATCTTATTTCATAAAAAATTACAAAAAAAAAAATTTCCTTTATCTGCAGAACAAAATAGAACTGTACTACCAATACAATGGTGGTCACTTGTTTATAAAGGAAGAATTAGGTCACTCAAAAAGTGAGTGGCCCAATTACAGATGTGTATTTCTTAGGAAGGTTACTTGTTCACAACCTCACTCCTCCCTTATATCTTGATTTTGGTGGGTCACAGATCTTGCGGGGACATATGGACAAATGTATGGTGTATTAGTGTATTTCTCCAGTTCCAAGAGCATATTTAAGGATGCAGTTATATTTAATGTATTAGGAGTGCTTTCATTAAATTGTAGTAACCGGCATAACATATAGTGACATTACTATTCTTCAAGGGTGGCGTTATTCTAAGAGACTGAACTGATTATTTGTTTTTCATATAATATAGGACAATTTCTTATTCTTATAACTCAATTATAGGAAGGAAATTATAGTACGCCAACACTTTATAGAGTTTTCTGGGTGACTTACGTGGCATGATTCCCTGGTCTACAAGTTGTTCTCTTGTTCGCCTTTGTTGTAGACGCAATTGAAGCACTGAAAGAGAGAGGAGGAGATGTGGTTAGCAATAAGCAGACTCACACTTGCCAATCATTAAGTAGTGGCTCATGTCATTGTAGACAATACCATGCCCATTAAATGCACTTTAAAACTGTAGATTTAACAGCATGATTGGTGCAGCCTTTACTTTTTTGTCTTGTTCCTTCACATCACATCTGCATTTTATAATGAGAGGATTTATGCTGCTTTAAAACACACATCAAATAATTAGGATTGCTGTAATGATTGAATGAAGCAGGTAGCTGCTGTTTTATATCAATGCATGGCATGCTGCTCCAATATGCAGGTGTGACACAAGCTTGCCTAAAGCTGGGTACACCCCTGACAAATATGTCAGCGGAACCAGCCGACGCGTCGACCAAGCAGCAGATCAAGGTAAGTGTGCACACTTACTGATTGACCGTTTAATGGGTCAGATGTAATGATGCTCAAATTGGATGGAGGTGTGGGTTCCTCGCCAAACTCTGATGTTTTTTTTTTTAGAGCGGCAGATATTTACAAGGCATGGTTTTGCTTTCCTTTGAGAGGGATCCAATCAGATCCCTCCGAGTGTCCCATGTGGCACACGTCATAGTGTGCATGTACAGAAGTATTCCTGGGTCAGAAACCTTGAAGCCCTGCAATCGCTAAGTATAGCTCTTATCAGGGAGCTGTCCTTTGTCATTTTAATCACAATAATTAACACCACTATCTACCTTATAATTGGTGGGCTGCATTAAGGCCCGTACACACTGGGTGATTTTAAGCTGAAAGCAGCTCAGTTTCACAGTTTGAGCTGCTTTCAGTTCAAAAGCTGCCCAAAGTGAGGCCCGGCAAACATCGCTGGCCACCGTATTACTAGCAGATGAGTGTCGGGGTGCATGGCTTTCCATGGCATCCTGCTAAGGAAAGCCATCCACCCCTGGGGAAATCATTTAGATGGGCAAAAATCCCTCAGTGTATATACACTGAGCTATTTTAAGCCCAGCGATTTTACCCATCATTGCTGTGCATAGACGCTGGGCAATACATCTAAAATGCAATGTATCGTATATCCCACCCTTTGTAATCACAACAGTTTGCTAAAACAGAAATAAATGAAAGCTAAGAAAAGACAGAAAAAAAGAGTATCAGCTTAAAAAAAAAATCATTCAGATATTTAACTTTCTATTTTAAAGTCAACACATATATCCTACAACATCTGACCTCTGCTTCCTGTATGTTGGGTGGTGTTGTCAAATTGCCCACCCTAACTGGCAAGAGGTTCACAACTTGATTGAATCGATTCCTGGCATTCGTATGACTTCTTTTCCATTCTACTACTTATTATTTAAGCCCATAACCAACGCCCCGTACTTGACTCAAAAATAATTACTCAGATTCTAAGTGAGGTCAAATGCCATATCACTGCTCAGTGGAATGTGTCTATATCACCCTCCTTGATGGCCACGATTAACACAATTTGATACAATTCTTGATACCTCTCCAAAGGGGGGATGCTCTAACATCCGCGGCCCCTTACCGCCGCACATCGCCCCCCATCACCTACATAATTATCGCATATGCTCTAACATATGCGATAATTATGGCAAAGGACAGCTCTTGTGTTAAGAGCTGTCCTTTGCGGGGAGAGACAGCAGGTCCCATCGGGACCCGGCAGCTCCCCCTCCCTTAACCAGCGCTGCTGCGCCGGGCTTTCCTCCTCCCTGCACCTGGAAGAGGATCATAGTGCAGGGAGGAGCAGGTCACAGGTCCAGGGAGCACAGCACTGTGCTGCCTGGGCACAGGTGAGGGGGGGTCGATGCGGGGGTCAATGTTAGGCGTTGCAGGGCGGGTCACGGTAGAAGCCTATGGGCTTCTATGGGGCATCACCAGATTTTTTGGGGTGATGCCCCCCCGTTGCGATAACCCGGCGGGGGATGCTTAGAGCATCCCAAAATGCGGTTAAAACCCTGATGACGGGGTTTTAACTGCATTTTTAGTTTAGAGAATCTCCCCTCAAATGTGTTAAACTCAGAATGCCATAGACTAACTACTTCAATTCTAAGACCCCATTAACTACCTTATAGTCTTCATAAAGGGGCCTACACACAGGGTGATGCTAGATCGCTCAGAACACTCAGCACACAGTGATGTGTCAGTGCCATCTGTCAGGTCCAGTATTCTACAGTGAGAACACTGGCCCTGACCGGCAATCTCACTAGATTTATCCAGCATGCTGGATATTAATAGTCAGGCGATAGGGACACACAGGGCTGCACATCACTATCGCTATGGCCCTACACACAGAGCGATCTAGGGGCATATTTATGCTTTTTTTCCCCCCTTCTCTCTTCCATTTTGATATACTCTTTACCTTAGCTTCTATAACAGTGATATTTGACTGGACATATCCATTAAAGATATTTCAATTTATTTTGCTTACTCTTGGAATCTGTATACTGGGTTATGTATAAAAAAAACAAGATAAATAGATTAAAAAAAAAAGATTGCAAAAAACAAATACTATTTATTTTCTTCATAGGTTCATATGCCCAGAAGTAAGAAAATCTGGAATTAGAATGGCTGTATTTTTATTTATTTTTCATAAAAGAGGAAACATCATGCTTTTAACTATCAGAAATAACATTGTTTATATAAAAATAAACTGATTTTTTTTTTATTATTATTCTGTGATATGCAGTGTTGTTTTATACCACTTTCACACTGCCTAAACGTTTAAAAAAAAAACGGTATTTTGAAACGGTATTTAAAACGGGTCTGAGCCTTCACATTGCAGTAGATTACCATTTTAAATACCGTTTAAGTACCATTCACATCAGTCAACCCATTTAATCCCCTGAACACGTTTCAAGGCAGAATGAAGGGGACAGCCTATCACAGGTCTGTAGTCTGTTGATTTTACTAAATACCGTTTCAGAGCCATTCTCACTGTATTAAAAAAAGTCTCTGAAACGTGTAGGACTCTGCTTTTTAAATGTTTTGAAAAACCGTGGTGCTCTGGTGCTTTCCCACTGCAGCCGTAAACGTTTTAAAATGGAAAAAAAAGGCAATATACAGTTTAACAAGTGCAGTGTGAAAGGGGTATTACTGACATACATTCAGACTCTGACATTGTTTTGTTTGTTAATTAAGTGATCAGAACTGAAAATATGAACACATTTCTTCATAGGAAATTATTTTCTTTAAATGTACACTTCCAGCAATTATTATTGCTCCAATCTTATGTATTACATCATTATACCATAATTTGCAGTGGAGTGGGTGGCCATTTATAAACCGCATCCACCTTACCCCTCACCTTCATCACAAACCTCATGGCATTTTATTTGAGCTGTCATGTGGTACAGTTCCACAGAGGTCGTATAGATGTCGTGGTGAAGGGAAGCATCAAGTAGATAGTGGTCTCATTATGTATGACTGGTACATACTAATTGTAATGGAGTGGAAATGATTCCAGGTAATATATAGCATTATATTTACAGCACAGAAAGCCTTCAAGATGTTTACTTTCCTAAAAGAATCTTGAGTCAGGGAATATATAATTTTTGTGTTTGGTAATTTAAAACAAGATATTGTGTCTTTTATATTTTATTGTAATCTACGAGTAATTTGCTCCCTAATTAACACAGTATTTTTTAACATATGTACAGAATATGAGTATCAAGTAAAACCAAGGAATGTCTATATATTAGCTGTGTCTCCAGACAAAGGCCCAATCCGAAGCCTTTGGCAAGAACCTTCGCTGCAATAATGATCAGATGACTGTACCAAATGCTACATTACTTCTAGAATGGGAAATAACGCAAGCAAGAGGAACAGTCTGTGACCATTCAAACAATCTGAAATAAGCAGCTGAAGATAACAGGGCGAGCACAAATGTGACATTCATAGAATACACAGCTCTTGCTGCTTTTATTTACAGCTAACTGGTGGATGACCAATGCTGGGATGTTTGAAGTTAGAACTGACATCACAAAGATCACTTTGCTCCTGCTGTGCAATTCTAATTTGTTTCGAATAATATTCCTGCTTTATTCATTGAAGCTAAAAGCATATTTGAAACAACTTCCATTCCCTGGGAAGATTATATAATACCCCTTTTACACCAAAAACCCTGGTCCGACCCTGGTCTTTGAATGCTGGAGTATCCAGGGTCTGACCCTGCTTTATACCCCATTTACACAGCACTTTGACCTGGGTCGGACCTGGGTCTGCACCATTTACACTGAACCTGGGTCAGCCCTGCCTTAAATAATATTTTATGTATATATTTATAGAAAAATATATATATATATAGAAATATATATATATATATAGAAATATATAATATATGGAAATATATAATATAATAATATATATATATATATATATATATATATATATATATATATATATATATATATATATATATATATATATATATATCAGGGCTGACCCAGGTTAAGTGTTTTTTTTTTTTTTTTTTTTTAAGGTGCTGGGGGTGCCGGAGGGTACCTGTCCTGCCTGCTGTGCTTGGTGTACCTGGGGGTACCGGGGTGCTGGGGGGTGCAAGGGGTGCTGGGGGTACCTGTCCTGTCTGCGGTCGGATCTCAGCGGAGAAGATGATGTGCGCCGTTGCTGTACCACCCCCCCCCCGGCAGACGGTCCCTGCGGCGTGCGGCGTATGGAGTGTCAGTGGCGGGGGTCCCTCTGGCGCATGGGAACTAGTACTAGTTCCTATTGCGCTGGAGGGACCGCCGATACTGACACTCCATACGCCGCAGGGACCGGCTGCCGGATTGGAAAGGGGGGGGGGGTGATACAGCAGCGGCGCACATCATCTTCTCCGCTGAGATCCGACCGCAGACAGGACAGGTACCCCCAGCACCCCTAGCACCCCGGTACCCCCAGCACAGCAGGCTGACAGGTACCCCCCTCTCCTCAGCAGCCGCAGGGACCCCCCTCCTCCCGCAGCAGCTGGGAACATCTTCCCCAGCGCTGCACGCTGTGGACCCGCTGCGGGTGCCTGCACCCGCAGCGGGACCATTTACACCGACATTTACACGGGTCCTATCCGTGTTCTACCCAGGTCAGGACCTGGGTAGAGGACCCGTGTAAATGGAAACGGATACCCCCCATTTACACCGCCGCGGATCCGGGTCTGACCCGCCGCTGACCCGGATTTTTCGGCGGTGTAAAAGGGGTATTAGTCATATCAATTCAGGGAATATCACCCAAGCCAAGAAAGTACATGCATGATAAACTGGAGATACACAAAGTCTAGAACCCACTAACATTCATATGCAAGTTACACATAAACTGATTAATTCCAAGGACACCATCACTTTTTACGTTTATACCTCCAGTAGTGGGTTCTGCCTTTGCGTTCAAGGAAAGTCCAACACATTTATGCCCCCAGAATATCCTACACTGATCTTCTCTATACAAGTATACAGCCTTGATTGTGGCTGCTGCGAGTATGTTCTCCTATGACTCTGGGTACCCACTGGTTAACACACGGCTGCTAGGGACTTACCGCGGAAAATAGGCTGGACTGTAATTGAATGTTTCCTGGCTTTAAACCCTAAGAGGCCACCAGCCCTTCCCCAGAGTGGCAAAATGTCAGCATCTAAATGAAGCTGTGTACACATTAGACGACTTTGTAAACTATGTGAATCATAACAATGGGTTCTGAACGACAAGTGTTTTACATTGTTCAGTGTGTACACTCTGGAAGTGGCTACTGACAATGGGCCAGATGCAATAAGCTTCAAAAGTGATAAAATGGAGAGTGATAAACAGCCAGCCAGCCAATCAGCTCCTACCTGCCATGTCACAGACTGTGTATGAAAAATGTCAGGCAAGAGCTGATTGATTGGCTGCTTGTTTATCACTCTCCATTTTATAACTTTTGAAGCTTAGTGCATCTGGCCCAATATCTTTTGCAAGGTTGCACAGTGTGTATGCACTATACTGTTTGTCCGGGAAGTCAAAAGAAGTTCTTGATGACATCACATTATTTGTATAGTGTATTATCTGCTTTAAGCTGGTTACACATTAGACAACATCATACCTCCCAACATGACCCTCTCCAGGAGGGACACAATGCTCTGCTCCTGGACATTCCTCTTAATGTAGGATTGCCATCACCTGTGTTGCAAAGGTTAATTGATAAGAAAGGTGTGTCACCACAGATGATGGTAATCGTACATCAAGAGGGAAGTGCAGGAGCAGAGGATTGTGTCCCTCCTGGAGAGGGTCATGTTGGGAGGTATGCAACATGCAATGTAACTCCCAATATTTATTTGCATGGAAACATCGGATATTGTGCATACACGCCAAATAAAAAAAGTGTTCTTTCCAAGCCTTACAATTTATCTGTCCTAATTATCAGATGATATTTATCTCCACAACTATTGGAAGATTTGTCTACAAATTGGTCATCAGACTCTACACAATGCACTGTATACAATATCAAGACCACATTTATCTTATCCTTTAAGCATACTTGAAGATCCAATGGAAAGTGTACGCATTAACATTACACAATTCTCATCATAAAATAATCAGCTTATCTGACAGATAATTGTATAGGCAAGGGATAGCAGCCTTTTTTCTATGGCATCCCTAGGCCAAATATGTTTTATTAAGAAACGTAGCCAATTATTAAATTAATTAAACTGTGCTACCTGTCACCCTCAGGTTCAGTTATGTGGTGGACAGTGTTGCCATGACTGACAGCAACTTGCACTTATTTTGCATACTATACTGCCCAAAATCATTTTATTTGGTACTATGTGTCACCAATCCGTGACACCTCTACAAATGCCCTGCTGCTGTCAGTCTGGGAACCACTGGTATAGTGTGCAACCAGATTTAGGGAAAGCCAAAGAAAGGAAACATAACTTTGCTTAGAATATGTCGATAGAGGATATCTGGGATGGAAATACACAGACAAGAGGCTGTGTCTCCATAGTAACCAAGACAAAAGCAATGAGATGTCAGCAATCAACAAAGTAAAACCGTTACTAAAAGGGACCCTTCTAAATACTTGTAAACATATCCCAGTGTCCTGTTAATCTCCCAAATCTATCCTTTAGACTGTGTATAACTTCTGTATGTAAAGAGCCTTCCAAGGCAGCTCTGACTGCCTTTGTGGTGTCCTAAGATACAATCACTCTGCTTCTTTCAGAATATCCCTGGGTTCTCCAACTGAGAAAAGTCTCACAGGTCAGACGTGCATTTATGTTATGTAGGATGGCTGTTCGCAATCGGGTCAAAAGTCGACATCTAAACAAATCAGATTTATGGTGGAAAAATGGTTATTACAGCTAAAGATTTCTACAATATGAATAGAAAAATGGCCTTCTATCCTAACAAAATAGACACATCTATGATGTTCTTAAATGTTATGTTTGTATTATTATCATTAATACAAATTCTGCCATAAGGGGCATAAAAGACAGTTCAATGCAGCGCACCTCAATACCGATTCGATATTGACGGTCGCCGAGATACGGTGGGTGCCGGCATCGAATAGGAGGGAGGGCGGGACGAATGCTAAATAGAGCAGAATGTAATCTTGAAGATCGAAGCAGAAATAGGCTTAGCAAGCATGTCTATTTCTGCTTCAATCCCGGGGCCGCACATCGGCAACAAATCTACATCGAAGGAAGTCAACACGCTTCGATACAGGGTCATTTTCAATCCGATTTTGCTTCCTTACTCCTCATTCCTCTTTTTGCAAGCTCCACTGAAGATTCAGGTTTCTTCTTTGTACCCCCCGGAGAACTGTATGTAGCAGAGATTCCCCACTTGAAGGGTTTTACCATTTTCTATACTATGATGTTTGGTTATCAGTGATCCCAGCTTCCCATTGCCTCACGCAATGCTCCTTGAGCCGCCGGGACCTTCCTGGGTAGCAGGGTTGCATCGCTTGCTGACCTTTTGCATGCGATATATTGCATGCAATGCCACCCAAGCATGCCCAGCTCAGAAGCAAGCCAGGAGATTGCTTCTGCAGCAAGGACAACTCAGAGGATCTAGTGTGAGGTGCACTGAACTGCGCATTGCATCGGACCTGCTGTCAACCACCTGCAATTTGGGCTCTTTTCCTGTGATTGATTGCTGCAACAACAGGAAAAGAGCCCAAATTGCAGGTACATGGCCAGTGTATGGTGGGCCTTAAGTGCTCCAAATCCTGGGGACAAATGAGCGGACACATGTGTCGCACTGCAGGTAACAGCTGAAAAGTAATTACTGGTGAGACATCAGTATCAACTGTATTCACAATTGCTGAACCACAGTAGAAACAACTCTTCAAGACATGAGAGCTGACATGTTTTATTTTTTACATTGTATGCAGGAGTGTCCATGAAGGTACCTCTCCAATTCTTATTAAGGTTTTCTTTTTACAGAAGTGATGAGAAAGACACGGTCAGTATATCATGTTATTTCTGTACAGACAGATGGTAACCTTCTAAAGTACTGAAGAAGTAGCAACCACAGGAAGTACAGAATTTTATTTTCCATTTATTATGTTTGCAGAGTAACGGTCCCACAAACAACCGCTATGATTCTTTAACCACCTCACTAAACATTCCCATTCTTGTGCCTTTTAATGTAACGCATGGGAGATAGTAAAATATATTGTTCAGAAGGGGGTCCTCAGAGTGATATCTTTTACTATCTTGACCAGTGTGTACACGCAATATTGTCAACGACACCCCCCTCTTCATCTGAACATGTACTGACGAGGGGAGGTCCTTGTTAGTGATGGCCATTCTGCTTCCCTATTCGTCACTCCCTTACGATGCTGGTCCCTGCTGCCGCCAATATGAGAACTGAAGGGGATTGCCTGCCAAGTGTGTAGGGGGCTTTACAATGGTTCCCTGAAAACCCCTTCTCTATTCAAAGCACTTTACACAAATTGAATCTAATGCCTTGGAATTACGCCACCCTAATACTTATTTCAATATCATCTGCTAAAGCACGTATGTTTACACACCCTGTACTTGTCCTATACGGTCTTGAACTGTTTTGATGACTTGTTTTTAACTCTGTAACTGGGGTCTGCGGATCCCTTTTGGCGCCATATAAATGATAATAATGTAATACAAATTACAATGAAAGTTGACTTCGATACATATATTTACTAAATTGACCACAAAATGACAATATTAAATACAAAACATGCCTGATTTTTAAATGTATTATTATTGCTGATTTAAAAGAGTCTGCTTGTTAAATCTAACCATCTTATGCTAGGTACACACCAGGACGACTAGGGCCCGATCAGCACAATCTAGATCCAATTCCGATCAATCGGATGTAGATTGTGTGCTGATTGGGCCCTTTTCTGACCTGGTGTGGAGCGATTCCGATCCGATGCGCGGTCCCGCGGGTCGGTCGGTCGTTATTGAGATCCTACCTGCTGCAGGTAGGATCTCAATGACGACCATAGAACCGGGTGCGGGTCGCCATCGGATCGGACCCGCTCACGGTGCACATCGTGAGCGGGTCGTGCCCTCCCGCGTCATCGTGAGCGGGTCGGACGAGACACTGACGACCCGCTCACGATGTGCATCGTGAGCGGGTCGTCCTGGTGTGTACCCCGCATAAGACTTCAAACAGGTTTCTGGTCAAATACAGAATTATAATCATCAGTAGTAACAGCAAATATGATTGTTGCTGCCTTTATCTACACCCGTCCCCACCAAAGAATTGTCCCATTGGACATGCTGCAAATCCAATGGGACAATAAATGAATGACTGATCAGGTGTGCACAAAATAATATATTGTTCGGATCCACATCGGAACACAATATTGTACAATATAGCTTGCAATAAGCACCGAGCTTTACAAAGGGCAGGAACTGTACAGGTCCCTTCTAAATAATCAACAATGGACACTAGAAGAGTGTAATAACATGGCCAGGAATAGTATCATCATACATCCACTATAATAGCAAAATATACATAACAGCCTGACTTGAACAGAAACATACCAACTTTAAATATTTGTGCTTTCTTAATAGTAATAAAGTTTTTCTCTTCCATCATAATCTTGCCCCTAAAATGAACGGAATGCCATTTGTAAGGACATGATTCATTCTGGTAAATGACAGTGAGAGAGGTCTTATCCAAGCATAGATGCAGGGTCATACCAAGTGTATTTGTAGGGGGATGGTGTTTGAACACTGATTGGAATCCTCCCCAACAACAGAGATAATGCCTGGGATATTCAAACAATGTGAACAGCAGAAATCTGGCTAGCACATGTCAGCAATACAGAGAGCTCTTCCACTGTTAACGCTGCAAAGTGCTTCATCACAGCTTCAGCTATGCAGCATGGCGTGTGAAACAATAACCTCTAAAATGAGTTATCTGATATTACCCAAGTGTGCCTGTTAATATAAAATGACTGGCTCATCTACAGTATTGCAGCATTCTGCAGAAATTTACTGCATATGCTGTATATTACAAGCGGTGACAGAAAAGGAGAACTTTCTTTTTAACTAGCTATAAATACACAGTCAGAGGCTGCAGTTCCTCCTTGTCACAGCACACCACCACTGCTATTTACAGTCATCTTACTAAACGTTCTAAAAACTGTAATGAACTGTGAAAAACCGAGATGAGATTAGTATACTAGGACCTCTCATCTGGAAACACCCTATAGAAAGAGAATTACTGGCTACTGCTTGGTGATCAGGCCATATGAACACATTATAATAAAGTTCCTGGTCATCCAGTCACTGCGAGGAGCACTGCTAAACTATTGTCGGTAACATCTGCTGCAATGTGAGCAAACAATACTAGAGGACAGTTTAAAGAAAGAGGGGTCTGATATGGTGCAACATGCTATAAAGTACACTAATGCACTAAACCCAGAACATCTAGAATAACTGATCGGATATATTATGTGATAAGAATATACATATTACATACACAGTGTCGTTTAACCACAGGTGATGATGATATGCAAAGAAAAGTACAATGGGACCTTTCCCACCATGGCCCTAACTGTGCGGAGTATGTATATTCTCCCTGTGCTTGCGTGGGTTTCCTCCGGGCACTCCAGTTTCCTCCCACAATCCAGTAATATACTGGTAGGTTAACTGGCTCCCAACAAAATGAACCCTAGCATAAATGTACTGTATGTGTACATTTATGTGTATGTGTAGGGAATATAAATTGTAAGCTCCACTGGGGCAGGGACTGATGTGAATTCACTATATAAAGATATTAATTTAGTAAAGAAACTAAAGATAAGGATTTAAAAGGCAATACAGGAAGCATTGATGCAGTCAAAAAAAATATAAATATCTATATATTTATTTACAGTCTCTTATATAGCGCAGAAGATTCTGTTGCGCTTTACAATTGTAGACAGTGATAAAACAAACTGGGTAACAACAGACAGACTGGGAGGTAAGAGGGCCCTGCTGCAAGCTTACAATCGAATTGCTAATGCAAGCCAATACAGACATATGGGAGTATACATGGCCCTTGGAAAAGCTCATATCAAACCCAAAACACAATTTATTATCTCTGGTTATTCATGTAAATTGTGCACATGGAGAGCGAAGCTGTAATACCACCAGTATGGTTGCATATAATGGATCATGTATTATCAATGATTTTCAGCTTATAAAGCGCTTTATCTACCCCTTCCTAGCTTTCCATTACTTTGTTTACTGAAAACACAAAAAATATAAAAAATGGAAATACATTAATAAGCTAAACGAATGAAAATGGGGATATGGGGTGACAAATCTGGGTTACAAAAACACATATTAAGGGGGGTATGCAATCTGGGATCACGGCTGTCGATCCCCACGACAGCCGTGATCCTGGCCCATTTGCGGTCTGATCGACCGCAGAACGACAGGCCGGACTCAATGTCCCACCTCGGCGCAAAGGGGGCGTGGCCGCAAAACCGTCCGTGGATTGGCAATCTGCAGACGGAATCGCGAAAATCCACGGCCGTTCTCGCCAGGAAGGGCCCGAAATCTTCTAAAGTCGCTAAAGACAGCATTGAATAGGGAGCCGCCGCTATTTCCCACGTCGGAAATAGCGGCGGCACATTGCATATCCCCCTAAATGTAGTTTTATATTAAAGCAGGAAAAATAATTAAAGCCAAAATTATTTTATGCTTGCATGCATATTTAATAATGATAAAGCAAATAAATGTATGACTTTAATTAAAGAATATTTTAATTATGCATTCAATTACACTAATGTGCTGTTAATAAGACCATGTAAAAAAAATTCTGAGTGGCAGCGGAGCAGTCAATCAAGACCTGAATGCAAAATAGTAATGCACAGAAATCTGAGACCGCTTGTGAAACGGCCAACCAGCTGGAAACCGTGCAGACTATAATACATACGCTGAGGGGGTGAGAGGTGAAGAAAGTGGTTATATACAGTATACGGGCAGATAATGGTGTCAATTCATATAATAAGAAATTTTCAACTTGTAAAAAAATAGAAATGATAATATAAAGTAGGTAAACAATGGACTTTAGCCAAGCTGATTTAATCGTCTGGATTTGTTTGCAATGTCTACGTGCTGTTATCTGCAAAATCTCTTGCTATCACTTCCTTGCAGTGAGTCACCATGATGTGACATCCTGCAGTTACTGGCGCAGCCTCCTCACATCTTCACCGACACAGACGAATGAAGCAAGAGGAACATCCTAGCTGGGGGAAGGAAAAGTGCAGCTAGATTACTGGACACAAGAGGATTCCTCCTGTTTTTTCCTTGTGGTTCTGCATTTTAGTTTTTGGTAAATAGATCATTTATGTTAAACAGGAAGTGGCAAACAAGAAGACGTCAATATGCATAGTCGGGGACTTTCGTTTGGAAACAAACCGCATAGGATATTTAACAGTACATTATTGCAAAGCTGTAGACAGACACTCCTTTGTATAATATTACGCACCTTATCTCTAGTACAGAGAGATGAAACATTTAATTATTATTTTAGAACATTGAGGGACTACTGACCTGACCTTATACCACACCTACCAACCTTTATTTATTTACAGTTATTTATATAGGGTGCACATATTCCGCAGCGCTTTACAGAGTATAGTTGAGCATTCACACAGTGCCTGCCCCAGTGGAGCTTACAATCTATATTGCCTACCACATGTACACGCACACACATACATTCTAGGGTTAATTTTGTTGGGAGCCAATGAGCCTACCAGTATATTTTTGGATTGTGGGAGGAAACCCACAAAAGTACGGGGAGAATATACAAACTCCGCACAGTTAGAGCTATGGTGGGAATTGAACCCATGACCTCAGCGCTGTGAGGCAGTAACACGAACCATTACAGCATCCGTGCTGCCACAACTTTTGAAGTGTCTTAAGCATGACTTGACTTCCTGCACTGGAAGCACAGCTTCTGCAAAAAGGGTTGGGACAGCAGGAGGAGGGGCATAGCCTATGATGGAGGGCGTTGCCGAGTGCTGTGACTCCAGTTTGCATGATGTCAGCAGCTAGGCAGCCCCCAAGCAGCTAGGCAGCCCCCATCTCCTTTCTTTCGCCCCCTCTGTGGTGATCACTGGCTCCTCTAACAGCCTCACAACCCCTGGGACACTGCGGCCTGCACAAGGGACAGCGGGACATTCTCCAAATAGATTGTCCTGCTGTATTGGGGACATGTTGGGATGTATGCTTATAGTGTAATAGCAAAACATGTCTAACAAACAAGGGATATTTAGCAAGGCATAGGTGCCATCAGTTAAAATGGCAGTTCCACCATCAATATAGGAAGGACAGTGTGATGGTGGTTCAGCAGTGGAACCACATAGCATATTAACAGATCATATTGATTAACAGTTTTGGTAAAGTAGCCTTATAGTAGAAGCATGCACATCGAGTCTGGGCTCCTTCACCACAGTTATACCCCTTTCAAACAGAAAACGAAATTACCGGGTGAAGCAGTACTACCCGGTAATTTCGTCAATAACACGGGTCCTTTTTCTGTGTTGCATTGTACTCTTGCTGTGTTAAAGCCTCTATTTACTGTATGCGGTTCCAAATGGTCAAGTCCTGTGCTGTGTTTTAAATGTGACATTAAATTGCTCTGACATCTGGGGCTCTTGTTACATTTGTCATTGACAAATGTAAAAAAAAAAAAAAAAAAAGAAACCTGTAAGGCAGGCATGTAAATATATTACAGCTGCCGGCAAAAGGTAAGAATCAACTTACAGAGCAACATACTGAAACATCTCTCTCGATACAGACCTGTACAGGGCACTTTCCGGAGTGGAACAAGAGTGCTTCATTATTGTTTATTTTAGTTAGATCTTTTTTTTCTTTATATTGTTTTATCATTATTATTATAGATGTTTGTAAAATCATCAGTAGCTTGAGCTCTCCTACAGTACATATGCTCTGGACATGTGGGGGCATCTGTATCCCATTACTGACTGTACATGTCCAAAGCTGGAGGACTGCTCTGCTCTGTGTCAGACTCAGGAACAATGCTATCTGAACAGATTGGAGATCCCACACTTTCAACATGATTTCCTGCTTGGAATGAAACCAGAGCAGTGGCAATGTTATGCTTTACAACAAGGTACTTAAAAGAACAATCCTTAAATAGGGACGAGACATTTTGTTCTAACTGTATTCTGTATTGTACTACAATGAGCGTGAGATAAAAGGAAGAAATGCAATATGCAACAAGCTACTGTAGTAAATCCAAATATTACAGAATATTGTTACAGATACTATCTAGCTCCACGTTAGGTCATTCCCCACCAATCACAGCAGCAGTGATGTAATATCCCCTTCCCCAAACCTGGCATATCACCACAATGTGCACAAGGCATTTCTAGGCCCCCATACATTAGTCCAACTTGTCCAAGTCAGACCTGATTATCCAAACAGCTCCCCAGGAGGGGTGACGTGATTAGGCACCCCATGTGCCAAGTTCTGCTGCAGGCGGAAGATCGGTGTATGCCATCGAGGGGACAGCAGCAGGCGTGGGATGCCCGCAACCAGAGAGCCGGGCAGAGGAAACAGGGAGGCGGGCAGGGGAAGCACTTTAAAAAAAAAAAAAGATACAAATGAATAGGTAGCCACTGATTGGCCAAGACCTCTCTCAGCCAATCACTGATTGTGCAGTCTCCCTCCGGGCCCCCTCTTCTCTATCCAGCCCCACGAACATTAATTTGGCAAAGGTCTCTGGGAAAATGGAGCTACTGACATTTCTCAGTGATTTTCTCCTGTGCATGTGCAGATTGCCAGGAAAATGTATTTGAGCAGTGCTGTCGATGGAATATAGAGAGGTGAGTATTAAGCAAACTGCACGCACTGTAGATAAGCCACTGTAGATACACCTGTAGTGGCTACTCCCTAGCCGACAAGCTGCTTTGTTTTACTACCTGAGATCATTTGTTTTTGCTGATGATTTTTTTTTTTTGACAGGCCTACTGTGTAAGCAAAGAACCGCCCAAAGCACAGGTATTGTGCCTGGAGCTAAATCTTAACTGAATGATTCAGCATAATGTTTTCTAGCAGTCTAGTATTAAACTTTATATGGTAAGGCTATCCAGCCCCTTAGCGTTTCATTATTACTATATAGTATATATGCATTGGTATAAGCTGTCCAAAAGCTATAGAAACCATAGGTTTGGGGCATACACATGGAGGGATTTCAGCCTCATTACTCAGTGATCTGACTAGATTGCGTAGAAATGGAGCACGGATTGGTCTGTGTGTATGCCCTGCAGGGATGGCTATGCGCGGTCCCACACATCGCTATCGCCGGCAGGGAAAGCCAGTGCTAGCACTGACTTTCCTGCTAGATCGTGGTGCCTTGCCTAAAAACAATGGGCTATCAGCATGATCGCTCAGCACCCGGCACCGCGGGGTGCATCATGGATGTACCGCGATGTGTGCTGAGCGATGATGCTTAAGCTCATCCCTCAGAACGTGGGGACGGGTTGCCCCGTGTGTATGCCCCTTTAGACTTGGTTTGCAATTTGTATTTCAACATGTAACTTGTATCTGAGGTGTGCCTTTATAGGAGGTGGATTGTGCCGGATGTAAACAGACGCTGCCACGTAACAAGAATCCATACAGAATATGCGCTAAGCCCAGCTCACAGTCAAAAATACTTTTGTTGCAGCAATTTTATAAAGAAGCTCTTCTCCAGCAGCCTTCATTATTAAAAGTCATTTCAAATCACAATAGAGAAAAAGGACCAAGAAGCTAAAGTGGGGACAATGATTATTATATTTTATTTTTAAGGTGAAGCCCAAATTCTACAACCCCAAAAAAGGAAAATATAGGGTAACGGTGAAACGTAACATATCATAGCTAAAGTAATTGTAAGTGGATATACTGTAGAACAGCACTGAGAGATAAAAACTAGGTAGGACACATACAAAGATGAGATTAGGAAACTCACTATACTGTGATTTGATGGGCAATAAGGTGATTTTTACAATTAGACTCAGACGATGGAAATGCCGTAATCAGCCCCCAATACTACCAAGCAAGAGGAACGCAATCAGAATATTCTGCCTGCAGTCTTTCAAATATTCCAGTAGAGTACGCAAGTACTGAGAGACCGTTCTCCAAGGTGAATGAATAAACGCTGTCCTTGAGTTGGCCTTTACTGTACCCCAAAGTACAACATCTAGTATTAAAAAAACTGGTTTATATTAGGCATACGTCATAACATATTTTGAACCATTTGTTTTTGCTCCTGAAAGCATTTGCTTTTTCTCTCTCCATCTCATGTCCAAAGAAAAATAAAAATTGTTAAAACAAAGACATAACATACGCAAAAGAAAACATCTATCAGCAATGACAACTCCATAGGTGGGACTGCAGCAAAGTCCAAAATTCAAAAGGGGAGCAATGCCAACTGCCATTGAGTCCGTTTGGAATGGCAGTTGGTGGGCCTCCCCTTTTTGAATTTTAAAGTGCGCTGCAACGCAACTCTGGAGCCTCTCCTGCCTATCAGCATCAGGTGGGATTCCTTCTTTTTGCCAGGAGCAACACAGAAGTAGCTTTGGAGACACTAGTGAGAGGTGGTCACCAAAGAGAAGAGGTGTAGGCCAGTGGCAGACTGAGGAGGGCGAGAGGGAGTACAATTTATCACAACATCAGATATGTATTAGAGGGAGAGTTTTGTGAGACACTTGGACCAAATTCGGTAAGAAATATGCCAGTACACCTGCATCATGGTGTAGTAAATGCAGAGCAACAACATAGGATGATCAGTCTCAAAGTTGCATTTACAGTAAGATGGATTGTAGGCAAAACACCGATTGAGAGGTTGCAGTAGTCAAGGGAGGAAATAACAAGACTATGTATAAAGGATCTTCTTAATGTCATGAATGAGAAAGTTGTGTGTTCTAGCAATGCATTGTAACAAGGTTTAAGGGGTGAAAATGTGTCACCAGAAATGCATGCGGTTATTACACTAGATCTCATGAGTGTGTGATCAATGAAATATCTTTATCCACGCTGTAACATTCCTAATTTATTCATTCATTGTTATATAAAGAAACTGAAAGCCACTGAATCGAGGACACCACCATGTTCGACTTGAAGCAAACCTGCGCATGGCGACGTCCACCTGGTGGGACAAACTCAGCTAGATCACACTAGCAGAGAACAAAGTGCTGCTCATCAATGGGGTGGCCTTTAGAAAAGGTGGTGCATTGTGACCAGAGATACCTCAAATTCAACACTCAAATATAATACGTACAAAAAAAAAAAACGTGTCAAGAGGGGTGGAAAGTAAAAAAAAGAAGGGGCAGAGGGACATAAAAAGATAGGATAAGAACAAGGGGAGAAAGAGAGGCAGGGTAAAAAGAGGAGAGATAAATGGGAAGTGAATGACAACAAGCAACAAGTTAAGGGATATATATTTTAGAGGATTGTGAGCCAGTCTGCACCAATTCACAATTAAGACTCGGGACAACTATATGTTAATACAAAAGGGCCATAGGCCTACAAGGATTACTAGGAATAAAATTTCTTGTAAAAACTTCTCAAGAACTTTCACCCCGTTAATAAAGTTCCCTAGGTTAATATTGCATACAGTATATTGATACACAACAGTTCTATACTTTCTTAAACCCCTTTCACATATAAATCTCAAGTCTGGACTGAGGTCACCAACAGTTTCAAGCTGTATTGATACCCATTTGAAAGCTTTGTAGATGTGTGCAAGGATCCAGGATTTAGATCTGATATTCTTGGGGCAACGTGGACTGTGTCAAAGTTACACAGGCAGTAAGGAAACTTGGGTAGAGTAACTCGGGTTGCACCTTTCACCCTGCAGCCTACCTGGATTGGTCATTGACCAGGGTCAAGGACATGGGACACACAACCCTGATTGACTCTTTCACAATGACATTGACAAACAACACCAGCAATATCCCAGGTCTAAGTTGCACTGTGTAATGGATATAAGGCCGTAGGGGCCTAAATATCATGTGTATCTTGGCTATTTTTATGGACCAGAGTCTGGCACTGCACAGGTAAAGTTGTTGTGTAGCTTTATGCAATGCGCAACACAGAGGGCACAAGTAAGAATGCAGCTCCAAATCATATATTTCAATTCCAAATTAAAACACAGGGCATTAACTCTATTGCCCAAGACTGCTCTGCCCAATGTGGTCAAAATATTATTATACTGTATATATAATATTTCAGTACCCTCTATACAGGAAACCCTACACAAACCCAACAATACCTGAACCTAATCATAGTACACTTGAAACCATTAAAAAACTTATGGGGCCAACACAGAGTGAATTAAGCCCTATGTTTAAGGGATCGGACCAGGTCGCATAGAGCGACGGCGATACGTGCTCATGCGCGTCACCATCGCCACGCTACAATTTGACTGCATGTAGTCAACATTTAGTCAGATCACCAGTGTTCTCATCAGAGAATAAATAAAAATAAAAAAAAAAATCAAGGACTGTTGGCATTCCTATTCAGCACTAGTTACACTGGCTACCAAGTCAAACAAGCAAAGAGTGAAAATAAATCAGAACAGATACATTTTGCTACCAGGGGTACAATTTGATCGGGGTCGAATTGCACGGTGCGGTGTACACATTCGATTTAGACTATATAGTACAGATCTGTGCTGTACAGTCTTGCCTGCATGTTCTATATTTTTATTCTATTTCGATGCCTTGCATGGGGATCGAATCGAAAGCTTTATATTTCCGTTCGATTACTATTTGATTTTGCAAAATCGACTAAAAAATATAGACTACATCGAACCGTGTGTACGACCTATTACTTCCATTAGATAAAACTTTACAATACTCCGAAATGTAGAACATTACAAACTGAGAAGTAGGACTGTGATAACTGAAGTGGGCACATTTCTCTTGCACTAAATTGCAGATGTATCTGAGAATACGTCGTCCGCAGTGCATAAATCTTATATGCCAAAACTGCTTCTAGTATCTTCTGTACATGACAAGCCAACACACACACACACATCCTGCAGCATCAATGTGTGATTACCTGCACTGATCTAAGCTTACAAATATAGCAAGTTACATTCTGTATTAAAATAGTTAAGATACTAGGTCACCCTAGGGCTGGGTCACAATGTAAATCTGTATGTGTCTTTTTGTGCATCATTTTTATGAGCAGGGCCCTCATGACTGTCTGTAAATAGTTTGTTCTATCACTGTCTCCTATTGTTAAGCCCAATGGAATAGGCTGCGCTATATGAGAAACTTAATAAATAAATAAAATCTTCAGAATCTATCTGGCAAGTGATACTTTTTAAGTATTTATCAATGCGCTGAGATAGAAAAAAAAAAAGAGAAAATACTAACCAATCAACTACTATATGCAATTTTTTTAAACACAACCTGTAAAATGAGAGTTAGAAGCCGATTGGTTAATGCTTTTTTTCTCTCCACTTTCATCTCTTCATGCTTTGATAAATCCCCCCCTTCCAAATCCCCGAGAAATCAGCAGCATATGCTGGTGACCTATTACTTTCTTATTCTCATACGAACCACGGGTTCATGACATACTTGCCTACCTGACCCTCTCCTTCAGGGAGAAAATGCTCTGTTCCTGGACTTCCCTGGTAATGTATGATTGCAATCACCTGTGGGGAGCTAGGTAATTGATAAGAAATATGTCTCACCACAGGTGATGGCAATCATACATTACCAGGGAAGGCCAGGAACAGAGCATTTTCTCCGTTATGGAGAGGATCAGGTAGCCAAGTATGGTTCATGATACATTACATGTTGCCTAGTGCCTAACTAATAAATAATTCCTTGGTTCAATCAGTGCTTGTTGCACCCCTTTATTTTGGATGGCCACACTCCATACATTTTTGGAACGGACTAAAAATAGATCAGATTATAGACTACTAGCTCACACAGGGGCAGATTTATTAAGCTTGGTGAAATGATGAAGTGTCAGGCTTTTATCACCGGCCAATCAGCTCCTAACTGAAGTTACAGACTTGGTTTGAAAAATGACAGGTAGGAGCTCATTGGCCGGTGATAAAAAAAACAGACACTTTATCACTTCACTGAGCTTAATAAATCTACCCCACAGTTACCGCGGCTGATAACTGTAATCAGGACACGAGTGCTTGCACGTCTTTAGATTATAATGATCATTTTAAAAGTTTAACACTTTCACCCATAAACTTCCTGGCGAGGTATAGTACAAATCTCCTCAATTTACAATCTGAACCCCCAGAGGCAGCTACAGTATATTATATCTTATCCTTACAGCTTTATCTTCTTAAAAATAAAAAGAACCATTGACTCATCTTCAACTATAACTCCCAACATAACACACATTTCATAATATTAACATATATATTTATCTATTTTTTTTTAAATACATAAAACGCTTATGTAAAACAAGCAAGGGTGTGAGACAGTAAAAGAAAACTAGGCAGCGACAGGACAGAGGAGCACCTGACAGATTAATGTATTGATCCCTGCAGAGCATAAACATTATACCATCAGACATGGCACAAGGTTGGGTCTGTACAGTGACAGATCTCACGCAGCTATCTTCCACTGTCTCCATGGGTGACAGCCCCACTTAACACTCACTATGAAACATTCTACTGCAAACCACAAGTCTTAACAACCCTCCATCTAAACAGTCAATATGACTATATGCACGCAGTATATACAACAACACGTCTTACCCAGACTACAAACAACAATGAAAGGTTTAGACGGTTTTCACAATGACTATAGAAGCCGCAAAGTAATAGAACGACAGACATGCTGTACCAAATGAGTATGTGGATAAACTAGGTTCTCACTACTCTAGTGAGATCTGACTAATAGTGAAAATACAAACACTGCAGAACGCCCAGAAACCATAATTCTGAATTAAACTTTGTAAAACTTACTGGTTCCACAGACAGTCCCATACTGCTTCTCAAGAACTTTTAAGGACTCCATAAAAAAAATTTAAAGTTTGTAAACATCCCACACAAAAATGAACTTTGCAAACGGCTAAAAAGTGTAAAACTGACATAAGAGAAAGCACACAAGTCAACAAGCTGTAATTTGAGAACAGGATCAATGGAGGTAATATATTTTCACTTTACAGCAGCCAGCAGAGGTAATGATTTACACCTAAACCTTGAGCCACAGTATGCAGTGAGATCATACATTCCCTTCAGCATAATAAGACAGATGGAAGATGATGTCACCCACAAGTATTGTTTATAGACCAGGTAGGGAGATCATGCACTGGCCTCTCCTCTTTTCTCTAGAAAGTATTGAGAGGAATAAGAGACAATGCTATTTGCTATATAACTATGCTGTATATATGTATTATATTATTGCTGTAAACTGGAATACTGTATACAGATAAAATCCACTGCTTTACTTGTCATAAGCAAATCATCTAAACTTAAAAAAACAACATACATTGAGCCAAAATAAGACACACAGGCAATTTTATACACACACACACACACACACACACACACACACACACACACACACACACACACACACAGTATAAGCCTGTACGGATACTTTGCATTAGTAATATACATGTTGATCATTAGATACAGGACTGTGGGGGCAGCTCCATGGCCGACCTTACCGTACTTGTTAGCATACAGTGTGTACAACCCAGAAATGTGATTGCAGAAGTTCATTACTATAAGGCAGCTGAGGAGGAGGAGGACAGGGAAATAAGGTTATGGAGGACTGGTCTGCCTACCAGCTGGCTACACACATCTGAACCTTCTGTAGCAGGCAGCTGAGAGATATTTAAACAATGTCAGATAAAGATCAATGAAACCCCCACTGTGCTAACTATGAAGAAGCATGGTACAGGCCATAACCAGGTGAGCTACTTAAGATGTGCCCCAGGTGTACAACATTCAGCCTCTTCCTGACGTACCGGACGATGACTGCACAATTAACCAGCCCGGCGCAGCACAGCGCAAGGCTGCGGACACTGCAGGCACTGGCTAGCTGCCAGTGCCCATGTAACCAGCCCAGTACAGTACAAGGCTTTCTGGCACTGCAGGCACTGGCTGCCCATGTAACCAGCCCAGTGTATATCGTATATGTATATTACATGCAAGGCTGCGGACACTGCAGGCAACACTGCAGGAACTGCTGCCCATAGAACCAGCCCAGTGCAGATGTACAGCACAGTGCAAGGCTGCGGATACTGCAAGCACTGGAATCATGTCTACATTGCAATGTTTTCCCCTTACACCACAACCCTCCGATCGCAAGGTACTGACCTTCCTTCAGACTTTTCTGGCTGTTTCCATCAAGACATTCCTTGTCTTTCAATGGATCAAAATCCCCACCAGGTATAATCTCGGTAAAACCCGGCTGCTGCTTCTTGCTGCTATCAATCATGGTGAGGTTCCTGCACAGTATATCCAGCACGGAGAAGAAGGGTCTGGCAATGGGGAATGAACTGCAGGAGCAGCACACAATCCTTCCTGGGGTAACAGTGGATTAATTACATATCTGAGCTATAAGGAAAAGCCATAGCGCTTCCTTCTATTGTGACTTGCACACTCAGTGATTCCCTCTCTCTCCCAGACAGGGAAGCAGCAGCAGTACAGCTCTCCTCCCCTTTGCCTACAGCTCCCCACCCACCGGCAGTGTTGTACTGTGTTCTTCCCAGTATAATAACCAACGCTGCTGCTGCTGCAGTGCTGACTCTGAAGTTAATAAGAAAACCCAGCAGCACTGCCACTGTCAGGGCAGGGCACATAGTGGCCGATGTCTGTGACATACTGAAGGAAAATAACTGACACTGGTATATTCTGCCCCTGAGCACAGCTTCCATTCTCACAAAGGCCCAGATTCGTCAAAGCTTGGAAATAACTCTGGCAGAAGTTTATTCGTTAAATAGTGCACAATCCCCCATACCTGCCTCACTGGATGTGAGCTCCCCTGGGCCCTGCCAGACCAGGCCAGCCCAGGGACATGATCGGCACTGGGGATATTCTTATTTCCAGCGTGTTTGTGTTCTGATAAACTATTCAGCAAACAAAAGATGATACATTTTGCAGAGGGTTAGGTCTAAATTGTAGTGGGCTAAAGGACCTCCTGACGTTACAGGGGAGGAGAGGGGGTGGAGAGAGGAGGAGAAAGGTTGGAAGAAGGGTCCCAAATAGACCCTCGTGGGCTCGCTTTGCTTGCCACGCTTCAGGCGCGGTGGATCGGTTCGCTTGCCACCTGGTTACTAAAGGCAACCGGTGGTGGCGTGGAGAGTGAAGGAGCAAGCCCCCTGGCTTTGCTCCTCCCCCTGGGCGTGGAAGGTCCTTTAGACCACTACAATTTAGCATCTACCTTTTGGGTTGGTGGGGGGGCAGAGGGGCCAGTGTTGAACCCTGTGTCACTGTCATTTCCTTTTGAACCTGGGAAAGACTACAATATGGGACTGATTCAGACCTGCTTGCTAGGCTGCGTATATTCAGAGCCTAGCTAGCAGGTTAGCGCTGCCCTGGCACAAGCACGACCCCCCCCCCCCTGCCGAAATCCCCATGCTACGCTGTGAGCCGATGTGTAAACTAACACATCTGCTCGCAAGCAGCCGCACAGAGGTGAAATCATTTATTCACCATGGAATGATTGTTCGCAGCAGAAAAGTAACCCAGGATTTAAACTTGTTGGGGGTGGGCACCTACGTCATCATCTGCCTGCCACAGGCAGACAGGGGCATGCCTGCATTCGCTGGGGTCCACCCAGTGATTCTATGGGCGTGGCCATAAAACGCCAGGTGTCCACCCCAGAACGCCCCCCCCCCTGCTTGTCAATCAGGCAGCGTGCGCCCCAGCAAATGAAAACTTCTCTGAAGGTGCTCACTGCGAGGTTCTGCCTATGCGCATGGAAAGTCCCCCACCATCGGGGACGGGGCCAAATTCACTGCAAAACCGAATCGGCAGCTATATGGACTAAACCAGTCATGTCCAAACTATGGCCCTCCAGCTGTTGTGAAACTACAAGCCCCATCATGCCTTGCCCCAGTTTTGCCATTAGGGAATGCTAAAGCTATGGCAAGGCATGCTGGGATGTGTAGTTTCACAACAGCTGGAGGGCCTGTACTAAACACACTAAAATCACTAGAGATGGTTCCCATTAGAGTAGCCAGATGAATAGCTGTTCCTTAAAGTATTACAGCTGTGGAAGCGATGTAGACTTATTATCATTATCCGTTATTTATATACAGCTGTATTATTTATTTATTAACAGTTTCTTATATAGCGCACACAGATTCCGCAGCGCTTTACAGAGAATATTTGAACATTCACATCAGTCCCTGCCCCAGTGGAGCTTACAATCTATATTCCCTACCACATCTACATGCACACACAGACATTCTAGGGTTAATTTTTTGTTGGAAGCCAATTAACCTATCTGTATATTTTTGGATTGTGGGAGGAAACCGGAGTACCCGGAGTAAACCCACGCAAGCATGGGGAGAATATACAAACTCCGCACAGTCAGGGCCGTGGTGGGGATCGAACCCATGACCTCAGCGCTGTGAGGCAGTAATGCTAACCATTACACCATCCGTGCTGCCCTCATACACTATTGCTGCACCCGTGCCAAACAGCCCTTCTTGTTGCACAAGGGCCCATGTGACAAAGCTTGCACCAAGTGTCTTTTTATCCTAAATATGAGTCTCAAGCTGGGTACACGCTTATAGATTACATACTCGCTGCCCGACCAGTTGTATAGATATTTACATAAAGCTGCCCAGTTGCGCTGTCAATCGCTACCAGGTGTGTAGAGAGTGAATGGGCAGTCGGCGGATCTCCCATACACACAGCCAGATGTGCCGATTTATCTATCGCAGACATATCGCTGGTACACACTGGCTGACGAACCATCGATATATCTGATCGGCCGATTGACCTTTTAGTTGCATTAGTGGTAATGCAATGCCATAAAACTACTTCACAAGATTTAATTGATTGATTTGTTATGTACAGTGTCTGCGTATGAGTCTGATACTGTATACAAAGTTCTACAATGCATTGTCTTCATCTGGGACTTTGTACATATTTAAAACAAATTACTGTGAAGTTAAATTTGAAGCCTGGTGTCTGGTACAGACTGAATGATGTTTTGCTACATCTTTGGTGTGAATAAGACGCATCTCAGCGCTAGTGTCAGCCCAGGGAAGGAGACAGTAGGAGGGGCTTAGGGTTACGCTGCAGGAAGGAGGGGGGTTTAGGCTGTGAGGATAGGGGGTTAGGCACTAGTGGGGAGGGATAGGCACTATTGGGGAGAGCTAGGGAAGGGAGGGTTAGGGAGGGGAAGGGAGGGTTAGGGAGGGGAAGGGAGGGTTAGGGAGGGAAGGGAAAGGGTAGGTTTACCTAAATGACCCCTGTCAGAATTCCTTTTATTGGGATGCTGGTGTTGGTACTCTGACCGTCGGCATCCTGACAGCCGGTCATCCGATTGAATCCCTTCGTAACATACCCACACACAGATACATTAATTAGGAAAAATTTAATTAATATCTCAAGAGAATTAGGACACCTATGAATAACTGACAAACACTCTGCAGACAGCAATTTGGCCAGAACACATTGCAAAAGTCCAACCATGCTTTCCACTGTGCCACCATACTGTGGTAATCCTGCTATTGGCAACCTAGACTACACAATGCAATGGCTAAGTAGAGATCCATTAGAAGAAATGGCACGAGTTCTGAGTGCAGTGAAAATGTTGAGATTCAGTATTTTAACATCAGAGACATGTCCCCTCACTAGGAGTACTTATCCTGCAGTATAGTTTAGCTCTACTCGCTGTACTGTAAAGGGTTAACACTGCTATGAATGTGATCTCATAGCCTACATTAAAAACATCAGCACAATACAGGAAAATCAATAACTTGTTACTGTAAACACAGCATCTTTCCTCTATGTAATGTTCTTAATGACAAGCCGCAAAGCACGGAGTATACGTCTTGCATACAGTACCTACATACCCCTGATGTATGGAGTTCAGTCACTCAATTACCAATAACGGCTACGAGGAAAACCAACTTTTACAAGAAATGTCCCAGCAGCACAATAACAATAGTATCTCTCCAAGACTGCATACACAGAGCAGTACATACAAACAAACAACAATGCATTATTCAAGTTTTACCTATGCAATGATCTCTGATGGTATAAACTCAGCCAAACAGTTATACTGCAGTCGCTTTAAAAGTTTCTGGGCTCTGTGACCAGGTTGCATTTGTAATGCTGCTAGCAGAACACTCACCCCACACAACAGGAAGACAAGAAATGAAACAGATGCTGAGACAACATCTGTGGTAATCATGAAAGTGGTTGATCTGGCTGCAGTGTCTGCATAAACCAGTGAGAAGGAAGTACGCCCCTCCAAATGACTTAAAGACAGATCCCGGGGAAGGATGTCTTTCAGCTGGACCTTTATGCATGCATTATACACGCAAACAATACTTACGTCGGAGAGGAAACTTATTATTACTTGTTCAGTAGTTCAAACTATACATTTGCTGAGAAACAAAACTTAGGTAATGAATTCAATAATACTGTGAGATTAAAAAAATAAACATTCCATAGAATAAAATGAATATTAAAAAAATGTAATCTAATTATGTAGACTACAGCATTCACCTCTAGTGCAAAGCACAACATAACTGCATTACATAGCGGTAGTGACTAAATACAAATATAAATGCACACCACCACATGCAGAATGCGGTAAGTCTTCCACAAGAAAGTCACTCTGCCGACACTTGGATGATGGGGATGGGAAATGCTGCTTATGGCATCAGAATATCCCTTTTAGTTCTAAATGGGCCCTCAGATGGAGAAGACCATGACATTTATTTATAGATAACAGTTTCTTATATAGCGCACACATATTCTGCAGCGCTTTACAGAGAATATTTGAACACTCACATCAGTCCCTGCCCCAGTGGAGCTTACAATCTATATGCCCTACCACATATACACGCACACACAGACATTCTAGGGATAATTTGTTGGGAGCCAATTAGCCTACCAGTATATTTTTGGATTGTGGGAGGAAACCAGAGTACCTGGAGTAAACCCACGCAAACACGGGGAGAATATACAATCTCTGCACAGTTAGGACCATGGTGGGTATTGATCCCATGACCTCAGCGCTGAGGCAGCAATGCTAACCCTTACACCGTCCGTGATGACATATGGATAACATCAGTATCATGCTCATTAAACCATTGGTGACAGCAAACGCTCTGTGGATGAGGGCATTGCAGTTCTTCCCTGTCTGGAGCCAAATGCTGTAACATGTAGCAATTAGCATTGACCTTGTTCACTAGGGAATGACTGCATACACATCATGCCAGGAAAATGCATCACACAACATAATGGAACCATGCTAATGCATTGTACCAGGGCCAGTAGCACTTAAAGGGCCTGCAGCCAAATTAGCAGTACTAGTATGAGGTGGCAGCAGCCTGCATCATCAGTGCCAGCACAACCAGTCACAGCAGCACCTTGCTAGAAGGTCGGACTCGAGCTCCATAATATCTGAAGGAACTTGAGTGTTGAAGGCCTTTAAAAAGGTAGGTGTCAAATATTAATATATCTGTACGGTGATGGATGACTATGAACCATAGCCTGTTTGCCCACTAATCAGTAGTACATTCACTGTAGTCTTTGCACCAATTAAGGCACAAACATGCATTGTGAGGTGTGATCAGCTGTTTTTGTTCTGCAACCAAACTATAACCTCCTGCTCTGTGGAGCGCTCAGATTCTTTTTGGTGAAACCGGCTCAATTTACCACAGGTTTTAATTTGTAGTCTATTTATATGAAATTGATCAACCTTTCTTCCAAAGAGCTGGGCTCTGTGCTTCTGGCCATTAATGTCTTTTGGTGATGATGTTTTCCCTGGTGTCACCTAAACACACAGTTGCCCAAGAAAGCACCAAAACACCTGCCAAACACACCTCAACAACCATCCCTCCCTTCTAAGTCACCGAGGGCAACCGTTGAGTCAGAGTCATGCAATTTTCATCAACACTTCCCTGCTATCACCTGAATGGTTTGCAGCCTATAGGACTACCGTGGAGATAGGCCAGATCCAGCAAGCAGAATATTGCAGGGGCTGTACACTATGTTATTCATAATTTTGAGAATGGGGTGAAGGAATACTTTAAGTTTCTTAAGCACTGGTGCATCACCTAGATGACAGATTTAATTTTGTCCTGTAAACCCCCTGATAATATTGGTGAATAAGTAATCCCTCATTTACAATAATAATTTAATTGAATGCTGACACACACTCAGTAATAGATGGCAAGCTACTCCTGATGCATCATTCAGGTCAATGTGCAAATAGGATTCAGGGGTTAAAGGCTGAGTCACGAGGCTGTCTACTTGCAGAATGGATTTCTTGGCCACCAGAAGTGAACTAGGCGGCATTTTTTGGTAGGTGGCCACATACAACTAAAATTTGGTTAGATGGGTTTTAGCAATGCCAAGAGGACGCTGGAAAGAGTGAGGAAGGTGCCTGCATGTGCCCTAAGCCTGCAACACCTCAACATTAAAAGGAGCTTATCATCCGAAATAAAAGGACAGCCATTTGTAGTTTGCCTTAAGATACTTGTTAACTGCAACACAATAGATTGTCTCACTAAGGTCCAGATGTATCAAGCTTCAAAAAGTGATAAAATGTAGAGTGATAAACAGCCAGCCAATCAGCTCCTAACTGTTGTTACATGCTGGGTTTGGAAAATGACAGTTAGGATCAAATTGGCTGGTTGTTTATTACTCTCCACCTTATCATTTTTTGAAGCTTGATACATCTGGCCCTACATCAGATATGTATACTACAGATTCAGCTGTTAATAACACACCTTTTCCGCTTGCAAAAAAACCCTGTGATTTTGCGCGGGAACCTACCCATTATTTTCTGCTAGTGGAAAATGTTCAAGAAAAAATCCCAGGCAATCCAACCCGGGTGCTCCCGGGTCCAGGGGCAGTGGAACCGGGTAACCCCAGTCTATGCAACCCGGGTTCCATTCACTGCAATGTAAAAGCATTGGAGATGCTCTCATCTCCCAGCACCGGCCCGGCTCCGCCTTTCAAAGACATCACCAGCCCGGCATTATGCCGTGTCAGAACACTACTGGGAAAGGGTTTGCCAGCCGGGTCGTACCCAGGTACAACCTGGCTTGTCTATTGGAAAAGGGTATTAATATTACTCAAATTAAAAAGTACCACATTTTTATTTATTTTAGTGTGAAAAACACTTTGATTTCTCTTTAAACTTCCACTTTGAGGGTACTAAACTCAATATTGTTAGACTACAACAAATGGACTTACATAACAGACAAACCAAGACAGAGTATGAAACTATAGTCAAGTACGTAGAACATGCAAGTTCATGTTATACAGGCATTAATATTTCATATTATACATACATATTTTTTATTTCCTGCTGCAGTCACACGTGAAAGGACAAATAACTGCATCCCCACACTCTAAGCAAGCTATTCCCATCGTTTTGGGAAACAGAGTCATTCTCCTGACAGCAGATCTGAAGTGCAGAACTTTCATATACAGGCAATGAGCAATGTAATTAATGAGTAGGAGGTAAAGGATATTTTGCTATCCCTTTAAATTCATACCATGGGCTCATTCTTGCTCACATGAAAAAAGGGGGGTGAAGAGGGATAAAGTACATGATGTATTTTCTATTTCTTCCCTAATGATTGCTCACGCCCCCACACTATCTTCTGTGGGAAAATTGCTTCTGAGCTGGAAGACTGACCGGCTGTGCAGATGCACTTCAGGGGACAGTGCAGGAACAGCGGGACCTAGTGCTCTGTGAGTGACATCTGCGAGCCTCCATCACGCCAAAATATAGTACTCTAATTCTCCTAGCAATAGTGACCCACCACTTACCAGAAGCTAATTTTAGCCTCTCATTTTAATGCAGCTGTAATGTAGACAGGTTATAGCAACAGCCAGTTCCCAGCACTGATGTTACTAAGAGAGTATAATAAGAACAACGTACACTAACATTGTGCTAGTATACAGTATTTATTTTTATATTCTATTTTAACAGCACTGAAAGGAGAGAACATTCTCTCTTCCTCCACATAATACCGTATACTATGTATACACATTGGGGCAGCACGGATGGTGTAATGGTTAGCATTACTGCCTCACAGCGCGGAGGTCATGGGGTCGATCCCCACCATGGCTCTAACTGTGTGGAGTTTGTATATTCTCCCTGTGCTTGCGTGGGTTTACTCCGGGTACTCCGGTTTCCTATCACAATCCAAAAATATACAGATAGGCTAATTGGCTTCCAACAAAAATTAACCCTAGAATGTCTGTGTGTGCGTGTACATGCGGTAGGGATTATAGACTGTAAGCTCCACTGGGGCAGGGACTGAATGTTCAAAAATTCTCTGTAAAGTGCTGCGTAATATGTATGTGCTATATAAGAAACTGTTAATAATAAATACACACAGCCCTAAGAAATGGACTGATTAATGCTCCTTTCAGACCGCACAAATTAAATGGTATATTGCCGTTTCTTTACCGTTTCAAAACGGTAATATGTGCGGTCTGAAAGGTCCAGAGTGAATTTACCGTTTTAAAATAACCGGTATTTTAAAACGGTAAAAAAGCAGGGTCCTACACGTTTCAGACCAATTTTTTTCGGTCTGAAACGGTACCCAGGCAGCAGTGAGCACTATTGGTCCCCAGTGCCTGCATATTTAATGAGCCGGCCGTTAATTACATATGCGCATATGTAATTAGCCGATAATTACATATGTGCATATGTAATTAGCCGCTCATTACATATGGACATATGTAATGCACGGCCGGCTCGTTAAATATGCAGGCACTGGGGACCAATAGTGCGCACTGCTGCGCCCCCCCCCAATGTGTTTACGAAAACCCCCGTGCCTCGTGCCTTACGATCCCGCCGGCTGTCGGCTCCTGCTCCTGTCGGCTTCTGCTGCTTATAAAAAAAAAATGTGACTTTCGGAAAATGGCTGCCCCATAGGAAAGACTGTTTGAAAAAACTGTCTTTGGTATGGGGGGTGATCCGCAAGGCATGAGGTACTGGCTGCACGGGGGGCTTTCTTAAACACATTGGGGGGGGGGGGGTGGTGGTGTGAACTGTAACACGCTGCCACACAGCGTGTTACAGGGGGGGGGGGGATTGCTTAAGACTGCACTGGCTTTGATCCTGTTTTTGGAAAGTTTCCAAAAATGGGTCTGCCAGTGTAAAAAAACGGCACTTAAACGGTAATATCCCGTTTAAGAGATGCGGTGTGAAAGGGGTTTTACCTGGCAGACCCGTTTTTAGAAACGTTTCAAAATACCTGGTCAAAGCCAGTTTTGCGGTCTGAAAGCAGCATGAGAAAGTTTTCCTTTGCTTCAGCAGAGAACTCCTGGAATTTCACACACAATTAATATAGGATGGTATCAGCTTTTATATGCCTAATTTACAGCAGATGTTCCCCAATCTTACCTTTTTGGAACATCAATTCTCTTTCTGGCACAGGGGACCAAAAATGTCTAGTTACAGTTCTGTCCATACCATGGTTACTTAGCCAAGAAAGCAATGCTTGTTACGATAAAACAGGATCACTTTATAAGCTAAATACACTTTGATTGTTACACATTCTTTACATTACAAAAATAATTTTGAACTTTGCTTTCTCAGGTAAAATGAGCACTTTTAGGATTGTGACCAGTCATGTGGACAATCAAGGCTCCTATACACAGGTCAGACTTGTCTGAGGGAAAAGTTGGACCTGATTTCCCTTCAACTTCCCGGGAGGGCTACATAGGATTTTGCACTTGATGTGCCATTTTCTACATGGTATAAATCACATGCAATTTATTGCATGTATCCCCAGGGGAGCTGCCGGTGGGGAACAGGCTGCGGTAGTGGTGGACGGGCAGATTTTAAAACCCCCATTCAAGTGAATGAATGGTTACTGATTGGCTGAGAGAGATCAGCAGCCGCCCAATCCTTTGAATGGTGGTTTTGAAATCTACCTGCCCGCCGCTACCGCAGCTTCTCTCTCGGGCTGCCAATGACTGGGGGTCTCCGAGGCAGATATCGCTGCCGGCGCTGCTGCCTGTCAGTTTGACATAACAGGCAGCAGCATCAGCAGCAGAGGATGCAGAGCGGGGAAAGTGCCTCACCTACTCGGTGCTTCCCTGCTCTGCAGACTATAAGTGTTTGCCAGAGGTGCACACCGTTGGCTCTTATTGGATGCAATAAATCGCAGGTGCTAAAATAAAAAGCATCTGCGATGTACACTGATGCATCCAATTCCAATAGATCATACATGCTGCACATTTGATCTACAAGATCCAATCCGATGCACATGGGAATGCGCATTGGGTCAGGACGGATGTCAAACGGGTCCAATTTGGCAAGTTTCATCCGATATATCGTTCCGATACATCAGAATCGGCTGAAAATAAGCCAAATCAAACCTGTGAATGTGTACCTTAAGTACTAACTGTATAACATGGTCTAATTAACGCACATGTGCATTAGGTCCGATTTGATTTGGAATTTGATTTTTTTGCTTGAATAGTGGTTAAAAAGTGTATAGAACAAATGTGAGCGGCGCTGGTATGTTTAGTGTATATTTTGGACATCTCTCACAGAGATGTCACTCAAAGGGTTAATATATAGGGGGCCCCTGAGAGAGTGGAGCCCAGGGTACTGAACCCCTGTGCTCTTCCATAATCCAGCTTGGACTACATATCTGCTATTACATTGGACCCAGACAAAAAAAACACAAGGTAATATCAAGTTACTTTTAATACAGTAGCATTACTTTAATGAATAATCCTCTTCCAATGCTGTATAAAACAGATTTAAAGAGTAAAATAACAAGTTTTTATTTCATAAAATTAAATATGCTTTCAATTTGTATGTAATTACAATTTATAATTAGAATTCAAAATGCTACTGTAAAGCTATATTTGTATGATATTTCTGTGCTATTGTGGGGATATAAGTATGCATTAACCCTTTCAAGTCAAATGTCTAGTCAGGCTCAACAGCTCTAGGGCTCTAGCGCTAGTAGCAGATCCAATGGTGAGCCACTTTAACATTAGCATTAAACATTAGCATTGTTCACCATTCAATGTAGACTAATTTGAATAAAAAAAAATACTAATAATTTAAACATTTAAACCAGACTGTTTTAATTGCAAAAAAAAACAATAAAAAAACAATTTGGACTGCAAAAAAGGTACATAAACAATACATAGGCACTTTATTGTTAAATTGTAATGTAATACACTATTATCTGTATTCCCCATAGTGTCTTCTATGCTGTAAGCCAGAACTTTGTGGGTCCCATTTTTAAGGAGCCCCTGTCCCAATGCTTCTAAGGACACACCTCTCACCATAATAAGCCCTATTACTTAAAATTTTATTCTGCATTGTAGTGCCTTAGTTCACTTTATATCACATTGAACAACTGCCAGTACACATTATGCTACACAGTACCTCCAATTCACATTATGAAATGTCCCCCGCTCATATTATGCCACACTATAGTGCAGCCACTTCATATTGTACAACATTACAGTGCATTTAGTTTATATTATGTAACATTATAATGTCCTCCAGTCCATTTTATACCACATTAAAATGAGCAGGCCCAGGGGCATATTTAGATACAGTTGTGCTCATAAGTTTACATACCCTAACAGAATTTGTAATGTTATGAATGATAATTCACAAACTTTTTTTTTCCACTCATAGCTAGTGGTTGGGTGAAGCCATTTACTGTCAAACAACTGTGTTTACTCTTTATCATAATGACAACATAAACTACCCAAATTACCCTGATCAAAAGTTTACATACCCTGGAGATTTTGACCTCATAACATGCACATAAGTTGACACAAGTGGGTTTGAATGGCTATTAAAGGTAACCATCCTCACCTGTGATCTGTTTGCTTGTAATCAGTGTGTGTATATAGACGGTCAGTGAGTTTCTGGTCTCCTGAAAAACCCTTGTATCTTTCATCCAGTGTTGGATACTGAGTCAATGGGAAAGCAAAAGAATTGCAGCAGCTAGGTTGTCTGGAAAATGTGAACTTTTGGTAGCTCTCGAGGGCTAGGGTTGGCTACCACTGGTCTAGTGTATGTGAGCCTCCAAAACAATGCCATCTGCTGGCAGACCGTGAAACTACATCTCTTTCTCACAAATGCATAAACACAGAAGGTAGCACACTATCTTTCAAAGCTTTTGCTTCGAGCGGGCTTACTAGCATATTATATTTTATTAAGTGCAACAAATGCATTCATTATTGCAGTGATTGTGATGCATAACTTTAAGTGTGTGTGTGTGTGTGTGTGTGTGTGTGTGTGTGGGGTTCTCACAAACACACACATACATCAGTCCAGTGATGGCCTCACCTGTCCAGCATAATAATGAAGCCTCCGGTATAGAACAGGCACATCTGCTCAGCTGCAGAAGACAGTATTTCACCATCTCCCCTGGCCAACTCTGTCTCACACCCACACAGGAGAACTCCCTTTACATTCAGCAAGCGGCCAACCTCCATTTAAAAATACATAAATAAACATACTCCGCTGCACTTTCTAGGTACTCATAAACCCTCACTGTGTGTGCATATGAATGTGCCCCTTGTTCTGATTCTCTGAGACTACCTGTTGAGAGGTAAGTGGGGAAGTACAAGGTTTAATCCTTATATACGGTACTTTAAAAAGATCACTAAAACACAAAATGTAAATTTCAGATGTCCACAGAGGTAAAACAAATGATTAAATGTCAACCACACACTACTACATTTCAGCAGTTACACTAATTACCTCTCCTCCCCATAACAGACAACTCAAGCTACTCCACATCTTAGCATGGGATCTGATACAAATTAAAAGTTGAGACTGCAGTCACTTGAACTGTTGTGACATGACTTTGCCCTAACAACTCACACCAATACAATGTCTGCATGGGCGTCAGTCATCTATATAATCAGAATAGTTATTACAGTGGTTCTCAAACTCGGTCCTCAGGACCTCACACAGTTCACGTTTTCCAGGTCACCTGACAGGTGCACTCATTACTGACTGACTCATTTTAAAAGATCCACAGGTGGAGCTAATTATTTCACTAGTGAGTCTGTGGGGAGACCTGCATAACATGCACTGAGTGGGGTCCTGAGAACCTGTGCATTATTATTTCAGGTATGTTATGCAACTCTCTAATATATAGCATTTTATGTAAATAAATGACAAGCAGGGGAGGAATTAAGGGTCAGGCCGCCTCTAGGTACAACGTTATTGTCAAAAGCCTGTTGTGGATGTTCCTTTCATTGTCCTCCTTCATATATCATTCTGGATCCCTGTAACTTGCAGCCTAGCTCTTACTAATGAGTGCACATGAGTGGAGATGATTACTGCTTTCTACAAATATCTCCATTCTCATCTCCTGCTTTTGTAAATTCTCCAATGATCTCATGGGCTATCTGTTATACCCTTTTCACACCAGAAATGCAGGGACCAACCCGGGAATCAAATTCCGGGGACATGCAGGGACATTCCCGGGTTGAGCCCCGTTTATGCTTTTGAAGCAGGGACATCCTGGGTCGGCACCTTTTATACTGAACCCAGGGTGACCTTGCATTTCTATGAGAATATCATTAGAAATGGACTTTAAAATGAGGTCATTAGAGAGAGGGAGGGGAGAGGGGAAGAGGGAGATGTCCCGCAATGCCAGGATCTTCGCAACGTTATGGTATATCTGGGCATCCTTAACAGTGCCTGTAATCTGGTGCCAGATCTCCTCTTCCCCTCTAATGTGTACAATCTCCCTGACATCAACATTTGTCCAAGACATTCTTGGCTTTCAGGCTTGCAATGGTTAAATAGCACTGCTGGGGTCTGTTGTGTCACAGAGCTTGCACAGTGTGCATACCTCCCAACTGTCACAATTACAGCGGGACAGTCCCGATTTTCGGGTCCTGTCCCGCTGTCCCACCCGTGGCAGGCATTGTCCCGCTGCGGGGGTGGCAGTTGGGAGACCCCCCAATCTAGTAGAATAGACGCTGTGCGCATGCGCACAGCGTCTATTCTCGACTGAAAATGAGGTTGCGGCTAATTAGCATAAGCCGCACCCTCATTTGCATATGCCCCGCCCCCTTTCGGGCACTCGCGCAGCTTCGCCGCGCGAGTGTCCCTATTTCCTCCGGACAGAAGTTGGGAGGTATGAGTGTGTTATGCCTCAGCACGTCTCTGAAAATCCACAACAACAGGAAGTTGTGCTGCATAGCCCATCAGCAGAGGCAACACAGAAAGGAGGGACATGTTCTTGTACCTTCAATACCAGACAGTACCCCGGGAAGGTCCCAGGAGCAACCCTGGTAGCTAGCAGGGTTGAAATCCTGGTGGATTGGTGACAGGATTTTGGCCCTGGACCCTTTCACATCAGCATTAGACCCGGGTTGTTCCTGGGGCCAACCCAGGAATTTTGGCTGATGTGAAAGGGGTCTATTACCCCCAAATAAAATAGTTTACGTAGATGGTCTGGCACAGAGAGGGACGGTGTGTGTGTGTAGATGAAAGGGGGGTGGTGGGAGTGGGTGCTCTTTATTGGTCCCTCGTCTTTCCCTATCTAAGGCCCCCATTTACCATTGATTGCATTTACAATGCGATCTGGGCGGAATATTACCGCCCAGGATCGCATTGTTAAATGCGATAATTTCGCCCCAATGTATGACCTGGCAGGGCGCAGGGAGCCTGTCCCTGCGATGCCCGGAGCCGGAAGCCGGGGGGTCTGCGCTGCCCCCCCCCCCCCGCGACCCTGCTGACCGCACTGCCGCTTGGGCAGTGCGATATGTAGCCATAGGCTACAATGCGCTATCGCCATACCAGAATGGCGATACCCCAGGGGTGCGATGCTGGGCTGCCCGATGTTGATACATCGGGCAGCTTCGCATCCCCCATAGAAACCTATGGGGGATGCGGCCGGCAGCGCTGCAGGGGAGATTGCAGCAGGGATCGGAGATCCCTGCTGCGGTCCCCCTTTGATACATTTCAGTGATACTTAATATTTGTGCTTAACCCCTGAAAACGGGTGTTTTAGGGGATTTAGCCATAAATATTAGTTGATAAATGGGCCTCAAAGACTGCGGCAGTGGGAAGAGAGAGGACAATGCTGCAGCAGCCTCCCTCCTCAGCCCAGGACACACACTGTATTTTGCTGCACTGGGGAGAGAGGAAGCTGCAGGACCAGTGTCCTATTATTCTCTGTGCGTAATGTGCGGGGAAGGGGGTGAACAGACATTACACATGTAAAAGATTATATATTTGCTAAAAAGGGGGCTGACCACACCTCCATACATTTACCAGGCCTCCTCTGAGTCAGGGACGTAGCTGTAATGGATGCATACTGCACCCATTTTTCCAATCCTTAACCTCCAGTGTCCAGCGGCAGTGGTAGGAGCACTGCCGAGATCCTGCAAAAATTGTGGCCATTTTTCCAGCAATCGGTGCATGTGCAGTAGTGTCTGAGGGGTGAATTTATGAAGCTTGGAGAAGTGTTATCTATCCCCATAAAGAACGTTATGAGCAAGGTGATAATGGTTCAGCCAATCAGCTCTTACCTGTCAATTTACATATTGTAGCTGATTGGCTGAACCATTATCACCTTGCTCATAACGTTCTTTATGGGGATAGATAACACTTCTCCAAGCTTCATAAATTCACCCCTGAGTGCTTTAGTGCTCAGAGCCTACTGCCCCCGACAGAGAGTAGTAGTAGTAGTAGTAGTACGTTTATTTATAAGGCGCCACAAAGTGTCCGCAGCGCCGTACATAGCAAACAAAAAAATTACGAGGTAACGTACAGGGTGTGTTGAAAAATACAGTATAAATAGGGGTATAGCTGGTAGAACTAAAATCAGCATCAGTTCAGAAGTAGGTGTCAAAATTGTCGAGGAGACTGAAGATGAAGTAGAGGAAGGGAAGAACAGGACAGGAGCACAGGTGAGGTAAAGAGGTAGGGTGAGTACGTGAGGAAGGAGGGCCCTACTCATAAGAGTTAACATACTAAAAATAGGTGGGTGGACGAACGAAAAACAACAGGATAAGTAGGAACGGAGGGGAATGGAGGCAGGATAGGAGGATCAAAAGAGGTTAGGAGGAGGGATAGGCAAGTCGAAAAAAGTGGGTTTTAAGGGAGCGCTTGAAGGAGGTAAGGGAATCAGAAATCCTGATGGGTGGCGGGAGGTTGTTCCAGTGCAGGGGGGCAGCGCGAGAGAAGTCTTGGACACGGGAGTGGGAGGAGGTGATTAGGTGAGAGGTCAGTCGGCGGTCAGTGATGAAGCGAAGAGGACGGGAGGGAGTGTGGATAGAGATCAGTGAAGAGAGGTAAGGAGCGGTGGAGGAGGAGAGAGCCTTGTAGGTGGTGGTGAGGAGTTTAAAGAGAACTCGGAAAGGAATGGGGAGCCAGTGAAGAGATAGACAGAGGGGGGAGGCGGAGGTAGAGCGGCGGGAGAGGAAGATGAGCCTAGCAGCAGCGTTAAGAATGGATTGGAGAGGTGCGAGGCGGGTGAGAGGTAGCCCAGAGAGAAGGATGTTGCAGTAGTCAAGGCGGGAGATGACAAGAGAGTGAATGAGACTTTTGGTCGCGTCAGTGGAGAGGAATGGTCTGATGCGTGAGATGTTGCGTAGGTGAAAGCGGCAAGACTGTGAGAGAGCACGAATGTGGGGGGTGAAAGAGAGGGAGGAGTCAATGATAACACCGAGGCAGCGTGTTTGGTCGGTGGAGGTGATCTCGGTTTCACCAATACTGATGGAGATAGTGGGAGAAGATGGGATGTTCGGGGGATGGAAGATTAGAAGTTCAGTTTTAGCCATGTTTAGCTTCAGGAAGCGTTGAGTCATCCAGGCTGAGATGGCCGTGAGGCATTCGGAGACCTTGGACAGGAGTGATGGGGATAGGTCTGGGGAAGAGAGATAGATTAGGGTATCATCAGCATAAAGGTGGTAATGAAAACCATAGGAGCTGATGAGGGTGCCCAGAGAGGTGGTGTAGAGAGAGAAGAGGAGAGGGCCAAGGACAGACCCTTGGGGAACACCGACTGGCTGCGGGGTAGTAGGAGAGGAGGAGCTCGGAGTGGAGACGGAGAAGGAGCGATCGGAGAGGTATGAGGTGAACCAGGAGAATACCGTGCCAGTGATGCCAAAGGAGCGGAGGGTGTTGAGCAGGAGAGGGTGGTCAACAGTGTCAAAGGCAGCCGACAGATCAAGCTGGATGAGGATAGAGAAGAGGCCTTTGGATTTAGCCGATATTAGATCGTTAGTGACTTTGGTCAGGGCAGTTTCAGTGGAATGTAAAGGGCGGAACCCGGATTGGAGGGGGTCGAGAATGGAGTTAGCAGTAAGGTGGCTTAGTAGACGATTATAGGTCAGACGTTCTAGGAGCTTGGAGGCAAAAGGGAGGAGGGAGATGGGCCTGTCTTGGACACGGGAGTGGGAGGAGGTGATTAGGTGAGAGGTCAGTCGGCGGTCAGTGATGGAGCGAAGAGGACGGGAGGGAGTGTGGATAGAGATCAGTGAAGAGAGGTAAGGAGCGGTGGAGGAGGAGAGAGTAGGGGGCCCAGCCAGAGGTGGCTCCTCTCCTAAGACTCCTGCTCTGTGTACCTGGTTCTGGCACAGCTGTTGGCGCCACTGAAAGTAATAGCAATATCTTAAATATGCTCAGTCCCTATTTAAAAGCAACTTTTTGAATTGATTTGATTCACCTGCCTAGATGGTAGTATTACCTATAAACTGTCCCAATAGAGGCAAGAATTACAGCAGCGGCGGTAGAAGCACTGCCGAGATCCTGGAAAAATTGCGGCCAAGGTGTGCATGGACAGTAGAGTTTGAGTGCTCAGACTCCACAGTGCAGAGCTGCTGCTGTCAGCAGCGCCGCTGTGAAAATTTCCAGAAAAATGGCCATGCACCATTTTTCTGGAGGTTTGCTCATGTGCAATAGGATCTGAGCGCTCTAGTACTCAGCCCCCCCTCCTCCCAGCAGAGAGGAGGGGTCCAGCCAATGGTGGCTGAGCACGGGCCCCCTTCTCTCTTAAGACGCCCCTGCTCTGAGTACCTGGGCCTGGCACAGCAGTTGGCCCACTGAAAGTAATAGTAATATCTTAAATATGCTCAGTCCCTATAGGGGGCTGTGTAGAATTACAGGAACACATACTGTATATCCAATTTATCAGGTGTCCAACTGAGTTGTATGAGGTTATGAGTTCAAGTCCCAGGTATAGTTAGAATTATCGGTTTTAAAGGTATGGAGTTTTAACACTCCACTGAGACAGCACTGACTAAAGTGGTGAATTATCTGGTAACTGCTAAGTCTAAAGGCCATTACTCACTACTTATTCTTCTAGATCTTTCTGCTGCGTTTGACACTGTGGATCACACTCTTCTCTTA